>NC_069145.1:27600219-27900219 GCF_943734635.1 Anopheles cruzii
AGTGATCATGTCCCCGAGGACACCGAAGTGATGGAAGTACTGACACACATCGATGGAGAAGTAGAAACCCCCGTCGTCGTATCTGCACCATCCAGACAGGAAGACGGACAAGAGCCTAGTGATCATGTCCCCGAGGACACCGAAGTGAAGGAAGTACTGACACACATCGATGGAGAAGTAGAAACCTCCGTCGTCGTACCGGCACCATCCACACAGGAAGACGGACAAGATAAGAGTGATTATGTCAACGAGAGTACCGACGTGATAAAAGTATTGGCACACGTCGATGGACAAGAAGTAGCCTCTTTCGTCGCCCCGGCCCCACCCGCCAACCCAGCACCATGCGCCCTGGTAGCCCCGGAATTTGTGATAATAAGCATCGCGGGAGTGTACGAAGAGGGATTTAAACTGTACCTTGACCCTGATGTCAACGGTGATTCTTCCTCTAAATCGAAAGATGTGGCCAAACGTAAAAAGCGGCCTACCAAACGAAATTCGAAAGTGAAATCGAAAGACATAGAATTGCCACCGTTGCCGAAACACAAATGCTACTTTTGCAAAACTGTCTTTCCCACGTCGCTTGCGTTTACGCAGCACATGCCGGAACATTTCCACCAAGTACCGTACACGTGCGATGCATGCAATGGTATGCGGTTCCACAACGTTCGTCAGGCAAGCAAACATTTAGGGCTACATGATACGACCGACCGACCGTTCAAGTGCCGAATTTGCTCGATACGATTCTTGAGCAGAAAGCTTAGTTTAACGCACGAGCGAAAGGTACATCGCCATTCTGTGAAGCGACGGCAGGAGCGGGAAAAAAGATTGGCGCAGCAGTTGGCGTCCGGTGAAAGTAGCGCCGTTAGTAGTGGCGTTACGCAGCATCGACGTCGTAAGCAGGACCTGACCGCTCATTCGTGTGAGATTTGCTCTCGGCTGTTTACGGCAAAGAAAAACCTAAGCCGCCACCTGATGATCCACACCGGCGAGAAGCCGTTTACGTGTGAACACTGCGGTAATGCCTTTAGACAATCCGGAGAACTTAAAACACACATACGGATGCATCACACCGATGCACCGTTTACCTGCAATCAGTGTAATGAACGTTTTCATACGGCAGGGGAGTTAAGGAATCACAGAAAGGATGCCCACTCAACCGTGGCAACCGTGACGCTTTTGGTGAATACCGTGAACCGTGAATAGTTTGGTTAGTTCGAAATTACTCAATAAACTTGCGTTGCGTTTGTGCAAAACACACTTTTTTGTCTAGTAAATCATTATATTTGGCAATTCAACAGCCGGATCTACGCGCACAGTACTTAGAAGACTTTGGTTGTTAACTTTAACACACGAAACATTAACGTATACGAAACAATACACGCTTTTCAACAACCGCTTTCCGTTTTCGTTCAAAATAAGGGACATTCTATGGTGCATTACTTGCCGCCTAACACCATACACTCCTCGTGTTAACTTACAATTCCAGTAGCGTTTCGCTTTGTTTGTAAACATCCAACTCTACCGACGACCCTTCCCGCACTGTTAACAATGAGTTTTGATCTCGTTTCGTGCGTTTTGGAAAGTAATATTGGATTAGGGTTTCGCCTAGGCGCACTGTCTTCGCCGGCCTCGTGGCTACTCCTCGGAAAGAAAAATCTACAAAATAGACCAAGGCATATCCAAACTCCTCTCTAAGCGCCCAAACCAAGATCGCACACCGCTTAATTTCCTGAGAAGAACCGGATTGTATACCCAACTCTAAATACTTTCAAAAAAACACCAACCACCACTAACAACACCACATACCAGCCACAACAATCTCTTTCGTCTTCTTCTTCAGCCCAACGGTCCTTTTCAGGAACAGCAGACTCTTTCAGAGTCGTACCGATGTCGCTTCTTTTCCAGCTTTCTCTTCAGGACCGAACGGCCCCTTTCAGAGCCAGTTCGTCGGTGCACTCGGAAAGTGAAAGAGCAAAAGTTGGCACGTAAAGAACACCCGTCGAGTCGAAAGCACTTAAACATTACACTATAGCGTGGGTAGGACACCCCTAAACCGTGGGTAGTTCAGGTTTCTCTCTACCGCAGCTCCTTCCACTGATGCGGACACTACTTCTGTACTCTAACAATAACAATTACTAAAAGAACATCGAGGCATCCATCCCCCCGTTCGGCTCAATTGTCCTCCTCCTCGCTGTGGCTGCTGAGGACCTGCTCTTGCCACCAGTCGTGCACCTCGTAGATCATGTTCGTGTGCGAGTGGCCAAATTTTCCACCACCGCCTGGCGCCTGTTGCCCGAACAGCTGATGCGGCTGCCCCGGCTGCCCCTGCTGCTGTAGATAGTGGTGCGAGTGGGGCGAATGGTCGCCAGGACCTCCACCGCCACCACCACCGTGACCATGGCTGAAGCTGCTGTGGTGGTAGTGCAGATGCTGTTGCTGGTGCTGCTGGTGTTGCTTCTTCTTGGCCAGATACCGATCCTTGTCGCTCTTGGCCTGCATCGGATCGGACAGGGTGGGCGCGAGAAACTTGCGCCCGCTGCTCGACCCGGTCGAGTCGGACCGGTTCAGCACGGTTTGGGATGTTTTCTTGCGGTTCTTTGCATTATTTTCCGCATCCTTCGCCAACTGGTCGGTGCCCGGGACCGGGTGGCCACCGACGGTCCCGATAGGATCGATCGAATCGCTTCGTTCTCTGCTCATGTCTTCCGAATGCTTCGACGGCTGACTGGGGCTGGTGGCCTGCGATTGTTGCTGGGACTGTAGGGCCGGCGACAGAGGCGACGATGCTTGTGACGAAAGTTGTTGCGTTTGTGTGCCGGTCGCGGATTGCTGCTGTTGCAGTGGGATCGGTTGCTGCTGCTGCTGCTGTTGCAGAGGTGGCTGCGTGGTGGCGGTAGAACTTTGCTGTTGCTGCTGCTGCTGCTGCTGCTTCTGGTCGTTCGTTGCCCGCAGCCCAGCAATCAGCGAGTTTTGTTGTTTCTAGAAATGGTGCAACGAGGAGAAAACCGCATTCGGCAACGCGTTGATACTTTACGACGATAGCCAGCCAGGCCACACTTACCGCCACGTTGTTGGCACGGATCTTCTTCAAGCAGCCCTCGAGCCACGTGCGTATCGTTTGCTTGGCCACCTCCTCCTCGATAATGTACTCGAACTCTTCGCGGGCCAACAGTTCCTCCAGCTGCAGTGCCTTTCGGATGTCCACCGAGCGGTACGACAGCATGCTGCAAGATCGCGAATCACGTAAATCACACGGCCCAAGATGATGGCTCCGTCACCCGATACTCACTTGATTACATCGTGGAATGTTACGTCCTCGCCGTTGTGCAGCTTGTCCAGCTCGTAGCACATGTACTTGAACAGCAGGCGATCCTTCTGCGGGTCACACTCAAGCCGCCCCTTCAGCAGGCGCAGAATAAACTTGACGCGCCGCACCGGGATGACGCCGCGCTGGTGGATGTCCACGATGTTCCACGTGTTCTGGAAGTTGCGAATGTCGGCGTACGACAGCAGGGCGTCCTCTTCGTTCGAGTAGAACAGGGAAAAGTTCTCCATGATAATAGCTGCCAATGAGAGATCGGAGTGCGGTCAGCAGGGGGCTGTTGCGGGACTCGCCTGAGTGGATCCTTTACCGACTAGCAGGTTCAGCACGATGTAAGTGATGATCACGTAGAAGGTGCAGAAGTAGATCAGGCTGGCGGTAAAGTTGCCACAGTCCGTTTCCCAGTAGTTGGCGGCCGGCGTACAGTACGGTGGTTGCACCATGCAGTCGTGCATGATTTTGTTCCAATCCTCACCGGTGACGATGCGGAACAGCATCGCCACGCCGGTCACCGGTGAACCGAAGTTTGCCCGCCTGCCCGAGCGCCCCCGGCGGCCCAGATCGGATTTGGCGGGTTGCGTCGCACCATTCGTGCGGAGGTTGTTGCGGAGGGGCCAAAAGTGTGCAGAGGGAAAAAATTAATGTGCTCGACAGTGGGTGAGGGGGGAAAGCAGGAACGGTTGGCACGGCCATCCGATTGAAAAGCACGAAAAGCATCGATTGGAAAGTAAAATACGAACGGGCAAAGTAAAACGAAATAAAATGAAGAGCCAATAACGGCAATTAGGGGGGAACCAAATAGAGCAGTGCACGGCGAACACACCGCATCCACGGAAAGGCAGAGCGGGGGAAGAGAAGAAAAATTTCGATAAATTAGCATGGCCGAGGACAGGGAAACGTAACGCAAGTAGAAAAGAAATAGAGAAGGAAACAAGTGGACAATAAGAACGTAGAAAAAACTTGATTTTAAACGTTTTCCGTTTAGAAAGGTTACGCTAATGGTGTACAAGTGGTTAGTTGCACATGGTTACACATACACACACACACATACGGAACAAATAGCAGACCCAGCCGATCCGATCCAGTCGGAAGAGCCGGGCCGAGGATAGCGGGATCCATTAGAGGACCAAACACGACACAACTCACGGAACGCGCGTAGCGATAGGTAACGTGTAATTGGGAAAACGGAACACGTTCAAAAGGTACGTGTGTTCCACTAAGAGTTAAAAAGGGCCTAGAGGGCATCAAATACGGGGTTGACTAAAGAACAGTGATAGCAAAACCGGCGCACAGAGGCAGTGTAAAAGGGTGTATTCTAGTGCGATGCGAATGATGGTGACAGGAAACGTGAACGAATGAACGGGCTAGGTGTGCTCAATGAACAATCAAGGGAAGGTGCAGCGGATCGAGGACTCGGAGCAGGCAGCAGTGAGTAGCATGAATGCAACAACAGATGAACGGTTCCTTTAAACAAACCAAACAAACGCATGTTAAATTGGACATTCAGCACTGATGAAATATGTACGAGAGTATACCAGAGAGAAAGAGAGACAAAAAACGAACGAGACCAACGGACATGGTCAAACTGCGAATGCATGATGTGTAAGTAAGACAGTAGAACCCTCAAGTGATGGTACCGCGCAAAGCTGAGACTTGCAGAATTGGCAGCAGGCCAATCCTGTGTGGTCCCATGAGAACCGGACAGGATGAGTGATGCCCTTCCGTCAATTCCTTTAAGCTTCAGCTTTGCAACCATACCATCCTGTGGAGTCGGAACCTGATGACGTCACGAGGACAGTACTTTACCTACACATCGGTAGTCGGAAGAGGGAAAGAGAGTCGGAAATCGAAAACGCGATCAACACTGGAGCAACAATAGTTGTTGTTTAACAAAGCAAAGCCGCGTTTTGCAACACTCTAGCATACAGCATACAGACACCGACATACATTGTAACGGGGGCGGGACAGCATTTCTCTCCGGAACAGTGGCAACAAACGGGGCAATGCACGGATTTGGTGGTGAACATGAAATCCCGGTACCGGTATAGCCAACCACCGGTCAGCAGTCAGCCAACCCAAAAGGTCCGGAGAGAAATGCTGGCGCAATGCGTAAATGAAACTTGAAGGAAGGCTTCAAACGTAACGTCGTCAAAAAAGGGACAAACGAATTCACAATCTAAATCACTGGTAAAGAGAAACATGTTGTACGAACGGTTTCAGGAGCACGAGAAAGCAGTCGAACGTTACCTTTGCGGACGAACACGATAGACTGAGTTTGGAGGGACCGCTCGCGGCTCCGAGCGGTCCCTCGAGTCTCTCGAGGCCACGGCTTTTGCTTAAACGGTCTGTGCACACGGCTATGAACGCTAAACTCAATGATAAATTTTTGCTCAATGCGAGTTGGACGTCGGACCCGGCGGCAGGGATAGCAGCAACATGTACAAAACCAAAAAACCGCATCATCCTCGGTGATGACGGGGAATGATGACTGGATGGATGATGGATGGACGGATGGGTGGGCCGTAAAACATAAAGGTTCCACCACAACAACAGAACGGAACTGAACACGAACGAACGAACACGACAGCGCGGCGACAGTGAACATGAAACGGCGTGCAAGGTAGCCGGCGGCACCGCGCCACCCGACCGGGACCGGCAAATGCAGAACGAATGGCGCCGAATGGTGGGGAAGGCCTCCTTTGTGTCCCGTGGACTTAAGGCACCTGAGGAAGGCGCCTTTAAGGCCTCCACTTCTGGCAGCACACCCACCGTCGACCAGTTCTGGGACTGCGCCCGAAATTCGTTCAGCATTTGTCGCGTGGTCGCGAGGGAGCACGGGGACTTCCGCGGGTCCGGATGGTCCGGCTCGGTCCGGACCCGCCGGGACCCGCCATCGCGTGCTCTTGTGCCGCAGACTAGCTTGGCCACAGCCTAGCTGAAAGCCACGATCGGAACGGGAGGACATTGAAGAACGGGGGTTTGGGGATCGTGTCGGGGGGGTATCTAGGATGAGATTGAAGGTGCGCGACAGGTGCTCTAGTCCGTTGCCACCGTGAACGAGTGCGTAGGGGTAGGGGGATTACTTTGATTGGATTTTATTGGGCAGCCGCAGCTAACGAACGGCTCCACGCTCCAGCCATTTTGGTTACCCGCAACGGAACAGAAAATTTCAACGGAACGATCTCAGATCTCAGAGCTGACGCCCGCATTGCGCAGGCGTCTCCGGTACTTACCGCCCGATGCCTTCGCCGTACTTGACCGTACCGAACAGGATGGTGCCGGCGAGGGCGTAGAAGAACACCAGTAGAAACATGCCGAAGATGATGAAGAACGACTTGCACACCGACACACCGACGGTAAGCATTAACATTTTCAAGGTCGTATGCTTGCCAGTTATTGTGAAAAATCGCAATATGACAACCATAAAACCAATGAAATATGATAAATCGCTCTGTGGACGATAGAGAGACGAAGAGATACATTCGAGATAGAACGGGAACGGGTGGGATGAAGCGGGCCAGGGGACCTACTCGCAGTGTAGTCTGTAGGAATATCCACACGACGCCGGCGACCGTCACCAGCAGATCGTAGCGGTTCCGGCGCGACTGCCAGTAGCCCCGGGGCGTGAAGGCAATGTTTTTCATCACAACCTCGATGACGAACACGAACGTGAGGATGGTGCTAACGATGACCAACCGTTCGGTGTGGACCTCGTCTTTAGTCCACTGTGGAAGAGACCGAGAGAGGGAGGTTAGGCGAACAAGTGCGGTGCCAGAAGGATATCACCGGAAGTCTACGCACCGTGATCGAGAGAAGCATCGAGTTCACCAGCACCACCACGGCGATGCACCGCTTGAAGGCAATGTGCTGCGTGATGTCGTAGACGAACGCGCGGAACTTTCGTCCATCGGGCCGTGGCGGCAAATGGAGCGGCTGGGCGATCTTTAGCCGCTTCTTCAGATCGCACCAGCGCCGCTGGTCCACGGTCAGAAGGGCGGTACCCTTGTTCTCCGAGTAGTTCGCAATGACCACACCGACGAACAGGGTCAGTCCGATCATGCACCCGAGGAAGATGTACACGTGGATGTAGATTGCGTGGACGGGACCGAGCGCCTTGATCAGCACGTCGCGCACATCGATCCAGCCCTTGTACGAGAGGACCTCGAACAGGGCCAACATTGCGTCGCCAATGTTGTCAAAGTTGAAGCGCCGCGGGTTGGCCCAAACGCGCGGCACCAGCATCGACGGGTACGACTCGTTGACGCCCGGTGTCAGCTTCATCTTGGTCACGAACACGCGCCGCATGAAGACGCCGACGCAGTCCTCGCGCTTCTGGATGGTGGGATCGTTGCAGCGGGCCAGCCGACCACCGTACAGCTGCACGCCGTAGCTGGCGAAGACGAACATGAGCAGAATGAGCAGCGTCGAGACGAGCAGGATTTCTTTAAAGCCGCGGCACAGCTCGTACACGACCTTGCGCATGTGCGGGACGAGTGTGAAGATTCGCAGCGGCCGCAAGCAGCGCAGAATCATGAGCAGCTGGGCCGACGAGTTGCTCGGCACTCGCCGCGGCATCCAGATGAGGAAGCTCGACGACACGACGTAGATGAACACGTCCAGCACGGACGCCACGTCCTTAATGTAGGCCTTCGGGGTGAAGAATAGCCCGTCGGCCAGTATCTTGAGGGCCAGCTCGAGGCTCATGAAGATCACAAACGCGTACTCGGCCACCTGCAGCGAGACGTGCTCCATCACCCGGTACTGCGGCGTCTCAAACATCATCGAGACACACGACAGTGTCGTGACGCAGATCATCACCCAGTCGAGGTACGTTACCAGTCCGAGGAAGTTGCTTAAAAGAAAAGACAAGGATCACTCTCTCCTTCTTTGTCCGGTCGTTCCGGTGCAACTTACTGCATGCTTTTGTACTGCACTTTGCGCTCCTTCCCGGTGAGCGGGTCCTTCAGCCGGGCGTCGTACCGGCCGTGCACGATCCGCTGGCAGATCTTCCGGAAGCGACTTTCGCGCGGCACCGCAAACAGTGGCGTGTCGAAGAATGGGTGATTTTCGCGCAGGTCCTCCTCCCGCTGGTTCCGGCGCATCTCCGCCTGCTGGCGCTTCGCCTGCAATATCTTGATGTCGAGGTCGTGCGGCCGGGCCCGGGACGACGTGACCCGGCTGGCCGCCCCGATGTCCCCGTTCTCCATCAGGTGCTCGTACGTTTGCTTCAGCTTGATCGAGCCGCTGCGCACCGAGCGGCGGATCGAGCGCGAGCCAAACTTCTTCTGGTCCACGCGCCACGGTTTCGTCTGCGTGATCGTGCCCTGCGGCTTCAGGCCCGCCTTCGTGCCGGCGACCGGCAACATGGACGAGTCGCCCAGCATCAGCCGCTGGTTGTTGGAATCGTTGATGATGTGCGTGATGGCCAGCTTGCGCAGATCGCTGCCCACCATGCACACCTTGGCCGTCTTGTTCATCACGTTGATCGGTCGGTGCTTCTTGTAGGCGATACGCGAATCCCAACACTCCGGCATCGGCCGCTGGTACCCCTCCAGGTCCTCCGGTTCCATCTCGAGCACGAACTGCTTCATGAACGATTCGCGCACCTTCGGCAGCGTGAAGTCGTTCGGTATCTTGTGCAGGATCGCCATCTGGGGCGAGTCGGGGAACTTTTCGAAGATCCGCAACCGGAACGGGAGCGTCTCCTTGATCTCGGCGCTCTGCTCGCGGAACTTGAGCTGCTTCAGCTTCTTGATGTCCTCGTCCAGCTCCAGGTTGTCCAGGATGACAGCCACGAACAAGCTAAGCACAATCTGAATTTGGGAAACGGTACGTTAGTCGCTTTGCAGGGAGGCGGCCGGTACGGGGGTCGTTACTGAGAACTCACCAGTGTCACGAACAGGTGGTACAGGATAAAGTACACCGCCACCAGGGGCGTGAGCGTTTTGCTCGTCCGGATCATCGTCTCGTCCATCACCTCGACCCATGCTTCCTGCGTCAGAATCTGAAACATGGACATGAACGCGTCCGGGAAGCTCTCGAACTTGGTGTAGTCACACAGGAAGCAGAACAGTTGCATCGAGATGCTCGAACTGATAATCAGCAAGCACATGGTGAAAATGATGAGCGAGCCAAGCTTTTTGCCGGGGCCGAAGATTTTGTACACGAAACCCTCCAGCATCGGTGACGCCTTGATGAGGCGCACCACGCGCAACACTTGGAAGTACGTGAAGCCGCTCAGGTAGAGCGCCGGAATGACATGCAGCGTGGTGCCGATCGCTAGCAGCAGCTCGAACTTGTGGATCGAGTGCTTGAAGTAACTGCGCCACCCGAGACAGTAGATCTTGAACAGCGTTTCCAGATCGAGGAAGAATGTGAAGGCGATCTCGATATAGTAGTACTTCTCGTAAAAAACTTGCCGCTGTCGGCCGTCATGCTTGAAATGCATCGTCGCTGTGACGATTCCGTTCGCCAGGACGACCGTCATCACGAGCATGCGGAAGTAGGGCGACCGCAAGATCGTATGGCACGTTTCCGGTGCGATGCCGCCGTGCTTGTTGTCGTCGATCGTCACCAACTTCCAGCCGCTGTCGTCGCCGGTGATGATCTGCGACGCGGTGCTGTTCTGGATGTGGCCCCGGACGCCCCACATCTGCTGGAACTGTACGCGGATCTCGTTGAACGTTTCAGTGATCACGGCGATGAACACGTTCTTCACCAGCCACGCCAGGAAGAAGATCATCGTGCTGAAATAGAAGGCGGCCCGCCAGGCCGGCAGCGAGTCGATCGCACGGTACATGATGAACACCCAACCCTCCTGCGAAGCCGCCTGGTACACGGTAAAGATGCTGGTCGCGATGTCCTCGAACCCGGTGAAGCCCATCGCGTAGTTGGTGAGGAAGTCCATCTTCATGCACTTCATGCCGGTCGGGCACTGGTAGCCGGAGTTCGGGTCCAGAGAACAGAACGTGTCCGGGATGGCAAGCGAGTTGATCGTCAGACTGGCCGGCTCGGTTGTGTTCAGCACGCAGTGGTTCTTCAGCTCGCCGAAGAATTGCACCCCGAGCAGGCCGTACAGTGACATAAAGAAAAGGAAGAACAGCGTCACGTTGTAGATCTGCTGGCTGGACCGTTTGAAGATCTGATTGATCCGGCTCTTGGGCATCGAGAATTTCAGGAAGACGCGCAGGAAGCGGATCATGATGAGTGGCCGCGGTGCCCGCACCGTGCTCAGGTAGGAGAACTTTGGCACGATTCCCAGCATCTCGAACACTTGCAGGTTCACCGACAGCCACAGGAACACCACCATCGAGGCGTCGAACTGACACCAGTGGTCCTTGAAGTAAGGCGCCTCACCCTGCGTGTGATGAAGCGAAACGGCGCTGAGTGCTGAGTGTCCGGCTAAGCCCCCGTGCTCGCTGATACTTACCCTTATGGCGCCCCGAATGTGAATTTTGGCTATCATCTCCGAGGTGAAGAGCAGCGTGGCGACCGTGTCGCAACAGAAGGTACAATACTGCAGGAATGGGTAACGCTCGAACGTTTTCGGCGTGTTCAGCGACACGGACGTGAGCGATATCAAGGCGCAGAGGCGCATCAACCGGCGAACCCATAGCTGGAGAGGCGATTGGAAACAAATGAATGGAGGGGCCCGGTTAGTACTCGGTTCGCAATACGACTCAGGGCTGCTGGGGCCGAGCATCGATTTAGGAAAACGGGTTTTTTTACGATTTATGGTGCCGGTATCAGGCCATGCAAATATACGCTTTAGTGCCAGCGAGCAATGTAGATGGTAATGCGCATCGATCGGCCGTTACCGGCCGTGGTTTATGCCCGGTGCGATCGTTGCGCACATTCGCAGTGTACATCAACGTGAAAAGTGAACGTGTACTACTTTGGGACAATTCCGCCCCGGGGGAAGGGAAGCGGCTGGTTAATCGGTTAATCCGAGTTTGGGTTTCTATTTTAGAACCTTTGACTGCTGGAGTCCAAAGCGGCAATGTGAATCGTGAGAGGACACGTGATTGCGCGAGAGCACCACCCCACATTTCTTCTTATTTCGATTTTGATTTTTTTGTCGAATGGATTTGTACCGCACTGAAACGGAATCTCTTCAGAGTCTTTCTTCATTAGGTGCAAACCATTGATCAACATGCAACGAATTGATGGATATGACATTTTAGACACTTTAAGCATTATAACCATCTTTTTCTAAGCTCCTGAAGTTATCAGTTTGTCGGAAACATGATCACCAACAAGTTCCCTTCTTATACAATACTCTACAAAATATACATTTATTGTTTTCGCTAGTAGGAAAGTTTTCCTTAAATAAACGTAGCAAGCCAAATTGACGAACTAAACCTAATTGGCCGAAAGGTAGCGACAAGTACTTTTTAGTCTTTAATTCAACTTAAAATTGTCTTACTTTTCAAAAGTTGTTTTTTATTTTTAATCTTAGAAGACCCGACTTGGTTGCCAAAAGTTATCAGACTCAAAAATAAATGTTGGCGCATTGCAAAGCGAACGCCACTACAAATTACCGAGCGTCTCCACCGGGAAAAATGAAACATTTTTTCGAAGCATCGTCAACGCACACACACTTCGCGAGCGCCATTCAGACCGGTTCGCTTATCAGTGCGGAACGAGATACGGGACGCAGTGAGTTCGTGTTTCTTATCATACAGAAAAGGGGCACGGAACGGAACCAGGGTATGTTTGCGTCTATTTCCTGGTCACACCTGCTATGCGGTGAGAAAACGAGCGACGACGACGACCACTAACAAATGGGTGGCGAAAAATGATCCGAACGAATGGTGCGGTAGAGGTGCGACTCGGCCGAATCGAACTGATTAATCGATTACCGGAAAGGCGAAACGGAAAGCGACGCCGACGTGATGGAGTGAGGTACGAAAACAGTGAGCGCCAAGCAGGAACCACACAGAGCGGAAAATAAATTCAGAGACTGAGAACCATAACGCGGCCACTTATCGTTGCGTTATTGTTACACAAAACAAAGAGTGACGTTAATCGTGAATAGTGAATTGTGATTAGTTAGTGCTTTAATTTATCATTTTGGACCTAACCGGCAAAGTTAAGCAAATTCCGAAGCGAAAATACAAAAAAAGGTAAAACAGTAGCATTAAGCTTACTAGGTGTGTGCGTTGAGAAGTGAAATTTTAGAATGATGGCTGTACCTGCCGATTGGGACTTCCCAGTTTTGCGGTTCATTCATCATTACCTCATTTTGACATCAGGTAAATCAGTCCAGGTCGCAAAAAAAATTAATCAGTTATCAAACGACCGTTGAAAGGGTTAGACCATGCCAACTTTTGTGCCTGAAAATGACATTTCGCGGACATTATAATTTTTCTGCTCCTCTTGAAGAAAACTGCTTCGGAATCGCACCAAATGCTTGTCGGGACTTGGTTTTGGAAGATCGCTGTGCTTTGAGTGGTTTAAAAAATTTCAAAATGGCGATTTTGACTTAACAAAAAAAAGCGTCGAAGGACTCCAAAAACGGACTTTCTGATGGGACAGAAAGGTGTGGTGTTTCACAAGCTCCTAAAACCTGATGGAAACGTTAATTCCGATCGCTACTGACAACAAATGATCAATTTGAACCATGCATTGATCGAAAAACGACGAAAATGTAATTCTAGTGGGGGCGCCTGGTGGCCCGTAGAATCAAGCACCAGGCGCCCAAAAAACAAAACTGTTTCAGGATACTATCAAATCACTTGAATGTGAGCTGCTATCCCTCCCCGCGGTATTCACCAGACTTGGTTCTTTCCGAATATCATTCATTGTCATCGATGTGACACGTATTGGCTGAGCAGCCCTTCGTTTTTCTACGAGGAAGTCGAAATTGGATGACTAATTAGTTTACTTAAAAAGTCGAAGCATTCTTTCGTCTGGGAATCCATGATTAAGCAGAGAGATAGGAGAAATGTATAGCTAACGATGGCACATACTTTGAATAAAATAGAAATTTGCATAAAAATTTTAGAAACATTTTTTGTGTGCTAAAATATTTCACTTCTCAACGCACACACCTAGTAATGACCAAAGAGCGAAGGAAAAAGGTGAGAATTCCAACGACAAATACCTTCGCCACAACACGCATCGGGGTCATTGACGATGGTATACTACTTAGTGGCGAGGGAGCTTCTATTCTATCGGCTTTCGTACATTCCACGGGGCGAGCTTAGCGGTTCGGGAGTGTTGAACTGGAGCTTTGGCGGGAAGAAGGTCGGGCCCACTAGTTCGGATGGGAGCGAGTCGGAATGGGTGGCGTAAAACATCAACAACAGTAAACGACAACGAGCGGAACGGAATTAGTTGCAAAACGACGACTAATACAGCGGAGGGCATTCCACAAACTGTACGACTAAAAATAGGAACACTTATGCGATCGACCGGACTAGTTAGAGGTACAGGTGTGTGTGTGTGTGTGTAACAGTTTAAATAATTCCCGCTCTAAACCGGTCACGTGGAGTTGTAATGTTGGAACCACCCTGGTCACGTTTCCGTTTCCTGTCCCGTTGGCCGCAGTTCCAACCCTTATTAAGTACCTTGTTGACCCACTCGATGTCGGCGCTTTCGTTGAGCGACTCTTCCGGTCCGTAGTCCGCCAGCACGGGTTCGCCCTTGATGCTCTGCTTCCGACCGAGCATGTTGCTGCTCTTTTTTTTCTTCTTCGACGCGCTGGTCGTACCGCCCGATGCGGTCGTCGCCGTCGCCGCCGTTGTGGCCGTTGTGATGTGACCTGGAGATGATCACTTATCACACGGAATCACGGTGTGATTCCGGCAGGGGGTTCAGTTTTCAGTCGGAACCACTCCCGATGGACGACGTTCAAGATGGCGGATGGCGTACGGTACAGATTCCGGCAGCTACCACACCCAGCGGGCGTCCAACGTTGTCAGCATCTTCGGTGTGTCCGTAGCAAATTGCTTAATGTCTCGCTTTACCCACGGCACGGTGTGAACGAACCACGATTTTGATGGGCAGCACAGCGCGCTTCTCAACCATAGGCTCGACCCGTCACGAACTCTCATCTTTCGACGGCGCTGGACCACTTTATCGATCGATTCCGGGATGTGATTTCGCAATCGCCATCTTGGGCAAACTTGGGGCCCACACGGGATGCTTTCGATCACAAGAGAACCGCCCGGAGTTACACTTTCCTCGAATCGCACATGTGATGCAGGTTTTCGTGGAAATAAAATGATTGAGTGGAAAAATGGATGGAATTGAACACAGAAAACTGAAGTACCGAGCACAGGAGATGATGGAAGCAGGCGACCCCAATCCCGAGAGCGAGCGCCAACCCAACCGAGCCGACGGGGCCACGGCGATGGCAGATTCTGCACTGATGACTTCACGATGCTCTGCCGAATTGGTTAGGTGTTGCTGCTGCTGCTGGCGAGAGTGAGCGCAAATGCGTGCAAAAAAGGCCAACTCTTGTCTGGGCCTGCCGTTGGTCTTGCTCTCCGGAAACGCGTTGGCGTGCTCTTGCCGTACGCTTGTGCGCAGTATCGGTCGGCGTTGTTTATGTGGAAAGCTGTTCGACGGTATCTTGGAAGCGAGGTGTTAAATGTATTGCAATGGAGGAAGTATTATTTATAGAGCTTGCATGCCGGAGGAACGACGTCACACAACCATCCTGCTAAACGACAGAATGTCATCGCCCAACGGAACTGGAATACCAGCGAACGGTTGCAGGACGACAGCGTTTCCTACGCATTTCCCTTCGTTTGACCACCTGACGCGCATTGTCCTGGCACGACCGCGAGTGGTGGAACAGGAGCAACAGGTTTGTTTACAATCGTTGTCATTTTCCGATTGGACGACGAAAGCCGGTGAGAACACAGAGACTCTCCGGTGTTGAGACCCCAGACAGCTGATGAAACCTGTTTACCTACAGCTGTTACTTGCAAGTTTCATTGATGCGCTAAGTCGCTCGTTGCTATGGTTTCGCGGGGGCAACCTTGAGCACTTGTAAACGTAACCGGAAGCCGTACGAACAGCTTGCAAAAAAAAACAACATCGGATCACTGTTTGGGTTTGAATAGCGACAATGATTTGACCCATAAAGTATTTGCAATCGCCCAATGCTTGCATGCTTAGGTTTAGGATTACTGCATAGCCGTGGCAGACTATATTTTGGTCCTCGTTGTTTCGAGAAGATTGAAAATTTTTTATACTACGGCAATAAAAAAACAAAACACATTTAATATAGATTCAATTAAATCTCAAAATTTATAAAACTTAAGCATGCAAACATTGGGCGATTGCAAATACACTATGAGGGATCAATTAACGCTAGGTGACACATTTAAATGGCCTTTTTGTAAGCAAAGTTCCTTTGCATTATGGTTCATTGATATGCTTTCTTGTATTTCTGTTTCATTCGTTTTCTTGAATGATTCTTTTGCATGCCATTATCATACACATTTAACCTTTTAAGCTTTACTTCGACGAAAGAACGGTTTAACTCGTAAGAATCGTGAAATGGGCATCAACATATTTATAAAAACCGCCTCGATTCAAATACTCCGCACTAGCGCCCCCTGGGTCTCAGGTTCGAAACCCCCAACGCGTAAAGAACCTACTGCGCGAAAAGTGCAGAAACTGACAATTTGGGCTTGTATTAAAAGGGTCCAAATATGATACGAAGGCTATTTTGAACTTGCAAATTACCGAATAAAGCGATGAAATAATGTAGTAAAGAGTGAAGTAAAAAAGAAATGCTGGAAATAACAAATTCGATGAGAATTCGCGAATGTCTCACTAGACGCGCTACGCCACACAATGTATACATAATCGAATGTGAAAGTTTGAAAACCATAGACAAGTTACGCTGCAGCTACACCGGAGAGAGAGAGTACAGAAAGAAGAGTAAGACACACAAGAAGTGGCGTGCAAAGCGCGGCGTGTTCAAAGTTTACGATTCGTTCCATGTGTCAAATGGTCAAATAAATGAAACCCGTGAATGGCAGAATAAAGCAGTTTGCGAATAGTGACCGGACCACGTTGTAACCTACTTGACCTCGGTAACGTGCTGCGATTACCTACCGTACGTAACTGAACCTGAGAAACGGATTGGTTGTTTCGCGTGCCGGTCCCGGAACAAGAACGAACGGTTTTCGCATTACTTAGCTAAAACAAGGTCAGCTTCTGCACACCGAGCAGGAGACTTAAGAGCAGGTGGCGGACAACACTGGACAGTATTTCTTAAAATTGTTTTTCGACTTAGGCAAACATGGCACCTAACGCAGCAGTACCGAAGACGCAACCTGAATCCGCCGCAACCGGCATCAATGCCATTTTGCTTGGCCCGCCCGGATCTGGCAAAGGAACACAGGTACGCTAACTAAGCTGACCTTGACGGAGCTACGTCAAGCTCGTGATGGTTGAAGTTGTTGGCGAGGGAAAGTGACGTTACATAATCAGTGTTCCCGGGCTCCAGCTGATTAGATTACTATCAGATAACGTCGGACGGGGGATGGTTTCGTTTGGTGCCAACCGCCATACGCTTCTCCGTGCGTGAACCGTAATCTGCCTCCCGGTAGCAAGTGGTTCGCCTGAAAGCGAATGGGTTAGCTTTGGACAATCCCCGGGGATTGTGATTAGGCGCACTGTTTTGCCGCTGAGCAAAGGGCGGGCAGGCAGAACTCGTCACATGCTGTTTCCGAGATCTGAGACCTCTGTCTAAAATTAACTTGCGAATTTTTGTTTCTGTTTTTTCTTCTTTTTTCCCCTGCAAAAGGCGCCACTGTTGAAGGAGAAATACTGCGTGTGCCACCTATCGACGGGTGATATGCTAAGGGCAGAAATAGCCTCCGGATCGAAGTTGGGTGCTCAACTGAAGAAGGTTATGGACGAGGGCAAACTAGTGTCGGACGATCTCGTAGTAGACATGATTGACTCGAATCTGGACAAGCCGCTCTGTCGGAACGGGTTCCTTCTCGACGGCTTCCCGCGTACGGTGGTGCAAGCGGAAAAGCTGGACGTTCTACTCGAAAAGCGCAACACCGGTCTCGATGCGGTGATCGAATTTGGCATTGACGATAGTCTGCTCGTGCGACGCATTACCGGGCGACTGATTCACCAGTCCAGCGGCCGGTCATACCATGACGAGTTCGCACCTCCGAAGGTGCCGATGCGCGATGACGTTACGGGGGAACCGCTAATACGACGAAGTGATGACAATTCGGGCGCACTGGTTAAGCGGCTCGACGCTTACCACCAACAGACGAAACCGCTCGTTGACTACTACGCTCTACGTGGACTGCACTTCCGCGTCGATGCTGCAAAAGGTGCATCCGATGTGTTCGCCAACATCGACAGTATCTTCACCAGGCAGCGAGCACAACGGGTGGGCCTATAATTGAGACACGTAAGACAGTGCGCACGGACAAGCAGACAACCTTCTATCTACCTGTTTTTGTTTTTTTAAACAATGTTTTACCTTTTGAGTAGCGAACTCGATCATCCTCAAGCTAGGTGAAACTATATGGCATCAGTGCGTTAAGCTCTGCCCAGCATCCTAGAAAACTGCCCTTTTCTATGACAATTTTGCTGAGTGGAGCTGTTATGGGCTGATTCCGTTTGCCCTATAAATTCCACTCAGACAAATTTGAGTGAATCACATATTTTCAAATGCCACATAAGTGTGACGTGCAAATGAGATGGTAATAGATATTTGAATGTTCAATCTAGCAATATAATAACAAACATACATATGGAACATTGAACACATGCTGCTAATGGTTGATCAATTAATCCGAACTCACTTATTGTGTTGAAATGAGGATCCTCGTGATAGGTGAAGTAAATACTGTTGTAAGTAGTAACATGTAGTTTGGGCTTACATGTAATAAGTGCGAGGTAGTTAGTCCATATGTCAGAAGAGACACTATTCTTTCAAAACAATGCATTGTCAGTTGGCGGAACTTACGCCATCCGCAAACAAAGATAGTGATTGTTTTTTAAATTATTTTCTGTTATTTTTTTTACTAATTCTTTTGCCAGTTCGTTTCAAATCGTTTCGACTGGTTCCAAATTTCTCTTAAATTTCTTGAGTTCATGTTCATGAGATGAAAAAATAATATGAAGTGATGGGTGATTTTTATCTGTAAATCCTCTTCATCTACAGCGCGCATCAAAATTACTCCGGTTCCTTCGCTTTAGCGGCCGTGGGCGGCCGTTTGTTGTGCATCCGCCTATGCTTGGCAAACGTGCTGTGGTCTCGAAACGATTTTTCGCATACGGTACAGTGGTACGGTTTCTCGCCTGTGTGTATGCGCCGGTGAGCCAACATAACGCCCCGCTGCCGGAACCGCAAGTGGCAGACATCACACTCGTGCCGTTTTTCGTCGCTGTGCGTCTGTGTGTGCCGGCGCATGCTGGTGTATTGCGTGAACCGTTGATTGCAAATCGAGCAAACGAAGCTCTTCTCGTTCGTATGCGTGTTCTCGTGACCCTTCAGGGAGTTAGAGTTGTGTAGTATCTTCGCGCAGTAACGACATTTCCATATCTTGTGGAACCGATCGCAGTGCGACTGGAACGATCGTTCGCTGGCGAATGAACACTCGCACGTTTCGCATCGGTACAGCGTAAACCCCTCACCGTGCTCCGCCAAACCGTGGGCGATTAGCTGGCCTTCCAATGTAAACACTTTGTCGCACTGGGAACACTTCAGCTCATCCGCTTCCGGTAACAACGTAGGGCTCCTACGCTTTCGCTTCGCTGGCCGTTTCGTTTTCACGGCGATCTCTTCTTCACCCATAGGCTCCGACTCTTCCATATCCGCATCCGTGTCATACTTTTCTGGTAAGTCGAGAGATTCTACTCCGTGTTCGTCAGAATGCTGCATTTTGACCGTAACGTCGGAATGTTGTGGCGACAGTTGAACGAGTTCGTACAAGTCAGCGTGGTTAGGTCCATTTTTCGTCACCAATTGTAAGACTTCGTACTCTTCACTGCTCGTGGAATCATTCTCTATCAACACGTCAAACTTGGGATCGTCAGAACTTTCGAAATCTTCGATGGTGTAAGGCATCGAGTCACTTCCGGCAGGAGAGGGCGCAACGGCGAGTGGTTGCACTACGTCATCGGCTTCCGTCGGTGGTTCTTCGTTTGTTGTACTCTGAACCTTTGGCAACAGGTGAGTTTGCAGTGCCTCTAGCTCTTGGGAGCATTCATCTCCGACGTTGTCAAGACTCGCGCTATCATAAGAGCTGCAGAGTAATAATTGTTATGCATAAATTAGCGAGGGAATGATGCAGGACAAGAAAGGCGATATTTACTTCAACATACGGTGATACTTCCGGTTCTGCTCGACGAACCAAATGCGTATTTCTTTTGCCGTGCATATCTTCGACAAGCACTCTTTACAGACGGTGGTCAGCATTTCCGTTAGGGAGATCTACGGGGAGAATGGGTTAAGTATATGATTGGAGAAATAGGTACCGAAAGCTTACCTGCATATCGAACAACTCGTGCAGGACATCACGAACGACGAACCCATTTTGCGAGCTGAACACCGAAACCACATTATTGTGGCTCGTTTGCTGCAGACACGTCCGGCAGTACAGTTGCACCATCGTAATTGAATACGACCTTTCGGAACCGGAACCCTCTGGCCGTTCCGGTCATGCAGAAACCGAACGTTTGTTTACACACAAAACGAATGCAGAAGCAGAAACCCAGCTGTCATAACAAAGTGAGCGCTTTGACAGCCTTTCGCTGCAGCAGCCCATGCAGCAGAGCCAGGTGTTTTGAATCCCGTCCTTTGTGTCCAATTCCGACACAAGCATTCATTAAATTGCATTCAACGATTGGAACGACATAATTGAGATGAGGTTTCTTTCGTTTTATTCCTTGGAACCTTGAACTTACGCGCTTTGTCGTGCAAACCACTGACTGCGATTGACCCGGACAGAGTTTTGATGTGTCACGGGCGAGAGACAGAGAAAGCGATAATGCCAGCGGCGTAACCGATTAGCCTGGGACGCGGCGGAGAGAGCGAAAGGGCTCACAATCTCTTTCCCAACCGGTGGCTTTTCAGGGCTTCGAGAGAGTGAGAGCGAGGGCCAAATGCGAGAACAAAATGCATAAAGAAGACGCTCAACAACACGGCGCAGGAAGAAAAAAGAAGACCGTACGAAACTGAAAAGCCATCCTGTGCGGAAGTCAGAGGACGCGAATCGTCACCATTGTCCGCCGCCAAGCCTCTGCGAGTCGTGAGCCGCCAAACGCAACACACACGCACACACGCACGTACCGCCGTCGGGAAAGCAGTTAGGACAAAGGGCGGCAAGCCGCAAACACAGCAATCGCAACAATCCCCGTCCCCACACCGGAAGAAGGATCCGCTCGTCGTCATTGTGTGGGCTTTTCTTTTATTACCTCAATTGACCGATTGACTGGCGGCAGCTCAGGAACCTTCCTTGCGGAGCGTTTGTGTCATCGTTGTGGTTCGTGCGCGAAAGAGTATCCGCGGTTGTCGATTTGCGTGCCGCTGGTGTCTCGCAAATTTCGGTCTCGCCGTCCCGTCCTGCTGACCCTCGCGTTCCCGGGGTCAGTCCGTGTGCGCGTCTGTGTTGCGTGTCGTTGCGTGTGTGTGTCGCCAGCGCGCCCCGCACCGTGCTACCGTTTTAGGTAGTTCCGCTACGTTCGCTCGACACGTCCCGGGCCCGTTTGCGCCAAGGAAGGCCGGAAAATTCACACAGAAATGAGTTCCGCACTGAAGGTCACGTCAACCGGTGAACAAGTGGCCCGTCTGCCGGGGTGCGAAGTGTTGCTGCTCGACGGTTCCGACAAGCTGGTCCGCAAGTACGACGGTCACCGGGTCACGGTGGTGTGCGGTTACGATCCACAGGGCATGACGCTGCGTTTGCTAAGCGAAGCGGAAGTGATTCCGAAAGGCAGCCGGCCCACGGAAGGGCGACAGCTTGAAGAGCTGCTCGTGGATGGTTCCAGCACGACGCACCTGCCGCGCGGCAACACCGCCCACCTACTGGTCGTGGGTGGGGAGGTGATCGTCATTCGGTTCGCGTCCCGCTCCGACTGCCAGCAGTTTCGGGGGCTGCTGCAAAAGATCTCCGGCAAGGTGAGCTCGGTGTTTAACCTGCGCACCGAGGACTCGTCCGCCTCGCAGTACTTCCAGTTCTATGGCTACCTGTCGCAGCAACAAAACATGATGCAGGACTTCGTGCGGACCAGCACCTACCAGCGGGCGATCTACAACAACGCACAGGACTTTCAGGGCAAGGTGGTGCTCGACGTCGGTGCCGGGTCTGGTGAGAGCGCGCAACGGAGGCGAACGGCGAGGAAGCTCGCTCCTTCTCGCCACCGATGGCCATGGTTCATTTTCGATGCCGTTTTTTCTTCTTCTTCAGGAATTCTATCGTTCTTCGCGGTGCAGGCCGGTGCGGCCAAAGTGTACGCGGTGGAGGCAAGCAATATGGCACAGTACGCTCAGCAGCTGGTCAGTTCGAACAATCTGAGCGAGAAGATCATCGTGATCGCGGGCAAGATCGAGGAGATCGAGCTCCCGGAGCGGGTCGACGTAATCATCTCCGAGCCGATGGGCTACATGCTGTACAACGAACGGATGCTCGAGACGTATCTGCATGGCAAGAAGTGGCTGAAGGCGGACGGACGAATGTACCCGTCGCGTGGCGATCTGCACGTGGCCCCCTTCACGGACGAGGCACTCTACATGGAGCAGTACAATAAGGCTAACTTTTGGATGCAGACCGAGTTCCACGGTGTGAACCTGGTGGCGCTGAGGGACGCCGCGATGAAGGAGTACTTCCGGCAGCCGATCGTCGACACGTTCGACATTCGGATCTGTATGTCGAAATCGGTGCGCCACACGACGAACTTTCTCACGGCGGACGAGAAGGACCTGCACCGGATTCTGCTCGACGTCGAGTTCCATGTGCTCGAAACGGGCACCTGCCACGGGTTGGCGTTTTGGTTCGATGTCGAGTTTGCCGGCAGCTGTTCGCAGATCTGGCTGTCGACGGCACCGACCGAACCGCTCACGCACTGGTACCAGGTGCGGTGCCTGCTGCAGACACCGATCTTCGTCAAACAGGGCCAGGTCCTGTCGGGGAAGGTGGTGCTGGCGGCGAACCAGCGCCAAAGCTACGACGTCGAGATCGACCTGAAGCTCGAGGGCACGATGATCACGTCCTCGAACACGCTCGATCTGAAGAATCCGTACTTCCGGTACACGGGAGCGCCCGTGCCTGCTCCGCCCGGGTCCAACACGACCTCGCCGAGCGAGGCGTACTGGAGCCAGCTGGACGCGCAGGGCGCACGGAATGCGGTCAATCTGGTAAACGGCATCACGGTGAACGGGCTCGGCGAGGTTGACATGTCCTCGACAATTATCAACACGAACCTGATGGCGATCGGCAATCAGCCCAACATACATCCGGGTCTCATCTCGAGCACCGGCCGGCAACAACAGCAGCAGCAACAATCGCAGCAACAATCGAGCAACTCCGCGACGCAACAGCAACACCACCACCAGCAGCAGCAGCAGCAACAATCGACGACCGCGCAGCAGCTCGCAATGACACCGCCGATCGGGTGTGCGGCCACCTCTACGCAGAACGTCGCCCAACACCAACTGATCGGTGGTGCCATCTCGCCCTCGCTCTTCACCTCGCCGGCCCAGCAGCTGCTCAACAGCCAGCACCACCACCATCACCATCCCGGTCAACCGCTGCACGGCAATCAGTTCTACTAGGTTGGTAGACCGGCGAGCCACCCTTCCCTGTCCTGGTTTCCTTGAAGACGGCTTCCCTGACCCCCAGAACAAGGACTTTCTATCTTTTGTTCGAACCTTACGCGTACCTCTCGACTGGCAGAGCGACGGAGCGACGGAGTAACACGATTTTAAGGGTTTAGTATTTAATGTAGCTGAAGACCGGCCACTCCTTCCCACCCAGTTCCCAGTGCTGGGCCGTTTATTTTGTACCCGTTTTAGTTTCGGTCCTGTACTTGTCCCCTTCATCATGAGATTAGCGAGAATCGAAGGCTTAGCGGTGGACAGGTCCCGCCCGTTTAAACACTCTCTAGCGATGTAGAAGTTTTTTTTTTAATTTGCTCACAGAAGTGGAAGGTTTATTTCCTACTTACGCCACGATGCGCCACGACGCTCATCATGCGTTATTCCCTCCACAACCGCCGACCGGACCGGAAAAAAGGAACCGGTTCAATGGTGACTTAGAGAAGAAGAAAACGGTGGCAACCTTGTGCGTGCGCTGTGCGCTTTTGCATCATAGTAACCTGCTGTGCATCAGCTGAAACCTGCAGCTTAAATCCTCCAACCGCACACAGCGCGGCATTATTGTAAAGAGGCATTTGTTTCGCTGTAACCCCCTTTCCTCTAGCGATTACTACATTAATAGTTATTATTATTTTTATTAAGTGCTGGAGGTGTAATAGAAAAGGAGGAAACTCTACTTAAACTTGTGTACGACTTATTAATAAACCAAATTCTGACGACGACATCTCATCTGAACGCCATCGCCGACTCGCCAATTATAATTTCGACGTACATTTACTTTCGTTCGTAAGGGGTTTTTTTGTTCAGTTGCCCTCCTTCTCAAAAGACCTTTCGACGGATGACAGCAGCGTCGAACGTGATGCGAATTGAAGCTATTTTCGTCTCCTTTTCTTTCGTCCTTTTTCGATTCGCTGCGCTAAACTCTAGGAGTACATTCGTGCCCAGGGCAGGAGTGAGATTTTCATCTAATCCCGACGCCAGCTCCTGGACAGGAAAGAACACAAATATCAAACGCGTGCGAAACGGTAACGGTGCATGCCCCACCTTCGCATGATGACGCAAACGAAGCACACGAAGATGGATTTTCGGACTACTTCTGAGATACAGCATTCGGGTGCATGATCGAAAAATCTACAGTTTATGTTGCAAACAAATGGTTGTAAACATTCTATTTGCATTTAGGCCACCACGTTTCTTTTGCGTTTGAGTCAAACAATCAATTTGGGTAGTGTCAAATTCCACCTTAATCTAGTTTCCTGAAATGGGCTCTGCAACACCCGCGAAGGGCCGTTGGCGAGGATTTCGTTTGATTGGCCAATTTGCTGTGCGCTCTCTATACGAAACGAAGTGATCTTCCAGTAAGCTAGGATATTGTTGTGTGTCCGTGTGTAGTGTAGTGAGGGAGATGTGTGATTTGACGGCTTCGCAGACACCATTATAGCTTCCCTCCGGGAAAAGACTTAACCTAAGATAAGCAATTTTACCGTCGATGCATCGGCATAGGAAGAACACTGAGAAGCTTGTTGCCGCCCAGAGCAACGGAAGTGGAACTGTGCATAACGCGGTTCTGCTATCGGATTGGGTTAGGGCACAAAAATGTCGCAATCAAGCGAACGTTACACGTTGATATTCCTCAAGTTGCGAATGAGAGAGTACGTTGAGGGATACTAGACTACGCGATCCTCGCCGATCCTCGATAGCTGAATGGTTGAGTGTGTAGATGAATGTTCACTAGAAGTATTATTTACTAAACCCACGGGGTGGTGCATAAGCCAGCGGAGCGAGAAAAACGCGGATCTTAGCAATGGGCGTCGTGCAAGAATGTTGCACGAAAAAATAAGTAATCGAACTGCAGTTCGAAAACCCCTAACGCCAGAAACAATGCAGGGCAGCGCGACGGCAGGGTTTGTGAGTGAGAAAACATAAAAACTTAGCAGCATACTAAACTCGTAACCAGTATTCCTTCAGCTATCTCTCTCTCTCTCTCTCTCTCTATTACTACTACGAAGCCGCTGAAGGGTTGCGTGGCGTGAAACTTCCACCGAATTCATTCACTTTCACGATTTGTATCACATTTTGCATCAGCCATCAGGGAAGCAGACATGGCAACATCGTGCGACACCAGTCAGAATCGAAATTTAGAAAGGCGAATAAATTGGTGAACATTGGGTAAAAAGTGTCCCGGTAGAAAGCGGGAATCATATGTGAACAGTATTCAAAAAGAAGAAGAAACACGAACCATAAACACAATCTGCTATATGTCGGAATTTATTTATCCTGTCACGTTCCTTATCATATATCGATCTAAATAATTTCAGCCGTGAGATGGTGTTATTATTTTTGTGTATTTTTTTGTGTTTCTTTTTCATTTTCCAAAGCGTGATATTAGGGTCCCGTGGGAATCGAACAACTCGGTAGGCATTTTAATGAAACTTATTTATAACACTAAAAAGTTAAAACAAAACAACATAACAATAAAACCTAAAGCTAAACTGAAGAGGGCCCGATACATGAGGTCCTTTTTGCTACCGTAGAAGGTAGAAAATGTACGCATTTACACGCCCGAAACGAATCATACGGACCAACTGGGGAACCGGGGGGTGCGGGATCCTTCGCTCCCACCGGAGGCCTCTGTAAAGCTCGAACATAGCTCAATGTAAAAGTATGCGATTGAAGCCCACGAACAACGGCTACAGAGCTTGGTTTGTAGGGTTTGGTTACAGTTGTTCGCGATTTAATCCACGACAGTCCCCTGGACGTATGCCACCCGGTTGAGGGTACGCCTGAATGTACTTTTCTAAACAACTTTGATTGGCAATAAGAAGCACGAGTAAGCTGCGGATTTTGCGGTTATACACATTTTCCCTTGCCACTGCGTCGGGAACGGCTACATGTTGTTTTGCGGAGCTGGACTAATTTGGATTAGGCAGACAATGAAACGTAGTTTCCCTGCCTTTCAAACGTTACGTGCCGAATGGCCTGCAATGCACCGCACTGTGGACTACAGTCATCTATTGTTGTTTCGATTGCGCGCACAGTTAGAGCAATTTAAATGTATACCAAAAATATATGTATCCTTTCTATCTTACTACAGCTCTAATCACACTTGGGGGGCGGGCCTTCTGAAGCGGGGTTTTCCATGCGCAAATCATGACTGTCGAAATTTACAACACAACATTATCTCGGCGCCCACCGTTAAGTACACGGCCGCACATTAGCCGCAGGGACTCTCGAGATGCTTCACCGTTCGATACTTGCTCGACGAGAGGGGCTACTTCATTTAGCGGGAGTAGAAGTCGCTAGTTTTCTAACGTTTCCCTACTGCTCTACTGTCACACTCATAAATTGTACGAAGCTATTGCTGGCGTTGGGTTTGGTTACAGAGTTTTGTGGTTTGTTTTCCGTTTTTTTTCTGTCGAGCATATGGGTTTTCTCTTATAATTCTTGTTGCAAAAGCGATAAATAGGGTAGTAGTATGTTGGTTTTCCATTCACAATAGGCTAGTGTATCTTTCTCACTAATTTTCAATGTAGATGCACTTCACATTCTCTTCTACGCGTGTCTACCACGTATAGGGCAGGGCAGCACTCGGGAGGGGGACAAACTAACGTTGTAGTAAAACGGTTTTTTGTTTTGCTTTGGTTGGATCGAACGTTATGCGAGAATGTAAATCGATTCCTAGCATACAGGCTAACATTTGTTTTGCGTAACCATCTATGCTTTCCGCGGATACTAAGCGGATGCTTGAGCTGCCACTAGCTACATCACTGTATACAATTGTCCGTTCCGTTCCGGTATAGGATTAACACAAGCCAGTGAACAAGATTTCCCGTGGCACGTCTCGCAAACCGCCGGCAGCTTAATTTTGATTGCCACAGGAAAAGGTTCGCCGGGGAGGGGAGAGCACTACGTTTTGTCTGGAGAAATCTTCCGCCAACCGAAACGAATCCTGGAAGATCGTGGTTGTAGAGAACACATCCGTTGCTGGAATGGCGTGGCCAGTGTGTCGGTTACCAAACAGTGTTAAGCTTCGTCGGGATAAACTGGTCGTTACAAGCCAAAGTTTGGTTCTTCCTTTGAGAGATCCCGTTGGCGCACTATTTTACCCTTCCCTGCCGCCGGTAGCATCACTCCGGCTCGGCCGTTAACTTCGATCCGTGACGGTTTGGGGCCGCGATTCGGCATTGCCCACCTCACTGACGAATACGGACGATACGGAACCGTGGCGCGACTGTACCCGGGGCTTCAACGATTTCAGCTGCGTCGTCCCGTTGTACTGGACGGCCACATCGCCACAGCTGCTCAGCGGATGGCTGTCGAAGACCCCGCATGCCGACACCGGCACCAGGGGCCTGCTTTCGGCCACCATCGGTGTCGTCGAGGGCGCGTGCATTTGTGGGCTGATCGGTGTCGCGATGCCACTGTCGTCACTGTTGCTGGTGACCTTCACGCCAGACGACGAACCCGACGACGACGACAGGGTGCCGCCCGTGCCGTGCTCCGGGCTCGTGTTGCACTCGTCGAGCTTGTGCAGCCACAGGGTCGCCCGCTGCTGCCGGATCTGGTTGAAGGAGTTCGGAAAGTAGGATTTCTTCTTCGTCGGTGTCCCGGTCCCGCCCGGGCCACCCGAGCCGTCCTGCTCGTTCGCTTCCTCCAGCACGTTCAGCGCCAGCCCGAGGTTGCTGTTGAACGATATGGATTTGCCGATCTTCCGATCGACGAATATCGGCGATCGTTTCTTTTGCGCTTGTAGCTGCTGCTGCTGCTGTTGCTGCTGAAAGTCCTGCACCTGCTCCAGAATGCGGCAGATCTCGCCGGGCAGTACAGAGTCCGATTTGGCTTCGACCGTCTCACGCTCGATGAAGCGTGCCAGCGTGTGGACGGTGTTCTCGAGCGTTTGCACCTGCGTCTGGAGGGACTGTATTTGGTCGTGCTGCGCCAGCCGCGTTTTCTCCAGCTGCAGCAAGCTCGACTGCGCGAACTGGAACTGCGTGTCCAGCTGCTGGTGTTCCTCCTTCAGCCGATTGTAGCTCAGCAGCTGGTGGTTCTGGGACGTCATCTCCTCCTGCAGCACATTATAT
The DNA here is from genome assembly GCF_943734635.1 of Anopheles cruzii. Classification (NCBI taxonomy): domain Eukaryota; kingdom Metazoa; phylum Arthropoda; class Insecta; order Diptera; family Culicidae; genus Anopheles; species Anopheles cruzii. The sequence goes on from NC_069145.1 coordinate 27,628,436, forward strand.
TCGACCTGGTATTCGATCAGCTGACGCGAGAAATCGGACTGGAACACATTCCGAAAAACCTTCTCCATCACGCCTCCATCGATCTTGGGGATCACGTTCTTCAGGTAGTTCATAATGTCCTCGAAGTTGTCCCGCTGCAGAAGCGCCTCCTTGTGCACCTCCAGCAGCGCGATCGCACAGCGAAAGATGACGTCGAACGACTCGAGAAACAGTAGGTCGAACACGCGCACGACGAAACCGAGCGGGAAGTGCGAACTAAAGACGGTCAGTATCCAGGGGGCCGCGTACAGCGTTGGAGAGATGTCATGCTGATCGAACCAATCGTACAGCTCCGGGATATGGTCTTTGAGCAGGCGGGACAGCTGATACAGCTGCAGCTGGAACTGCTTCATGTCCGGCAGATACTTGGCCCGCATCTGGCGGCGGAACATGAGATGCTTCAGCAGTTCGAAGGCGTCCGCTTCTTCGAGCTTTAGAGCGCGGTTAGAGTAAAGTAAGCAAACATAAATGTGACGAAAGTTTGATCACGCGGTTAAGCGATAACTTACGTGCAGCAACAGGACAGCACAAATAAAGCCCAAGCCCTGGCAATAGCCAAGCTCCGGGTCGAGGATTGAGTACGCCTTCAGCAGATTGAACAGCGACAGCTGTCCGATGCCCAGCGCATCCTTATAGTACTTGTGATCGGGAAAGGTACGCCCTGCAATGTCAAAGGAGGTTAGGTTTCCAGTCCACTTCCCTTCTCTCAGTTCGTGGCTCCCTTACCCAAATCGATGAATATCGCGTGCTGGTGCTCGGTCAGATTCTTTAGCAGCACATGGTACGGTGTGTTGAAGTTCGGAAAGTTGGTCGTATCAACCGGGGCCGTATGGTGCACGTGCTGTTCCGCCAGGAACATCCAGATCTCGCCACGCTTCGCGCGTGGTACCCCGTTCTTGATCGCCTGGTACAGCAGCGATTGGTTCGCCCGACCGGACGTCCCACCGGTCGCCTTCTCGAGAAAGGCGTCCCACTGTTCGGCCGACCGCTTATCACAGACCGTTATCTCGTCATACTCGAGCTTGATGCGCTTGATTTCGTTCGATTTGATCTCGTTCTGGCGCGCCTGCAGGTGAGCGTTCTCCTTGTCCATGCGGTTCAGGATGATCGTCTGCTTGATGCCGATGCGCCACAGTTCGCGCAACTCTTCTCGAGTGCGCTTCTTCGCAGCCCCCGCCAACTGACCGCACGGCGTTCGCAGCGGAGACATGTACTCTTCCGTGCCAGCTTTCATCGCTTTCGACGGTGTCACGACGCGGTGCAGCATCGCCTGACGCCACGATCCCGTGTGGCCGGTACTGTGCTCCCGAGGGCTGTTTCCCACTTTGATGAAGCTGAAAGAATGGAACAAGCTGCGTGAGCTTCAAGTGCCCGGAACGCTTGCCCCCGCCGATTGTGACACTTACATATCCATCATCGGGGACTTTAACTGGGGAACCTGTGTGCCGGGCCCGAAATCGGAGTTCATGCGCCCCATCGACGGACTGGAGCCGATTGTTGAGGCCCTTGCCCGCGGGACCGGTTCCAGGCTGCCCTCTTTCAGCTCTCCGGCCGACGTGGAATCCTTCAACCCCGCCGAACCGGCCACAAAGTCATCCCGGCTGGTGCGCCGCTTGAGCAGATGATCGAACGAGCTGGTCAACGATCGTTTCGCCTTCATGAAGATGCCGCTCCCGCCGAGATACTGATTCAGAAACTCGGTTCGATTCTCCACCGTGTCGTGCACGTGGCGCTGCTGCTTCGACTCACAGTGCGCCCTCAGCAGCATCATCAGGAACTGATTCTGCTCGCCGATGCTGTGCCCGGCAGCCTCCTCGGCCCCGTGGTACTTCTCCATCAGCAGCCGCTGCTCGTCGTCCGTCAGCGTGGTGTCGATTCGCTTGAAGATCATGTACTGTGTCTTTTTATCGCTCAGCCCCTCAATATCGGTGCACAGCTTGTGGTACCACAGCATCGGGCAGTGCTCGCAGGAGAAGATCTGGGCCGCGGCCCGGTCTTTCTGCTTCTGCTCCGAGCAGGCCAGAAACGCCTGCGAGATCGCCATCACGATGTCGTCTGCCACCTGCTCCGACTGGCACTTGAACACGTACCCGATGTAACCGTCATTGTTCACGTCCCGGCAGATGATACCGAAGTGGTCCGCATTCTTCTGGCCCTGGGCACAGCTGGCCACATCGCGGAATCCCTTGTGCAGCAGCACCTGCTTCCGGTCGGGGCTGATCAAACGCAGATCGCTCTGCCCGATCAGGAACACCATCGTCCGGTTCTGCTCCACAATCGGCAGCGAACCGATCGACGCGGATCGATCACGGCGTACCGGTGCCCTGCAGGATAGGAGGGGGAACGGTCAATAGTTTCTTCATACTTTGGCGGCACTCCGACATTTGAGAACTGTTAGTGAAGCTATGCGCGATTATAAATTAAATAATAACAGAATGTCCCAAAAAATATCGTGTGACTCGGAAAGTGGCTATCAAATAGGTTTTAATAACATTTCGACCGGTTTTCTATAAGACTGAAAGCGTCGCTCTTCTGCAGCAGGCTGTGTGTGTATGGGTGACTTTAGTAGGCTATGATTGGTAACACATTCCAAATGGCAATAATCACTAGGGGGCTCTAGAAGCAATCTAGTAATCCTCTCGAATCGCACTCGGGATGCCACAAAACGGAAGCTGGAGATGGTGAAAATGGGCGAAAATAATACGGCAGAAGTGATAACGAAGGCGAAGGGGCCCATAGAAGGGGCAGCAGAGCTAGTGGTGACCCTGTACGGTCGAACTGAATTCGTGAATGAACCCCGCCGCTAATAATCACGGGAAATGGACCATTGGCCACTTACTCCTCATCCAAAGACTTGCCGTCTCGGGCCGGTGCCACCGTTGGATGTTGCTGAAGCTGCTGCTGCTGCTGGAGTTGCTGCGCATCCTTAATTGTATCCCCGACGAGTGGCCCCTCTCCGACACCATTACCGACACCACCACCACCGACACCGGAGACTGGCGCACTATTGCTTGCCTCTTTGGCACCGTCCTCACTGTGAGAGATGAACGTAATCGAGATGGATACGAGAGATGGGTATAAGGGTTTCTGTGTGTGTGTGTGTGTGCCTCGGTGCCACTGATTACGATGGCCACTGACTACGGAACTACAGGTACCAGGCGCAGTAATTGTGCACTCGGAAAGGCAACCGATGCGAGTGTGCGTCAGGAATTAGTAATCATTCGGTCGCCATTTTGCTTCGAAAACCAGTCCCGCGCTGGTGACCTCGCTTGTTGACCTCGGGGACCGGGTGGTATGGGTCCCGGTGCGGGGTTCGTGTAACTAACACTACCTACCCAGCACAACACACGTGCGCCTCGTGAAGGTGCTACTTACATTTTCTGCACCGGAAGATCAAACTGACTGACGCGTCGTCCCTGGAAGACCGATTCGGGCGGATCGTCAGTGGACGGTGGTGGTGTTGACCGCGGCACCAGCGGGTCCGGCACCTCAACCGCCAACGCGCCTTGTTTGCCGTTGCCATCACCATTACTACTGTCACCGCCGGCGCTCTGTCGATAGAGGAGAGCGAACGGATTAGTACGGGGCGCTGCGCAAAGCACCGAGAGGGAGAGCCGCCGACCTACCTTCCGAGAGGCATCCAGCTGTTGGCGAAGCTTTTCCGCATCGTACGCCTTGAACTTGGGGAGCGCGTCGTCGATGAAGGTGTACGGGACGCGCTTGTGCGAGACCTTGATCTTGCCCACGTACAGCACCTCGAAGAACTGCGAGTTGTTGGCGGAAATGTCCGGCAGCGAGGAGAGACTGGACGAGATGCTGGACCCACCACCGGTGGTTGCGGCCGCTGCCGCCGTCAAACCACCTGCCCCGCTCGCCGAGTGGTTCAGCCCGCCCGAGAAGCTCTTGGAGGTGGCCAACCGGTTTGGGCCACCACCACCATTCTGATGATAAGGCGGACCCTGGTGGTGGCCGCCGCCGCCGTGGTGACCGTTGCCCTGTTGGTAAGCCAGCGTGGGGCTGCCATCGTGCTGAGCGTGGCGCATCTGTTCCGAGAGCTTCAGGTTCGAGGCGGGCGTCGAGTGAACGCCCTGGCTCCGGAGGGCCTTCTGCAGATCGTTCGCGTTCGCGTTGGACGACACGATACTCTGCGGTATGCTGCCGACCGAGCCGCCAGCGCCGATCGTGGATGGATCGCGCATCTGCTGCAACAGTTCGGCCATCTGGGGGTGAACAGAACAATACGAAACACAATCAGAATGAGTTCCCAATGCTGCCAACTGTAGACGGAACGGCAACCGACCTCCAAATGTGTTATCACAAGGAACCGACTCGCTACTGATCGCTAACGGATACGATCGCTAATGCATCCGAGCGCTGACTAGAGCCGCGGGCGAATAGCTTGACGATAATTAACGCCCCATAAAAAGACCAAACAAACCGTCCCTCATTGTTGCGTTTGTCTGTCGCTTCGTCTCGTTCCAGCAGCAGCACCAGCACTCTGGCCGCTATGCAATTCTAGTTGCACTTGAACCAAAGTCAACTGAACAGGCCCACCCGGGTGGTGTGTTTCTATTTCCAGCTTCCCCCTTTTGTCCGGGAGAATCGATGCGCGAAAAGCCCCCCATCTGCCACGGCGCGGTACAGGGGACGGCAGTTGAGGTTAAAGTTCCAGTCGCTTACACGGTGCAACGCAACGCAACACAGCGCGCACCGCAATCGCTCACCTAAACACGTGATCCGGCGCAGCAGAGAAAGTCTGAGGCCGGTCGTTTAGTGGCGCTGTATGTTAGTTTATTTTTTGATCGATTCAAACCGCGACCGCGAGTCCAATTCGGGCCACCCTTTTTTGAGGACGATGCTGAGAACCAGAGCTCACAGATCTTATTTATAGCACCGGCAGCTAGAGACTCTAGAGAGTTGTTGCCCAATGTGGAATTTTGGAAACAAAACAAACGTTCGTTGGGGTCAACATGTTTACTTGGTTTGACGATGATAAAGACAGCGTAGGATAAACATCGAAATTAGGAATAAATTATTCACCAAAATGCATTGGCATTATTTATCTCTGTATTCATAAGAGTTTTTATCTCGGTTTCCAGCTGAATCCCGGTCAATTTTAGTTCAACTGCGACAGCCGCCAATAGTTTTTTAAATATTCGATGTAGGACTGGACGTAGAATTGGCGTTCGGAGATTGACGTCTCGAACACAGTTTGGCTTTTATATAAAAGAGAACATCAGATGAAATGGTTTAACTTCTTCCGGAAGCAACAGAACAACCACTGAAACATGTCGGGTTAGATTACGGCTAATTCGTTTAAAAAATGTGACACCGTTCGTCATGTCCTTCTACAGGTATTCTCTTTGGGTGCACCGATTACACCGCACTGTGGATTTAGTTTGCGTCGTAAATTGACAGGCAACTATCTGCCAGCCAATGGGCACCCATTACACTGGCTTCCGATGGTAAACAAACGACCGAATCGATGCCGAAAAGACGTTAGCCGTAAGGTCATCTCGTCGCAGCGGTGCTGCGTTGGTGCGTACTACTTTTAGAAACTTTGCGATGTTTTCGTTCGCAACAGTGTTGTGTTTGCTATTCGAACACTCACCGATCAATTACGAAATTTTCAGACAAAGTTTTCCGAAGTTCATCCAGAGTTTGGTGTTCCGATAAAGCGATGAGTAATTGCTACACATTAGTTTGAAGAGCCAAGTTTGAATTGCCAAAATTTGGCGCATCCCGTCGGTCTTTGAATTTGGGTTTGTTCGTCAAAACTTTAACATTCATGACTCGGTTGCAGTCTCCATTAATATTTCTATGTTATTAGGTGTCGTATTAGCAAACTGTATCTTTTTCTGTGCCACTAAACTTCAATCCCGGAACATGGCGAACCCTCGGCCCCCCGTTTGAGGGATCATTTAGGAAAACAAATCACTTCCCACCGGCCTCATGCAAGGTTAAAAGGGAGTGCCTCTGGCGAGAATTCATTTCGCGCCACTAAATGCGTATTACATTTCGTTTCACCTTTTTATTTCCCACTTTTGAGACCCCGAAACCCACGTTCAACCCAGGCAGATGTCCCCAAAAATAAACCCACTTACACAGCGACGACAAGACACGAGCGACAGATCGGCGTAAGAAATGCTCAAAACAAACGGCCAGCACCGGGACGGCGGGCTACCTCCGATTACGCATTTCCATAACGGCGGTGGAAAACGATAAAGATTGGCTTTCATTCCGTCCGGTGCGCGCCAGCATCCTCTCTCTCTGGCGATAATGATTTTTGTATGTACCCTTTCCAGGAGCGTTGGTCCCTTTGGGCCTCTTTCTGTGTGTGGTTGGCCTCTAAACGGTCCCCCGGGGGGCAGATGTGACAACCCGAAGGAATCTTACCACCGGTCGAATGATGCTTTCGTTTTTTAACACAGCACGAATAGAAGCTTCTCTGAGGACACTTATCGAGCCTTGGGACGGCCCCCGAACGATTCTGGCCTTGCTTACTGCCTCACGCCCTTAGCCGTACTTGCGTTGGGTTTCCTTCGCCGTCGGAGAGAACACTGGAAACTTGTGATTTAATTAGACGTAATTGAATTTTCATTGTTCCGCTTCCGCTTGTGGACCTTGAAGTCGGCGGGCGGTGGCTCCCGGCGCCCGGCACTGGTGGCGTTGCCGAGCTGAAACCGACGCCGACGCCACCAGAGATTGAAGTGATTTGTCAACGTTCGCCGTGCGGCGAGGACTTTTGCAAGCGTTCTGACGGGTACGCGTATTTGTTGAAGGGCACCAACGGGAGGCTAAATGACGTCGTGCACCGGAAGATAGAACACGTCTTCATTTACGTGTCTGCCAAATGGGCTCCGTTTTCACTTGACTTCGGCTAAGAGCGACCGCTGCGGGTCATCTGAAGGTGAGCTTGTTCCGGAGCTTGTTATTGATTCGCTCCGTTTGACGAAAGAAAGGTTATAGCTAAAGGCAACGTACCAACGCGCCGTCATCGACGTCATATTTTAGGCAGGTTTTGCACCGCCTGTCCGTCTCCGTTATGAGGATTCGGCCCCGGCGCAAGAAAGCGAACTTCGAAACTCCGCTGACCCAAGAAGGTCTTTCGAAAGGTGATAGTAATTTAAACTTTTGGCATCATTTCTTACACCCTTTGGGCATACCTTTTACACCGACAGAGGGGAGCACCCAACTCAAACACTTTATATCACAACCTTCTCGCTGGCTGAAGTTTTGCTGAAAGTCAACTCCATTTCCGCAAGGGATTTAAATTAAATTCCGCTTCTGTGTTGATACCTTTCATCGGATTTGTCATAATCCTGGGTAAACCGAGCCACGGGAAGGATTCAAGGTGTAGCCTCGAGACACACACACAACCTAAATCCGGACCACACCAACATGGGGAGGTGCTCCAGCCGATCCAGCATCCAGCCGTCGTCGGGAGAATCAATCATGCTCGAGGGAACGAGGCAACAAGTTTATTTTTAACTCTTTTCCGGGAACTCTTCGGTTCGTCCTGTCCGGGGGATACCTGTGGCATGTGATTGGTTCATTAATGGAAGGATATTTTTATGCACCGCCTGCAATGGTGACGATTGGCCACAGGACTAGGGCGCTGCTAGGGCGGTCGCAGCCATAGCAGTGGTGGTCACACTTCCGGTGAATTCCGGGTCCTGCTTATTTATATCTCTGTTAAACACCTGGACACACAGCCACAATTTCCCAATCATAATGGTAGGGCAAGATGTGGTCCCCGGTGGCCCGGAGAGTCCGGAGTTAATATTTAATTTCGCTTCCGTCACGTGGCCATCTAGGTTTGGAACGATCAAAGCGAACTGAAACAGTCCGTCTCGCTTCTCGCCGCTCTTTTATAGCCTAGGTAAACCTCGGTCGAACAGTGTGTGGCCACCAGGACCCAGTAGCACTGAGCTGTGACCCCAATTACGGACTAATGGGGAGAAATGTTGCGCCCGACTAGGAGCCGAACCGGGAAGTGTGTGACGGAACAGTGGCATCAAGGACCACTGGACCGTACGTGACTCGGGTGTCGATCGCTGGTGGGCTCGGGGAAGAGGCAGACGCTTGATGTGTGCACGGATTGATGACGTAGTTTTGATGGATGACTGGACTCACGGAAAAAAGGCCGAACGAATTTAATGTGCCACGGAGTGATCGACCAAATTATGATTGGACACTTTTCTAATGACTTCGGCGAGCGCACGAAGTTTGTCTCACTCAAAGTTGGTTCATTCGACGAATTTTTAGCTTGGCCCCACGGGAAACAGTTGCACCTTTTTACTTTGCTCACTCTAATTACGTTCGACGGCAGTTTCAACGGAGCCAACGGAGCACTTTTAATCGGATAAAATACGGTTTAATGGTATTCATTAAACTTTGCCAGTGGCAAAAACCGCGGCCCATAAAAACAACGCCACGGTGGCCTGTCGGCAAGGTTCTCGTAGAATGAGGCGGCCTGTTTTTTCCCATCTATTTAGTGTTTCCTTCCTGGAAGTGAGAATTCCACCTACGGGGCCAAAACTCGATAACCAGTTTTGCGAAACCAAACGACACGAGGACTCATTAATATGAATGCAACAACTCCGAGGAGGTGCTGGCTGGCGTTTGATTGCTCATTAAAATGGCTCACTGGGCGGGTAAATTATTAATACAGCCATCTCAGGCGCCCGAATCAGGAGGGAAAATATCCGGTGGCCAATCCGGGGGCCGGGCGCTGCTTGTTGAGCAAATTACGATTTAATACGAAAAAGAAAGAAAACGTACGAACGCACGATCGGTTCCTTGCCCGAAACCTGAAATCTCGGTTGTAAGCATCTTCAAATTACACTTGAACTTCGGTTCATTCGGATTCAGATCATTATTAGCGCTCGCAATGTTCGGACACCCTCTGTTCCGTGCGGCGCAATCCACCGATGGTCATTAAATAGAGATTTGCGATTTCCGATTCGGAAACCGATCTCAATACGAGCCCAAACGATGCCAAACAGTCAGATCAATCCGCCCAGCGGCGGGCTGCATGTTCGAGCTTGTCCACCCGTCTTTATGTGGCAGCCGGTTGTCGGCAAGCCTCGGACACACTCGGGGTGAACGGGGCGAAGAAAGTCATTATTTTTAGATTGACTTCAAAGTCGGGCTCAATGCTTTCCGTTCTTCGTGGCTGTGTGTGGGATGTTGAAATTTGGTCGGTACTTTAGCACAAAGTGCCCCGTGCGGTCCATTTGTGAGTTGTGCCCGGTACCCAAAAACCCGGTGAAAGCCCCTAAGCCATTACCTCACTGTTTACTGTCACAATCAATATACCGAATAGTGACCCTTCGGAGCACCGTTTGGGATTGCTTTAGGGAATAGCGACGCCCAACAAAGCTAAGACCACTGTCATTGTCCTCTCGGTACGGGGTCCGTCACAATAGGGGTCCGTTTTCCTTTTTTGTCGAAAACAATTTGCTAAACCACCCCACGGAGACCTATTCGTTCGTTCGACCCCACCAGGACGGGCCTCTCACTGTTGGCCAGCATATGGCGGAAGCAGTGACTCGGCAGAATGTTTTGCCGGGCGAACGTTGGGACTATTCTGGACATTCTCAGTATGGAAAACTCGGTTTCAGCTTGCCCGTGTGTGTGTGCGATATTAGTTTATTTGGAAAAACGCTTCGCAAAGAAGAGTTTATTGGAAAGAATGTCGAGTTCTCTTTGTGTGCAAAATTTGGTCATATTCAGACACTAAACTGTAAACAACACTTCATACTGTCCACAGTAATCATTATTAATGATGCTTCGCCGAATAGCGTGGTTCAATTTTGTAACATAATCTAATACTTCAGATTCAACGAGGCCTCTCACAGAAAGTTCAAGACGGTCCGCTCGGCCCTCGCTTTACACAACACGGCCGGGGTACACACAAACGAATCCGATAGTTTCTACAAAACGGCCACTGGTGTTGGTTGCAGCGAGGAAAGTTAAACCTCTTGATTCCCATTCCCGCCCTGCTTAACAACATCGAACCCAGAGTGCTGCCCGGGCGTTGGTGTCTGTGTGTTTGTGTTCGTGTCGTTTAACGATCGTTCGTGAGGAGACAACTAGGCACCGAGGACCGATTACTACACCGAACAGCGCCGAGCACGGGGGGCTCACAGTCGGAAGTAGACAGCCTTACAGAGCCTCAGGATCGGGGGTTCCATTTTGTGGATTTAATATCACCGTGGATTAGCCTGTTGAGGCTATTAAACGCCAGCTGTCAGTTCGTTTGTTGGAAAGCACAACTTAGATGACTGAAAATGTTCATTTTCAACCGTCGGGTGAAAACCACAACTTGGAGCCCCAAAAGGACATAATTCCCGCCCCAAACAGTCCATCGATCTTTCAGTTGCTTGTTCGCAGCTTCTGCAAAGGTACTTTTGGGTCGGTGTCCTGAATTTCGGACTGCCCAGACGCTTGATTGACACCGTACTAAAGAAGAGGGCGTTACGAGATTTCAAGCGCTCGACAACTCTCCCAAGTCGGGTGTAGTTATTAATGTCGGACGGGTTTGTTTTCTAGCTTCAGTCTCGGGCTCCAGACAGGCAATTTGTGAGCAGAATGGAGAGAGAGCATTAATCAGGGGGAAACAAATGAAACCCTCGAACGGTTGAGGGGGTCAACTGTTGATGATTTGTTGTCTGGCAGAATTTTCACTTCTACGAAGAGTCCACATTTGCTTATGATATGGTCAATCAACAAATGAAGACGTGCCTGGGTTGAACTACAATAAATCAAAACCTTTCTTCACAGCGTTGATGAACTTGAAGTAGTTTGAGCGAACTATAGAAAAAGTGGGCACCTCTTTAGTACTTCGACATGTCAATAAAAATACTTGGCATTAACCACCAGTCAACAAGTTCGCCGAGTGGCGAAGGGGTCGAGTCGTAAACTTCTCGTTTCGCACTCGGCGATCCACAAGTCCTTCCGTCAGGGGTCACTGATTCCCGCCGAACCGGGAATACCGACCGAAACATAACAACTCCATTCGTGTGGTGAAAGATAAATGGGTCGTGATAAAGTTGGCAACATAACGTGCATTATGCTCTGCGGACTCCCTCACACGGACCAACACGACAACCCCCTTTAGTGGATTCCGCTGTTGTTGTTGTGCTCCACTCACTGATCCGGCATTCGAAAAGGCTCTGCGCTCCTTTTGGTTCATGAATAAATTATACAATTTTCGGTTCGCTGTAGGTTGACGCTGCGGAAAGTTTTCGAACCGAAGCGAACCGAAGCGAACGTAGGACGTTCAACCGAATGGGTTAGGCAGTGACCGAATGGCCGGCAAAACGATTCACGTCCTCCTCGTTGATAGTGAATCACTCTCTAAGTCTGAGAAGAAAATGAAAGAAGATCATCAGCGCGATCGGGAGATGAGCTTTATCGTTGCTGCGAAGTGCGTTGGGCACGGACCATGCCGGCGCTTATCGATTGTGACCCGCACCTAATTCGCTCGAATTCGCCCGAATAACACACGAGCGATTCCACGTAGAGCCACAGAAAGCGATATGGTATTTGCCCGTTTTACTAGCGACCATAAAACCCGTCCCAACCGTCAACACGTGCGCCGATGGAGACGCCTGGTGGGGCGTATAAATGGAGGCGCCAGGTTAGCGATGAAATGAAGGGCGTTCGAAGCGGCCACGGTTACTTACATTTTTCTTCATCCGATAGGACGAAGCGTCACTCCAGGAGGTGATCATGACGTTGTCTTTGTACAGAGGGAGGGTAAACATTTCTTTCTCCCCGTTATGTTTTCTCCAAACCGCATCCAAACTTTGGAGGCGATAAACAGTCCTTGGCGGCTGCAGGAACCAGAAACACTCACGGCACTTGTATCATATCATCGGGAGCACACGGGATGACGTTTCGTCAGAGCGGACCCATGGCTGCTCTCGGCGACAAAACAACGGTTCCCGGCACTCAATCAGCACCAATTGCTTCCAATTAAGTCAAACACACCGGTCACCACTCTAGCGGTCGCTCGTTCGATTACGCACTCGCCCCTCGGCCGCCAACGTAACACGCGGGTTCGATGCCAATTTTATTGATTTGTTTACTGCGGCTCCGAGCGCGCGGAGCGCCTTTCTATTGAACTTGATTTGTACGGCTTCCAGCGCTCTCGGCGCGTGGCCCCACTCGGTCCACGGTCCACGCGGGTGTGTGGTAAGCCTAGCACACCGGGCTGGAGTTGTCTGTCTGCCTGGAAAAACACAATGGCCGCTCTGTCACACATGTGGAGAAGGTGATGTCAGTGGACCGAAAACTTCACCCTCAGACACGCCCGTGCAAGTTGAGTCGATACTCGTCTCGGGGTGTCCATGGGCACCGAGAGTCTAGTCAAGAGTGTGTTGTTGTGTTGTGAAGGGGACACTACAAAGCAGAGTGTCCATTTCGAGTGTACACCCTGTGGTCGCTGATCAACGGAAATCCGTTGTCCGTGTTTCTGATCTGTTAAGGAAGATGGCCTTTTTTAAAAACATGACACGCCCGGTGCCATTTTGTTCAGATTTCCAATATCTGACCACAGACACTGACCACCGAGCGCACATTTCATCGTGTGCCGTTTCACTAATTTGGCCCACGAGAAACGAAGATTCGACGAGCGCGAGCGAGCGAGCGGAAAACAATCCGTGTCCGAGAGTTGGCCTGATTTAATCAACGTATTTAAAAATAATCACGACACTGTGCCGCCGCGTATCGTGGCGCGGCCAAAGTACACCAACACCACTGGCACCGCTGGTGGGTGGTGTTGTTTCCGCCACCGACCGAAGTGCACTGACCGACGGACGGCACACGGGAAAAAACGAAGAAAAACGGCTCTACACAAAGAAGATATTACAAAAGTTGGGAACGTTTCCCATTTCGCCCGCCGCGCACCAAAACAACTCCGGTTTGGGAAGGGATTTCACGGGTTAGCGGGTCAATCCCGGTGTGCCCGGTCAGACCAACTGGACGACCAGGCCGAAGAAGCGGTGCAAATGTTTCCCTGAAGCCCTATGGCCGAGAGGAAAAAACGATTAAGCGGCACGGTCGTCGCCCGATAAAACCTTGAAACCGTTGGCTCCACGTCCGATAAAGTGCCGGAAGCTATCCCTGGACACTGATCCGTTCCGGAAGGAAAAGCGTCTGCCCCAAGCGCGGGCTAAAGTTTTCCGTTTCGTAACACCGTGACAGCGACGGAACAATCGCGAAGGACACGTTCGCGTAAACCGCGGGCGCGCACTTAGGAAAATTAATTTCTTGCCCCCGGGAGCGGGTGCACTGGACAAGACCAAATCCCACCACTGCGCTGCTTCCCCACAGCCTTATCACAATAATTGCAATCGGGTCACTGTCACTGTCATTGGAGGAACTAATTTCCGCACATTTCCTCGAAACACTTCGCATTTCAGAGATATAGATAATGCTCTAATCATACGCGTAATAATAGTCGAATCGAATTTCCACGCGCGTTGAAGTGAAGTTTTGACGGTGATCGTCGCCCACTGCGATCGCTGGTGAAAGAAAGACTGACACTGACAGCACAGGGAACAGCGTGGAAAGCGCGCCGCGAAGGAAGATCAGCGAAAACGATCGCAAACCTCGCGAACTCGGACGCCTTCTTTTGCGCCCGCACCTCTGTGTGTGTGTGTGAGTGGTTGTGTCAATCTATTTACGATCCGCCGCCTCGTCATGAGTGAAGGCAAGCATTTAAATACACACTCACCGACGACCGTCGTCAGCAGCAGCATGCTATGGCTGCGTGTACCTCATGGCCTGCTACGCTCCGTGCGACGTCACAATCGATAGACTGTGCGAGTAGGCGCGTGCGATGCGTCCGTTTCTGGCGGTGTGCGTGCCGTTCTTTGTTGCAAAGTCCCGCAGCCTAGCATTCGGTTCACTTTATCCGGGTACTCTTAGTATCTTGGAGGACAGCTTGACAGTAGACGGAACCGTTTAACCAAAACCATCCAACCGATTGGCAGCCTAAGTGCGCCTACGACCTCGGTATTTTATGTAGCAGTTCCAGACATCCGAAGCACGGATAAACATAGATTAAAAATGATCCAACCCACGTGAGCACAAGCAGCACATTGAGCGATTGATTGCTGCTTTGGTAGCCATCGGCCAATTGGTGGGTTTCCATCATTCTTCTTAGAAAGCAACGCTCCAGAGTTGGGTGGATAATAGCTACTGTCAGCAGAATCGCAGCCGGGGCCACAAAATGAGGGCAACAAAACGGAAAAACTGAGTTTCGCCTGATACCCACGTTTTGTGTGCACAGAAAGTGACCAATCCCGAGAGCAGCCTTAATGCCCCACGCAGGTACCGACCGATAGGCCGCTAATTGGTACCTTCCACAACAACGACAGGGCCCACGTGGAGCAACAATTAGCTCTGCCCACGTTGATTTCTTGGTCCGTCTTTATTTCTTCTGTCGCGAGGACACACATTCCACCGCACGGGGGGTTTGTAATTGCACCGTCCACTCGTGTACTAGCATTAACAACCGATCAGGGAATCGAAACTTAGTTACACGCCAATGTAATGCCCGACGCCAACGGAGAGACGACCACCCGACGACCCCACCCCGGCTGAGGCTCAACAGATTTGCCAAAAATCGCCCCAACAACCAACCCCAAAAGCCGCCCGTGTTTCCCGTTTTTTTTCCTCATGTTTTCGAGTCCTTTTGTGCGGTGGCCACGGCCTAGCTTAAGTGTCTTTCCCTCAAGGGGAGAAGCACACGATAAAAGCACGAGTCACGCACCATCACCGTTGTGCCGCGGTGGGCTCGACACGGGGTCGACCGCGGGCACAAATCACGGTGCGGCAGGCAAGCACTTCAGGCAATACCCAACAGTGGGAACCACTCGGTGAGGGCGCGGCCCAAACTTTCGGTGGTCCCACGAGAGAGCAGGGTGTCCGTGGTCCGTCCGGCAGAAGTCACGCGAGCCTCGCTGGTTGGCTGGCTAGAGATTGCCGTGCCGTTTGGTGATTTGGTGTTGATTTGCAGTGCTGCTGCGGTACTGTGCGCTGTGCGGTTTACTGCCGCCGTTTACTTTGCGGACCACGGAACCGACACGAAAGACTTGCTGGCACCACTTGGTGCTCCTGACGGAGCAGCAGAATCCGATTGCCAGTGAAACCGATGTGTCTTCTTTGTTGGACAAATATGAATTATCATTCGAGAGAGTTCGGAAGCTCTAAGTTGTGACTTTTTTTTGGTCGGTGGAATATTTTCTACCAGAAAGTGTTGGCCGAACCATGACTGAGGTTATGATGACTCTGTCGGGCAGTTCATAACCAATGGGGCGAATGCCAATGGACAATACTTGCGATAATGAGCCCTGTTTGGACCAAACGAAGGACGCTTATCGTTTGACGCGCCACACTTGACACCCCGAGCCGCGAAACGTGCGGTGAATCGGTAAACTGGAACCGGACTGGAGTATCGCGCACCCGAAAACCCGTGTCCAGCGTAACTGTCTGGCGACGATAAAGTCATTCGACGTGATGGACCAACGGTCCGGAAATTTCAGGCGCACAACCCTGAGTGAGAGAGTACCCCGAGGTTGGGTGCGGGGACCGGCTCCGCACTTCACACCCCGGTGGTTAATGAGATAATTTACATACAAATCGCTCGCAACGATCCCTTGTACCCCAACTTCTTGGGGACACCTTTTTATGCTTTTCGGTTTATGTTCCGGTTGGCGCCCTCCGGGATTGCTACAATACGGTCAACGATAGCACTGTCTGCAGGCCCGTGTGGTGTGGGCGAAGATAGTGGTTCGGTCCGGGCCGGGCCGTGGGTCTATTTGTTCGTTTGTTCTGGTCCCCCGGCTGGTCGGCCCTCGTCCGCCTGGCCGAAGCCATCGAGCGTGGTGCGTGATTTTGCGCTGATGAGTCCGCGGTCCATATACTTTACGAAGGCTTCCGCCGAAGGCCGTCGGTGTGACGCAATTGTGCAACAAGCAGTTGGTCAGCAGCGCTTTCCGTCGGATAATAGTCTACAAAGGAACGGTAAAAGTTTATCGAGTGCCCGGGGATTATGGGGCCTTTTCTTCCGGTGGGGGCATCGGCATGTTCGTTTGGAGGAGCCGCCAGCCATTAACCTTTCCACTTCCGGCGGAGACTCATTGATGCGTGCTCAAGGGGCACGGGGAATAATGTTGAGCATTTTTACGGTCGATCATTAATCATCATAAACCGTGGAATGTGCTCTAATCGCCATACGCTCGGCGTCGCACAGATAACGAGGATGGTTCCCGGATCCACGGACGGGAATTAATTTTGACAAAACGGATGACACCATTTGCCATTTGGCACTCAAATTATCTTTAACTATTTCTTCAAATGGCCCGAATTGAATGATCTGATAGAAACGGACAATCATCACCGGTACCTGAAAAATCGCTTCCACCGGAACTGTGTTCGTTACGCTGCTAAAGGTTCACGCACCTGTTCGTACTTTTCACACTCGTAAAAATGTATGTGCAGCAGTGGGTCCTGGGGGGTTTTCAGCAGATACACCAGCCCAAACTCGGGCCCAAAGATTTCCGCCATATTGTCGTTGCCGATCGTGATGGGCTGCGGCCGCGTGCTGGTCGCCTTCGGGATGAGGAAGTCGGCATTCTTTTTGCTCTTCTCCTGCTTCACGATTACCCTGCGCCGGCAGATGAACGAAAAGGAGAGAGAGCAAGAGACATTCATCGACGTCATTCTAAAGAAGGTGTGAAGGATGATGGTGCTCCTGTCCGGGACTTACCTGCAGTAGCCGAGGATGTACTTCAGCTTGTGCTCGAATTGTAGCTCAAAGTCCGTGTTGTAAGCTGCCATCACGCCATCCTCAACACCGACCGATAGCTGAAAGAAATGGAAAGGCAGGAAGGCGAATAAGATGCGGTTCGATTGATTGGAAAGCGCCGCGATGATAAATCGATCCCAATGGCACCCAGCGGACATGTGTTCAATTTTCGCCGTGCCGTGTGCATGTCCGTGCGCACTGCGTTCTGCATCCGTTCAACGTGGTTCGGCTGCAGTTCGATCCGGTCCGGGTTCGATTGCCATAACCCCCAGGGCAGCCAAGAAGACAAATTCTCCAGAATCCGCACCGAATGAAATGTCGTTTCGAATGTGTCGATTACATTTCGTAGCTCCTTTCGCTGCCGAAGAAAATGGCCGCCGTATCAAAAAGTAATCAAAACTGAGGACAACGACGGCACACCACGGGTTGCTGTCAGCTTCGAGAACTTCGTCACTCGTCATTCGTTAAGTATACAGGAGTTACTGTGTGTAAAATTTTACACATAAACCTTAGTACAAAAGTTAGTTCCATTTCTTAGTTCCATCTCACGAACGGGCCGCGTAAGCCTCGTTTCGCAGAGCGAAGTTTTTGTGTGCAACGTTTAATTCAAATCGACGGTTGTGAGTCAGCGAGCCGGAAACTAGCCCGACCCATCCCCACGTGACTATATAGTTTGGGTGCTACTTTAAAGGCGGCTGTTTAATCCGGTGGAAACGGTTTACGGCCACTTGTCGTAAAGTGTCGCCCCCGGTGTCGCGGCCGCGAATAGACTCTCGCCTGACGCCTGACCAACGCCAGACAGAGAAATAGTTCGTTTTGTTTTTATTTCACCCAATTCCCAGACGAAACGCCCGTTTCGAGGACAACGGGGCCCCAGCAACCGGTTCCTGCCCTCGATAACGAGCGACATTTATGGTGATGAAAATCCGGTCACTTCCTTCGGAGAAATCCCAAAACAACTGACATCCCGGAGAAGGCGTGCTGCTAATTGGATGTGTCGAAGGATGCGCGCCAAAGACACACAATCGGAGACGTTGGCCGGAAGAAACCGCAATCTCTTTCTAGAGCCACCCAAAGGGCTCGCAAGCGACACAAATGGCTGCCTTCATCCCATCCTTGTACGCGCGAGGACGAGCTTTTGCTGACGGGGGGGTCTCTAACTACTTCGCGTTCCGCCACCCCTCCGGGCCAACTTTCTAGATTTCCATTTGCCACGTGCATAGTCCCTGGAGCATAATAAATCGCCTCACATCAAACGGAGCGGGCTGAAAAGTAGAGCGCGCCCACCACCATTGTCTTGGCCTCTTTCCTCTTCGGAACGGAGCACAAAAGTTTCTGTTTGCAGAAACAGAAAACGGAACCCAGGTTCCAAGAGCTTTTCCGGCGGGCCGACGACCACATTGTGGAGCAGTCCCCCCGGTTTTCGAGATGGAACTGCGCCGCTTTGTGCCGAACCCGAGGAGCGGAATTAATTCTTTGGTTCTTTAGCATGGAGTTCAAACTCCATCAGTCTGCCAATAATTCGCGGAAACCATTTTAATTATGCTCTCGCTCCCACGAACTATGGACGCGGAGGGTTCCATTGATCACTCTCCACTTGACGTCGGTACCGTAAAAGCTTTCTGCATGACGCCCGTTAGTTTCGTTACAATTTTAATAACGTTCCTCCGCAAAAAGGCCTCGTGGTAATTAATTTTAAAACGAAACGACGCAGAACGGACACACACACATGGGAAAGCACTATAAACAATCGACCGCACGTGTGTGAATGCTCTACCCGTCCGTGCATAGTAACAGCGCGGTCCTCGAGCACCGGTGCGCCGACGCCATGCTTTCCACTCGGACGACGGGGATACTTAACAAAACGGAAGCAGTTCTATTGCGGCACCAGACGACGGCTTCCTCTTGAGCGAGATCTTGAAAAAACCCGCTTTTCTCTCCACGCTAATGGAACTTTTCTCGCTTCGTTATGCAAAAAGAAGCGATGAATGCGACCCACTGGGCTCACCACTTTCGCCATAACTGCATTATGATCCGTGCACTCTTCTGGCCCGACGATAAGGCCACCGCGTGTACCCCCATCACGGGCCGTGGTTCGTTCTTTGCGCGTTTGTTCGCCAAATTGTCTCTAATTGCATTCGGCCGGAGCGTAACCGTCCGCACGTGGTCGAGCCCTAGACTGGAGTAGAGGGCGCTCAACGAAACACAAGTGGCGTACCCGAAAAAACAGGCCAGGATGCAAAACTCCCAAAGTTTAGCACCTTCAGCAACTCCTCAACGGCCAACGGCCGTGCGGCGTGGGGATTAATCTGCCGATGTTTTTCCAGAGCCACCGTCGCCACACTAATGTTATTAGCTCATTTAAATGACAGAATTTGTAATTATCACCAAGTCGGGCCAAGTCCAACTTGCCGCGGACCCCCACGCAACCCGGTTCGAGGTGGTTTCGTTCCGTTACTTGTATAAGGTACGTGCGGTGAATTTAATTTAAAAGTTACCCCGATCTATCGGGACCGATTCGGGACTCCGGAAATGGTGGCCGGAGAATAATGTAAAAGTGCGCAGAACTTTGTTTCCCTGGCTGGAAGGAGACATTTCCGGGCACAAAGTGGCGTAACGAAGGGTGAAGGATTAAAGGCTGGAAGGTAATGGAATTCGTTCCATAAACAGAGAGTTCCGCCAGAGCTCTTAAACTTGCATTGAGATTTTGCCACCCAAAGAGTGGTCCACACCAGAAAAGATTTGTGAAAAAAATTTGTGGTAAGAGAGAGAGATTCCTTCGAATCCCATCCACTTGGTTGTTGCACTCCCTATTTTAGTGCGTTTCACGGGACCCTCTTCGAGCCAAAATTGCAATTTGGCCTGTCAAATAATTGACCGACAAAAACGGGAGATCCGGTTGCGAAATTGCGTGGCCCGGTTCAGGGAATAACAGGAATACCTTCGCGCACGCATTTCGATTCGTCGTTACACCGTGTTCGGTGTTGGAACTCGTTCATAATTGATGAGCACGTAATCTCGTTAAGCGGATGAATGGGTTTACGGTGTGCCTGCCTGCCAGCGTGCACGTTCCTCGGCCCAACACCGGAAGAGCCATAAACGGGTAGCCTCCGTCTGTCAATCCACTCAGCGCAGCAGCAGCAGCATCATCCGCACCGTCGGTCGGTCAGTCCGCTGCCAGCGGGGCCGGGTCTGCCGGGTTCCGATCGCGAAACGCGTGCCCCTCGGCACACCGATTTCCCCGATGGGAAATCGATATTTCGCCGCCCTTCATCCACCCCCCGGGCGGGCGTGGATGTTGTGGAACGCCCTGCGTCGGAGCCCAATGTCGGACTGTTGATGGTTGGTCGAGCCCCGGACGGCCCCGGAGCACTTTTTTGACTGCTCAAAGCCGCGACGTGGTGTGTTCTGGTTTCCCCGTTGGCGGAGTTTGTTCTCATTTTCTGTCGGTGAGTGAAAGTTTGCCCACGGCCAGTTCGCTTTTCTTGCTTTCTCCGCATGTGACCACCGAAGGTCTGTACGGTGCGCGGAACCACCGGGCGAGTAAATGGCGCAAGGACCCAACGAGCCAGCCTGCGCCAGTTGAGAACGCCAGACTGCGGGATTGTGCAAAGTTTATCAACGGATCGTCGCTGGGTACTTACCGTTACATAACTTTCATGGTTCCGAATGTCGGCAATGGACCACGGTAGCATGGCCGCCGAGAACCGGGGATCGACCGAAGCGGATCCCCTCCAGGTTAGTGTCGTCAGGCGGGTTTTCATGGTTGCGGTCGTCGTCGTCGTCGTGACTGCGTTCCGGTCCAGCTTTGTGTTTCTACCTGCGGCCACCACCGTTTTGCGCTGCTTGGTTGGTCGGTTCCGTCGTCGGTTGTCCCTCAGTTTTGGGCCGGAGAGTTATGGACGTTGCAAAATGGCCTAAACTTCTCGCAACGCACAGCAACACATTAACATCATCCGAGCACGCTCAAGGCCTAAGCGTGTTTAGGGCCCGTTTGTAAACTAGACGGTCAGCTGGCGACACAGAACTTCACAAAGCACAACTATTTAAATGCGGTTTTTTAACACTTTACTAATGTTTCGCTAACGGAGTGCAATCATCACTGCGCAAAGGGGAAGACATTAAATCGGCGTTCCGAAATTCGCCCGGACAACCGATTTTTTAGTGTGAAAAGAAAATAAAATGAAATCAATTAACCATAGTTTTGAATCGTGCTTAAAAAAATATGGCTTTTTGGCGCCCGAGCACGAATGCGCCTGAAGGTAGGCAGCTGACGAGCAGATGCCAGTTTGACCGTTCCTGGATACAAACGATTCAAAACATTCCCCCACCTGACCAACGAATCAAAAAGGGGTGGCGTCGTAAATATTGAGCCAAGAATTCGGCGCACGGAACATCCCGTGTTAGTGACGCCGTTGGGCAAACCGACGGTTTTCATTGACGCAAAGAAGATTTTCGTTCAGATTTTCAAAAGAAAGTGTTGCATTTTCGAAACCTCCGCGAAGGTTTTGCTAAGGACGGTGAAAGTGACTCGGGCCTAATTTTCGCCTAAACGAACCGGAGCGCTGGAATTGGATCGATAGCAGAGAAACACTTACAGCGAATAGCGCACCGCCGAACCACGTACACGTAAATTGCAAAGCATCTTCGTTCTCCGGCGTGCCACGGAAAAAGAGACCGTCCGTGGCAGTGGCAAATTACTCTGCAGGCAATTCCGCAATTGCCCCGCCGTGTGAAGGGATGAAAAACGAAATTTGCTTTCAGCGCTACGTAACCGCGCTAGGGCTCCTTGGATTTCGGTTCGCAAACCACCCAAGACAACGACGACGAGAGGGCCAAGGGTGGGTAAGAAAAAAATCAATCCCTTGCCGTATCGTGGTTTCCCTTGTGTGGCCGACTCTGTCGTCGTCGCCCCCTAGTGCTTTTCACCGTCACTGGCCACAGGGAAACTTCAGCACAATTTTCACCGTTGGACACGCGAGATGAACGTGAAGAAAACACACACATCACACAACGTCAACGCACGGTCCTTACTTTTCCGCACGCACCGCGGGCTTTCGCAGCACTCACGATTCACGTCTTTTCTCGTTGGTGTGCAAAATGCAAAACAAAAACCGAATTCTCCAACGCTCAAACTCTGCGACTGCTTCTTCTTCTTTTATGCTCAAACGCTCCTGCCCGTTTCGAGCAGTCGCCCTTTTCCCTGTGTGGTTTCATATTCGCATTCTCTCCCTTTCCGATCGCAGGCATCGAGAACGCGAACCTGTGGCGCGAATGAAACAGCAGATGGTGTTTTTGAAAACCACCATCAATTTGTGCTCGATCGAGCAGCTTTGACATTTGTGCTGCTGCTATATCACACATAGGGGGCGCTACAGAGAGTGAACTGAATTTGAACCGACGGTTGATTGTTTTATCGTTCCCGTGTTTATTCAAACGGTGCTTGGAGAAAAACCATCTAAATCTACGGATTAAACGTAAATATCGTATATTCTCTTGTTGTCCCGTTATGTTTTTCATTCTTTTACTATATAACACTACAGACCACGCCGAATGCAAGCGCAAAGCGCATCATTACCTGAACGAAGGTATGTATGATGTTAAATGTTAAGTGAGCAGCATTGTCGGCTCGAAGTATAGCGCAACGGAATGTACTGTGATGAATGGATTAGTTCTCTTTAGAATTTCAATTCGTAAAGGACTCCACTTGTGCCAGTGCACCCGTGGGAAAAGTGGGTCAGGAAAACATGTGTCCCGCATACGCGCTATGCATCCGGGAGCGGTGCTTTTCTTTTGGTTCCTTAAGTGCGACGGTGTCGGTCCGGTTCGGTGACCAAGGATGGAATTTGCTACCCTTGGGTGTGCCCACCACGTCCGATTCTTCGTCCGCGATTAGCGCACCAGACACCGGCGCCAACCCCTAATGATAACGAGCACTTTCATCGCGCACGATGGGTTTTCGGCCAGGATGTCGCCGACGATGAGCTGCATTAATATATAATAAGGGCAGCAGTAAAATCCTAGGCACGTTGGGAAAACAATTTTAATGAGGCTCATTACGGTGTATACGATGGCGCATACCAACAAATACCCCAGTAGCGGCCGAAAGGGATGTAGAAATTTTGATTTGGACAATCTGGCTGCACTCGGTCACTCTATTCACGAGAGGGAGGTTAACGGGGTTGTAAACATACCAACTCAGTGTCAATTAACACGTACAGCTAAAACGTTTGTCGATATCTTCCTATTTCGCGGCAGACGAACATAAACAAGGCACAAACACCCTACGTGCAACGTGCGGTGAATCCTCTCTCGTGCTCACGCTCACTTTCGCACCCAGTCTGCTCTCTCTCTCTTTTTCGCTTTGCGACGGACGCATCCGATAAAAAACGCGCTCTCAACGCGCGTCACGATAGTCACGACGACTTCATTCGCTTTTGAATTCTGGCACAGTTCGGTTGGGCGGTAGTGGGTCGGTGCGTCATCCGGTGTGACAAAAGTGTGGCGGCGGATGGTTAGTGTCACGTTTTTTGTCGGTTTCTTTTTCGAGCTTGAAAGGGTTTCGAGGAGCCTAAACCGTGCACGAAGAGAGAAGAAGAAGCAATAGAGGCGGAAACCAACCTGTGTCCACCGATCACCATATATAGGCGCATGCAACCTGTTGTTGTTTGATGCCCCTGTGTCGCCTTGCGGCGTGTTCGTGCGTGTGTTTGTATGTTGGAAGATTACGAACGAGATAAATCGGGGATCGGTGGGTGAGCAGGCTTAGATAAAAGTCCCGGAATAATTTGTCAAGTTAAAAAGCCTACGCTTTTACGGTGACATTGTGGCGATCGTGACCTTTCGCAGCTAAAGTGTCAACATCCGGTGTGCCGCGATCGCGTATACCGTTCGATTGGTGGGATCTCGCACGGAGAAGTTGTACCAGTGGCCCGTGCATGAAACGATGTCGTAATGCTTCTATTCTGGAGATAAACATCGTTTGGCCCGCGGCCGGCCACTACTGCGCCACTGCAACGTGATGGCGGACCGTATCTTAAAATAACACCAAACAAATCGTCTGGCATCCTGGCCGACGGGGCCGGATGTGAGGCTTAACGTTGCCAACGGCCTACAGAAACAAGAGTGCTCAACGGTTAAAGTGCTTAGCATCTACCGAGTGATTTACTTACTCCACCACCGAGCCAGAGCTACCGTGGCCCGTCTGCTTAACGTCGCATTAAAATACCTGTTGCTCGATTTGGGGTGGACTTGCAGTGCGCGACGTGATCGCAAGAGAGTGTTTTGTGCGCGGTCTCAGAAGAAGCCGACTAGCGTTGTGGGGTTAGGCTGTGAATCTTCCATTCGCGCTTTAGCGTAGCGCTACTAACGAGATCGGCTACGCTATCGCGTGATGGTGGTATTTCGCGGCCGTATTTTGTTAGCACGGCCACGACCGGTCGTCACAGACACACACGATATTTAGCGCGGCCGGTATGTTGAAAGTCTCGCGCACAGTGCGCGATGCGCGACAACCAAATCAAACGCTGTGTGCGTATACGCTCCGGCACACGTCCAGCACACACATCTGTCAGGAGCCACCATTTAAGGCAATCGCGGGGGAATTCGAAGTGGCCCCAACGCGCACCACCGCTGAGAAGGAGAAACTTTACCCAGTGGCCCTATAGTGGCCGTTCCTGATATCTCATCGGGTGCGTCTTATCGGGCGAACGTTCGCCAGGCAACGTGCCGACTCTGACGCGTTATCGCTATCTACTCCGGAGCGTGACAGGCTCTGAGTGTTAGGTCGCAGAAGAGCAAGCAAAGAACGTTCTTCCTTGTGGCCTAGTATCACCAAACCTATCAATCAGCTCTGGATCGGCGAGAAAGGCATCAGGATACGCGGAACCCTTCCGGGGAGGTCCGTCCGAGCGCTCCTCCCGAGGAACCTACGCAGGGACACTGGCCACAGCCGCCCGACTACAAGCGATAAAACAACCAACAACAGTCAACCGGAATCGGCTCGTGCTTATCAGTTTGGGGCTGCTGCCGCTGCTGCACTTCTTCTGCCGTTTGATGCTTGACGCTTGTTGACGTTGCATCCGGGTCTTGGAAAGCCGGACCCAGAGTCCACTGGACCACTTGTGGAACGAACATTCTCTTCCGTCCTCACGCGCCCGCAGCACAGAACTAGGGGATTGGAATTTGGGACACGAACATCCGGGCCGTTCAAAGAAAGGGGCCTTGGGATGCTCCGCCGCTTTCTGGGTCTATTTCAGGGTCCAATGGGGAAAGACGCGCTGCATGTACCAAATCACGAGTGAAAGCAACCTGTCCGTGCCTTTCGTGCCCCGGCAAACGTGTTAATGAACGACGCGGACAGAGGGACCGACTGCTGGGCATTGTCTTTGGCATAGCGAACAAGTCTCGCGCAGCAAAACGTAGTGATTTAGTGTCTTCAACAGCCCCGTATTTAGTATACATATTTTGTTCCATTGTTACAATTCTAGCCATGTAATTTCTCAGCATTGTGTGCACATCTTTCAGTGATCGATTCGAGAGTGGCGATCGTTGTGTGCTATGATTACTTATCGGCCCGCTGTCGATGGATGTTGCAAGTTTTCACCGCGTATCGCATCAACTGCCTCCCGGTCTCCGTCGCTAGGCAGGCGCTGCAAGATTATAGCGCCGGCATCTAAACGGCCATCGCCACCGCAAAACAGTCGATGACATTTTCCGCGGTCGATTGACATTTGCAAAGTGATTAGAGGCAAGAAAAGTGTGCTCTCGCCTGTCGGCGTTCGGCGATTACGTGACACACGTGGGCGTGGATTTAAGTGTTGGCCACCGGAGAAAACAGAAACTCAACGAAAAGGCCCATTTCCTGGCCTAAGCGTCGCCCGAGGAGACAACGTTTACGTGTTGCAGGAGAAAGTGAAATTTGAATGAACAACAACGACTGAGCGATTCGATCGATCGAGGTGACCGCCGAGAAAGGGAGAAAAGGTGAGTTTGAAGAAATGCTTGACCGCGAATGGCGATATCGCAGCTAAAGATGAAAGATGTATTTTCTCTTGCGAACGCTAACTTTGTGAACGTTGAATCATTTCATTGTTAAGCGGAACGAAACTGCAACAATTGTCCGTGATAAGATAGGGATGTTCTCTTGGTTTCGCTTCTTCACCTTTGCGGTCAAACGACGAGGTGACTAATTAGCATAGCTACAATTAGTACCTAGGTCGATCTTTTTTGTAAAAGAGAAACAGTACGCAGGCTACGCTCTAAGCTGGAGTTTTAATCAACTTTTGAACCTCCATTTTCTATTGCTTAAACCGAAGGCACAGCATGGGACCGAAAACAATCTGTTTGCCGTTTAAGTATTCCGCAAAAAATATCATAATTTAAGATTCAAACTTTCTCTGATGTTTCGGTTAAATTGACCTTTTGTGGAACGGCTGACGGTTCAAAGCCAAAAGGTGGTGAAAATGATTTACCTTTGGAGAATACATTTCAATATTTTACACCACAGAAAAGCAAACGTTGAAAACCTATGGAACGTGGACTTAATCGATCGTAACGACCTTCTTCAGATGGCGGCAGACGGCGGTACACTCGGAAGTTCCTAATGTGTGCCATTTATTTGGTTGGGTAAATTTAATGGACCAAATTAGGGGCGGCGGAACGGAGGCCACAGCAACACGTGCGTGGAAGCGAATTTACTCGCCATTTGATTAATGCGTAGACTTCATTGAGCTCCACTTTGTTCCACCGCCCGTGAAACACATGTTGATGGCCACCGTAGACATTACCGGGCACTCTTTCAAAGGTGTACTGGAAACAGTGATTTTACGCACCCGTAATACGATGGTGCGTTGTGTTTTTTTTTCTTTTTCCCATCTTCGTCCAACCCGTATGTTGAATTGCTTGTGTGTCTACAATAGGCAAATCAGTCACGGATCGGCACCATGACAATATTGGTTTAAATACCGAATTTAGAACACGCAAATGAGCTACCCTTTTTTGGAAGCCCTCGGTCAATTTACATCGACTTAAAGCAGCTCAAAAGCATGCAATCTTTACGACTGCCATATTGTTTCAATCGCAAACATGCCACTAAAACTCACTGAGCCACATCGCAAGTTGGAAGCATTCCGCATCATCGTGTCCCGTCTTACACCGTGTTGGAGTTTCATATTTACTCGGCCGTCAACTTTGTCAACTTCAGTGAACTTTGTTGCCCACAAAACAAATAGTGGAAGACGAACCAACTCGTTCGGCAAGCTTCTGCCCCGGTGCAATGCATTGCTACGGTGCTGCAGTGAGTTCTATGGAAAGAGGGTGTTCGTTTCCGGTAGCCCGGAAGCCCAGACGGAAGAGCAACTTTTACGGTGGTGGTGAAAGTAGGGTGACTTTAATTTCTCGTTTGCTTGAGCCGTCGCGGGACTTGTAGAATACCTGAGGCCTCATTAGTATACACTCATCCCGGGCCAAGTAGCAAAAGGGAAAATCCCAGAACAGCAAGAAGCACACTTACTATGGCCGAAGCGAAAGACTATGGTCGATGAAACCTGATCGAACGGCTCCAGTTCCAGTCTGCATGCCGTTGATGACTCACCTAGAGGGTGCCCCGTTCCGACGGAAAGTCTACATCGAGGATCGCACATGATTCGACTGTTTGCACTGTGGCCACGGTGTGGGGCTGACGCATCATAACGCCGGGTTCTGGGCTGCCATTAGTCAGCTCCAAACCGGTAAAATGTCTCCAGCTATCCCGGTTGTTGCAACAAAGCAGTGCGTAATCAGGAACTGTAGATTCGCGTATCGCTATCGCTTATCATACCACCAACAAGATGCCTCTTGAAGGGGAATTCGTTTTTGTCCACCTGCCGTGCTCATGCTACACAGTTCGTTCCTTTTCCTTCAAGATATCGAAGGCACTGCTGAATATTTTTCGAAATCATTTTTTATCAATGGAATGTTCGAAAATGATTGTTGAAATCGGGAGGAACGAAGCTTTTCTTGGTGGAACGCGACTTCTTTGTTCGATCTTTACTGAATAAATCCTTCTGGAACACTTACCAACGCTGGGCAGGCTATCGCGAGGAAATGGTGTATTACTTTTGCCGATTCGTATGAAAAATTCATCTTAACCACCGCGCGGAATGGTCCATTTCAACATTTTCGACCCACTCCAGCAGGGAATCAACTTTGGCTACAACGGAGCTGCGCTGGATGCGGATTCAATAAGCTCGCGAAACCGGAAGCTCAGGGCCCAGATCCGAGCCTCACATGAGCCTGGGCATCCAATTCCATACGTGCGCTTCGGTGCGGCGTACCGGGTCCAACTATCGATGGCCGTTCCCAGGCGAGGTCATCCGGCCGTCTCAATTTACACCCATTAATCTTTGACCGCCGGCCACTGGGGATCTCGTCGGCATCGGATCGCCTGCTGGCTGGCGTGTGGCACAGATTGATAGGAAAGACCAAAGGCTACCGAAGAAAGCGGTCGCGAACGCTAGACTAGTGCCAAAGGCGTGCATTTCGTCGATGAATCTCACGAACCGTGCCCAGGATGGCTTGGTGTTAGTTCTCGACCATAAATGTTCATGGATGGATGTGTGTGAGCGTGTGGCACACAAAATTAATTTAACCCAATTAACGTGTCCACCAGCCGTGGGGAGGATTTAGAGAAAACGTTGTCCAAGCTGAACGGGTCGGTCTGAAGGAACCCAATTTTAGACCCCGTTCGCAACTTGCATTCCTTTGCTTGCACCGCACATGGGTTCAAAACTAGACAAGTAAGTCGCTTTAGACAACCGGTGGAGACCACTCTGTGCACCAGAAAACCCGTATGTGTGTTGCTATTTGTTTGAAGGTGCATCGGAAGGATACGATATTACTAGGGGAACCTACAATGCGAGCCTTCCATCAGCTGACACTGGCACACTCGCTGATAAGAGGTGTTCAACCATGTGATAAGATTAAAGCGAGTAGCAGCAGCAGCAGCAGCAGCAGAAACGCACCTACGATATTATTTTTCATTCGAACCACACGACCACGGAGCGTCGTCTAGCGGGTAGCGCTGGCAATGCTTGACCCATCCTACACATCACGCTGTGCGCCTGAGTGGGTCCACGTGAAATGCAGAAAGGGCAGTAAAGCTCTAGTGCAAATTAACCACTAAGCCCTTCCGTACCAATTGCGTCCGCTGCTGTCCATCAAGCGAGTGAGCCACTATCAAGGGATGCCTCGAGATTGATAAGGTTTCACTTTTTTTTGTAAATATGATTCGCGTTTCGTTCAAAGGCAGGTCTCAAGAAGCGAAGTCTTCGCGACCAAGCGACCGAGAGATGCTAGACTCCATGTTTGACCTTTTGCGCGATAAAGCACGTCCAAGATCGGGCCCAACAATGATCCCAATTAATTAGGGATGGTCAAAAAGCAATCTGCCGATTTATTAGCTGAACTAATTGTCAGTATCGTGCAGGTTGTGGGGTTCACGCCTTTAACCCTACTTGATGAGCCGAGATGAAGCAGCGTTTTTGCACTTTGGATTAAAGAAAGTTAGCTTAACAAACGGCAACATTTTAATTCTGTACAGCAAAACACCCGTTTCCGCTCTATTCCTTTATAACTTTCCGGTTGATGCCTTTACGCGATGGTCCATTCATTCGACACCTGCAGGATGAGTAACAGTTACGCGATAGGTGGAGTTATCGAAAAAAGCGACCCGCCGCCTTAAGTCGCCATG
Organism: Anopheles cruzii; assembly: GCF_943734635.1. Taxonomy (NCBI): domain Eukaryota; kingdom Metazoa; phylum Arthropoda; class Insecta; order Diptera; family Culicidae; genus Anopheles; species Anopheles cruzii. Next base: position 27,658,030 of record NC_069145.1, read on the forward strand.
ATCGCGGACAGCTATCGTTTGCTCTTATGACACATGACACTCAGGAGATGATGGCAAAACTGACGCTATGCCATAGGAAGAAAATCGATACGGCCACTTAGAGATCATTGTCACCAAACGGTCGCTACGCGTAGAGAATTTGCATAAAAATTGAAAGCACAATTGAATGTGGCATTCCTCAAGGAGCAGCACCACCATAGGAAGCGAATCATATTCGTCATCGTTTCGACGTTCTCGGCGGGCCAAGGCGACTGCCATCCTTTGGAAGTGGAATCGGTTTCAAAGAGGCCAACGTGACCATTGAGCGAGAGGCGGGAAAGTGTATGTTCTATGTAAATTGAAAATTCTTAGTCGAATGAATGCTGTTTCGTCATGCATGGCTCCGATGCTGAGCATGTTGTGTGTGGTAGCAAGAAGGGCTCATCCTTTCGCTGTGAATGCCTTCACGAGCTCATCACAAACTTTGTGCGATATGTTTAAAGTGATAAAGTTGTTGCGTTGTTGCGTATTGAGGAAAAAAAGCATGAAATTACGGCAAAATTATATGAGTAACAACGGTCCGGTGAAAGATGGTCCCGTTGGGAAATTATAATTTTACGCTACACACCATCTATGTTTGTAGCATTTACGATACATTAGTTATAATTGACGAACACACAACAACACGTGTGTTCTGGGAGGTATCATGGGCGTATTAAGCTTTGGAATTTGCCATTTGGACAATCTCTAGCCCTCAACTTGTCAATAAATTTTCCGGCATCATCCATTAACATCGTTTGGTAGAAATAAAACATTAATCACTGTAATCATCCATCGTGCCCTGAGTGCTGGACCGTTTCTGAATCTAATTTGCGTTTCGGTTTTAGTTGCAGGTTAGAAGCTAAAATCCCCGGCGCAGTACAACAAACGCTTCCATGACGATCGGTAGTGGTGGTGGCGGCGGAATGCGCCCTCTGAAGATCACAACGGTCGGCGATGGCATGGTGGGAAAGACGTGCATGCTCATCACCTACACGCAAAACGAGTTCCCGAGCGAGTACGTCCCAACAGTATTTGACAATCATGCCTGCAACATCGTCGTAGACGGTAGCGACTACGCGCTGACCCTATGGGACACGGCCGGCCAGGAGGACTACGAGCGATTGCGGCCCCTCAGCTATCCCAACGTGAGAAGGCTTTAGAAGATTAGCCTGTGTAACTGTCCTGTGTAACTGTGCTCATTTCTTGCAGACCGACTGTTTCCTCATCTGCTACTCGATATCGAACCGCACCTCGTTCGATAATGTACTCTCGAAGTGGTGCCCGGAAATAAGACACTTTGCACCGACCGTCCCAATTGTGCTCGTCGGTAAGTTAATTAGACTCTTGGCAGGCGATCATTGGCTGATCCTGAACCGGCATGTTTCCCTCCTTGTTCTCTTGTTTGCAGGCACCAAGAGCGACCTACGAGTGGTGGGCTCGGAAAAGTTCGTCACCACTGCGGAGGGCAAGAAGCTGAAGCACAAAATCAAGGCGTACGCCATGGTAGAATGTTCTGCCAAACGGAAACAAAACCTGGCCGAGGTGTTCGACGAAGCGGTACGAGCGGTCGAGAAGAAACCACATGCACACCCGCGACTATGCACGTTACTCTAGGAGGATGGTTGACCCACGGAGTGCACTGCTTAATCTTTCCGCAAACCGACGGTGTAGCGAAACGGGATAGGCCGCAGAAAAGTGTCCAAACTGGACATATCCAGAGATTGAGAGGCGCTCACGTGTCAACTTCGTCGGAAGAGTGCACCTGCCTTTCTTTCCCCTCCAACTATGCGCAAAATACGGCCATCAAAATTGAGGAATCGATTATTATATGTTAAAGATGACATTGCTACGCCCTAAGAAGCAATGACGGAGGGCATAAGAATGTAAACCTGGCAGTAGAATGTCTGTTAAGAGTAGAGGGGTCCATCCAGAAACTATGATGGATGGTAACATCCTGGACTGTCAGCTTGTTTTTTACTATATTTAAATAAACTAGTCATTGTAAGTAGCACTAAAGTTGAGAATGTATTCTTTGGTCTGAAAGAAAAAATGGGCTGATGAAATATTACTTCTATTGTAACGGCATCTGACCCAGCAGAAATTAGTTTTTGATACGCAAGGTCGCTCTGGACTTGTAAACCCGTTATATTCTAAGTCGGTGTTGACTTTCATGTATGGCAATTTTGCACGTATTATGCATTGGACGACACACTCGTCTGCAAGTGATAATGTAGGAGGCTTATCACACAAGATCAACATTGAATAAAGTATCTAAAATGCTTGATATTGAGAAATTTCGATCCTCGATCGTATGTTTGCGGGAACGGTTTGGTAACGGCTGATTGTTGATTGACATAGAACCTTACAACAGTTGATGTTTGTTTAGAACACTACAATTGCTTCGTAACTCCCCTTTGACAGCAATTGCTGGCTGTCAACGTGCTTTCGCGCGAATAAGCGTTGTTGATTTTTGCAACTCAATCTCAATCCAAAAGCTAACGAAAATGCAAGCATTTCTAAAAACCGGCAAAACAACGGGTGAGAGTGCCAGCGGTTCAAACAGTGAAGTCGTTCCCGCTAAACGAGCACGCCAAGCAATACCATGGGTGGAGAAATAGTATGTAACAAATTTCGGCGCATCTCCGAAGTGTTTAAGCGAAATCGATTGCCCTTTTGCTTTACAGCCGCCCCAGAAGCGTCGACGATGTGGTCGAACAAGCGGAAGTGGTCGCTGTGTTACGGGAAAGTCTGTCAACGGCCGATCTTCCCAATCTGCTGCTGTACGGTCCCCCGGGAACGGGAAAAACCAGTACTATCTTGGCCGCTGCCCGGCAGCTGTTCGGCGACATGTTTAAGGAGCGCATTCTCGAGCTGAATGCCTCGGACGATCGGGGAATCGCGGTGATCCGGAATAAGGTGAAAACGTTCGCCCAACTTACGGCCAGTGGTACACGGATGGACGGTAAACCGTGCCCTCCGTTCAAGATCGTCATCCTGGACGAGGCCGATGCGATGACGCATGCCGCGCAGGCCGCCCTTCGCCGGACGATGGAAAAGGAAACAAAAACGACGCGATTCTGTCTGGTTTGCAACTACGTTTCCCGCATCATCGAACCGATCACCTCTCGTTGCACAAAGTTTCGATTTAAGCCACTAGGCGAGGACAAGATTGTTGAACGTCTGCGTTTTATCTGCAATCAAGAGCAGGTGGATGTGGATGAGGATGTGTATAAAGACATTGTCGACATATCCGGCGGTGACATGCGTCGAGCAATCACGACGCTCCAATCGTCCTATCGTCTGAAGGGCGCTGGGGCACGCATTGAACGCCAGGACATACTGGAAATGTCGGGTGTTGTACCAGAACGCTACCTCAAGGAGTTTATATCGGTCTGCAAAAGTTCCAACTACAGCAAGCTGGAAGAGTACGTCCAAAACCTTTCCTATGACGCGTACAGCGTTGGGCAGCTTTTCGAACAGCTCACGGAATACATCGTCTACAACGATGGCCTTACCGAAAAGCAAAAGACATTGATATGTGAAAAGCTCGGCGTAAGTAACTTAACAGATTTGACCACGACTTTTCGGTAACGGCTAATTTTTGATGGTTTTTTCTTTGCAGGAATGCTGCTTCCGGTTACACGGTGGTGGATCCGAGTACGTTCAAATAATGGATCTTGGTTGTGCCACGATCCAGGCATTGAAGAATCAATAAATTTGTCGCTTAAATATTATTGAACGATGCCGGTGTTGCATGTGGACAATTTTTATTGAAATTCGTGTATGATTATAAGAAACGATCCACAACTTACGGCACTATTTCGAAATCATCATCCTCGCGTTTTCGCTTGGTGCTGCCTGTACTATCACCGAACTGGTCGTCGGTTTCCATTTTTATTTCTACACCGCCTACAGACACGGAACCGTTGTTGCCAGTGGTCACCCGATTTCCACCGTTGGTGGGGGGCGCAGACGAAACGGTTGTTTTGACAGACTTGGACGCAGAGTTTGGTGTAGTTTTGGGCGCTTCGCTTAGCTTGAACACCGGCTTCGGTATACTGACCACCTGCGTTTTCGGTGTTGGCTGCACGGACGGTCGTTTTACGCTGCCACCGGAGCTGTCCGAGCCGGCCCCAGAAGATGCTTTGGTTGCCTTCAGTGAGGAACGATTTTCTAGGGCGGATTTGTTCATGCGCTTGGGTTGCTGTGCAGCACGCAGCTTATAGTTACATGCCGACAAGCAGTAGCGATCCGGAGGCAGTCTCAATCCACAGTGAGTTTTAATCAGTGGCAGTGGCGTGGCATTACGGTTGCGAGCAATTTCCAGCAGTATGTCACGCGGCGGGGGTCCAGTGAACGCTTTGTCGAGTATCATCTGTGTAGCCAGCTTCACGTCGTCCAGTTCGATCACCTTTTTCCGCGCATGGTTCGCGTATATCTTGGCATCGTCCAGAATACACGTCACGTAGCCTGTGGAAAGCGGAGTTCAGACATTTTACCCACGGCGGAACAATACGGAACCACTACATACGGTACGTAAACTCGAGCAGCTGATTGATTACTCGGGGTTCATAATCTTGTACGCCCAGCTCCTTCAGGATCGACTTCACAACTTGTGCATCTTTCGGGACGTGCTTGACTTGGTTGGAGATTTTTACCTTTTCGCTTTTTTCACGTTCATTGTTTTGTAGCTATTGGAAGAGAGTGTACCGAACGAGTTAGGCGGTGATGGAAGAGCCATATCATTTTGATTTCTAACAAAGATAACTTACATCCATCGTGAAGCAGTTTCCACCACAAAATGCTTCACTTGGTAAATAAACAAATCGGTCGATTTTTACTCAAACGTACAACGAGCTGTCACTGTGACAGTCGGGCCTGCGCGTGAAATCAGCCCTCTTAGTTTGCTTTACATTATGTTCAGTACCATGAGGAATTAAGCAACTCTAAACATTTTCCAGCAAATCATCCTTTTTTGTTCTATTTTATTTCTTTCCAAACAGCACAAGATTTATTATTCGTATTATTGTCCGGTGCAATTCCGTTTTGACGTTCGTGGCGCGCAAGGTACATAAAGCTTTTCTGGCTCGTTATCAGGTCAAGGTCACGTTGTCCGAGATAGTGTGGAAAATTGGGGCTGGTGTATGTTGGGGTCTGTTGCTGGGTTTGGTGCGTTCGCATTCGTGGAGCATAACATTCCCGGCATCCTTCGGCCAACGCGAGAAAGACAGCATCGTGCACGAATGGCGCTTAATCGGGTGAACTCGATTCCACTCGCGGACTTTTCGCTAAAAGTCGTATAGTCGCGAGCGTAACACTTTCCTGGTCGGACGTGCGTCGTGCGTGAGATAAGGCAACGTGAAACACGGTGCACGGGTCGAAACGCTAACCGGAACAACTGGTTGGGAAAAAAGGGTAGTGTATGAAAAGTGACCTCTCGGTAAAGGAATAGTGTGAATGTCTAACGGAAGTTCGTCTCGTGGCTTTTAGGCCCATGTTCCAGTGTTCGTTACCTAGAGTGAAACTCCCGGTTACTTACTTTCAGCCCTGCAGAATTGGGCCGTAGTTTGAGTGGTGATTTGTGGTCCAAACACAGCGCAACGATGCGTGTGTAAGGTCCAAAAGGTGATGTCGTCAATGTGACCGACAATATTGATGCGTAGTTGTGCAACGGGGCGCATTGGAGTCCAGTGGCCGCCGCTTGGTAGTGAATGCAAGATTAGCATCGGAGTGTGTGCGCTGATCCGGCGAAGATATCCTCGTGATTGATAGTGCTAAATATTCATGCTGCAGCGGGTTTCAGTCTTGCCGGAAACCAACACGCCGAATGGTGCATTTCTAGGGCTTCCGGTTACTTCACTGGAGCGGTCATAGAACCCTCAGACATACGGTACGGTTTCCAGTTCCAGGCAGGTAACGTTTTTCGTCCAGCATTGTTTTCCACGCTTTAGCAAATTCACCTTAATACGAGCCGCAAGGCAATGATTATGTTTTTCAGGCCAAGCCGTCAAAGGGCTTGATAACGGTAGCTGGTTTGATAAGCAGCTGGGTCGTATGGAAGGTTCAAATGATTGAAATTAGAAGCTTGAACAAATAACGAGCCAATCGACGTGGACGTTTCTGCAATAAACTTAAATTTTTCTACATATCTGTTCCACGAATAAGTTTCTTATCAAAGTGGTCATGTACGAGTAGTAAAAACCCCATTCGCGCGTTGCTTAGCCTTGCTGAGTTTTTCGAATACTCGCAATATAACGGTCCTAGCTTTTGGACCCCAGATAGAAAATCAAATCCAGAGATGTATGCAAATAAAGTGTTATTGTAACAAAACTGTTCACTACTTAGGAAATGGAACCAACATATGAAACGATTTCTACACATCATGTACAGTCAGGCGTAACCTTCAAGAAGTGGCGGAAGAGAACCGAAATCCCATCATCGACGAGACGTCGTTCCGACAACCTTTACCGAATGACAAAAATCGTCACCGTCGGCTTGAGTTGGTTGGTACCTGGCCATGGCTTCGTTTTTGTTTTAGGCCATGGTTTGGCTTGTCGCTAAACTATTTGCTGGTGTTTCGTTTTTGTTTTGTTTTAGCCGTTTAGGAGGCGTTTCCTAACTAAAGGTGAAAAACGAACTAAGAAGTACGTCCGTGCGAGTGGGCCATTAGTTGATGTTCACGAAAATGCCAACCGAATCATTTATGTGGCACTATTTGCTCCACGTGAAAGAACAATGGCGTTCGATCATCATTGATCCATTGATTGATTACTTGTTGTATTATCGAAACATTTATAACAAAGTTTATTCCGGCAACGTGCGTAACTTATGCGAGACTGTTCTCCGCTCGATAATATACTGGATCGACGTTAATGTCATTAGCACAACTTGCTCTGTCAGCAAATTGATTAGGGTTGACCTACAGAATCGTAATGTACATTAACTTTTGTCTTCCCTGTTGATCTCTGGCATATTTAGCATCGCGGGGCAGTGACCACAAGAGGACCCTCGGGTGTTCAGGACAAGCCGTGCGGGAAATTATCTATTGATTCGTTCCGGCGAGCAGGTCGGTTGCAGCGGGAACTGTCGGTGTAGGTTTGGGGCCTCCGCAATTCCAATGAAAACTACGCGTAGCAGTAACCGTGCGAAGTTCTGTGTTGAATGTCGGACGTGTCAGATAACCAGGTTTTTGATCTGGTACTGTTGGGATTAAGTGAACAATCATCAAGAATACTACCAGATTAACTAGGTTATGTTGCTTGCGGTGCGTCCAATTTGCTCTGCAGAATTTGGACTGTCACTAGGTAGACTCCAACAACCTCTAGATGGTTGTTGATCTTCTTGTGTAAACTCATCTAACGGTGTAACATAGCGTTCCGTATCTTAAGGCGTAACATCAAAAGTACAGCAGCCGTGGGCGACGTTCGGTGTGGGCTGAACTTTAGGCTTCTCTTTGCAAACCTCTGCCCACAGTGGATCGATGTCCTCGTCGGAATGGGGATTCAAAAATGTCGCAGTGCTCACTTTCGATGTTTGCGGCACATTCATATCAAACTTTGATGTTTAATACGTGTGTCCGGCTGTAATCAGGGTCCGTCGAGCCAATTAATGATTTTTTTAGCAATTCTTGGAAATGAAATCACTTGAACTGCTAATCGTACCTGGCAGTGTTTGAATAAATTTTTGAATATTTTTGGATTAATTTTATGGGACGATAATTCTGCAACAATCAAACAACTGTTCGGTTGCATTACATTATTCCAAATTCGAGCCATTTTCGATGATCTATTCTATTATTGTGTTGCCACTCGAACGTTAATTATGATTGTGTAATCGGAAAAGGAGTAGTATACGAGTGTTCATGTAGAACGCACACACCCGGAAAGGCCGAAATTGGAAATACATCTGGGAAGGAATTGAGCCCTGATTCAGGGAAGTAAAAGGACTAAAAACAAGTCCTGGAACCATGTAGTAAGTGCTCGGAAGGGGAAACTATATCAATCCGCTCTCAAATACCAAAGCCTAAATTATTCTATAATTTCGATAGAATATAATCTTTACTTTATCCAAAAATATACATACAAAGTAGTTGGGTATTAAGAGAGGTGAGCATATAGACGGATAAAAAGATAAGTGAAAAACAATTTGATTATTAGGATTTTGCAATTACTACTTATTTCGTCAACCTGTATCACTAGAGTGATATTGAAATTAGTTTGGATGTCGTTTCGCGTCACTTTCGAAAGTTAGAAGCGAAATTTCATTAGCAATTTTCCTTTCATTAAAAAGTGGTGATATAAAAAATGGCGAATACTGACACTGACATTCAATCTACGGAACCGGAAAGTGACTGTAGAGTGCAACCGGAAATTAGATTGTCCTTCATCTAGTATTGCATATCATGCAGTGGCACTAACGCCGGATTCTTGCATCCGTGCAACACCTTGCACGGAGGATTGAAGAACGAAGGTTTAATTTTTGGCCAAAGTGAGCAGAGTCTCGTCGTCTACCTTCTCTTTGCACAGCACCGTGACACGATGACGGGCGCCATCCAATTACATCCATAGAAGACATGTTCGCACAATCAATTATTGTGCGTTTCGTCCTTTTTAAATGTTTACCTTCACTGTGGATGTTACATTTTTGTGGAATTCTTCTTGGATTGCTTGAATGGATTTCTTGGGTGGGTTTCTACATTCCTTACCACCAAATCCATTGGCATAAATTCATTAATGTTTTATTACCTAACTGCCTTACGTCTTTTCGTGGATGTTTCCACCTTTTTCCAAGGTGGAAAAAGAATCTCTCGGATGTTGCTTTAAAGCGGGCAAACAAACACAAATACCACTACCGTGGGCTTTCGTGGCTTTCCGTTGGCGGACCCCACTCCAGGAAGAGAGTGGGGTCCGCCAACGTTCGTTTCACTTCGTAGTTGTAGAACATAATTTATTTTCACCGCAAGGAGAACCTCATTGTGAGTGTATTTACTTAAAGATGCAGACTGATGGCTTTTCTTCCCGAGTGTAACAAATAAATGGATATTGATACGTACAACAATTTAGTTCTAATTTATATCATTCTCATGCTACGTAACGCCTCTTATTAGGGTCTGGAATGCAATCAGAATATATTTTGTTAGAACTGTGTTAAATTGTCCTGCAGCTTCTAAAACTTCAGAGAGAAAGGAATTCAAGCCATCAAAGCATTTTAGCTTTCTAGCTGTTCTCTAAGGTCATGGAATTCCACAAACATTCTCTCGGTGGTCCGAAAAGGGCTTGGGATCGGAGTTTTTGGATGTTCGTTCGCTCGGAGCTGGCACGTAACGTCGTTTTCGAAGGTTGTTGAAACGTGTCTCGCTATTTTATGGAGCTGCTGGCCTGTTTGCTGCAGTAATGCAATGGAGTTCTGGCTTGCGTTTTGCAGGTGTACCGGGTGATACGCGCGACCCGGTGCTCTTCAAGGTGATGACATCATCTCTGAAGGCCCGGGGATTGTCAATAAAACGCGGGGCGGCTCGTTTGACCTCCGTGGGTTCCCTCGCGGTTCTCTTGTTTATACAGACACGCACACCGAAGATTGCATTACGCCGCGATCGGCACTTTGAGTCACTCACACCAAGTCCGTCCAACAGTTTGCCGGTCGGAGCAAATTGCAACGCATACAGCGAGCTCGACAAGCAAAACGGACACTCCATGGCGTGGAGTCTGGACGATCCCGGGGCACACTGGTTCCGAGAGTTCTCGTTGCCTTGCGCGTCCGTGTGTGTGCGAATGGGTTTATGTTTTTATTATTGTACCCTTTCTCTCGCTGGGGCGAGTATCGCCTTTCGGCGATGACATCAAAACATGCTGTTCGGTCGGCTTTTTCTGTGCCTACAAATCAGTTACTTCTTGTTCGCCGAGCACTGGAAAAGTGGCTTCGGGAGAACCTTTTTCGATCACCCAGTGGCATACAAGGGGCAAGAGTTGTGTGTTTGTGAGAAGTGAGCGCTATTTCTTCGTTTGAACAGCCCATCAGCTGCGTATAGTGCGAGCTCATCAAGTGGTCAACAATCTGATAAACTAAACACGAACATGTTTTGTTTCAAACACCGACGCTGGCCAACTTCCATTATTACTAGACGAGAGCAGCGTATAGATTAGATCGTTTTCCTCTCCGAATGCTCAAGGCAGAGAGGATAATCCACGGTCGAGATGACGGAACAATGCGGGAAGGATCATTAAAAATCCTAAATTAGGGTTTTTCGGAACGCTGCTAAACGACAGCTAAAGCCTTGATGGTGGCAAGTTTGATTAAATCAATACCAAAAATTAAGATTGCAGAAGACGGCAAGAAAAGATTGCTTACGCGTAGAAAAATAAACTGCGAAGAAATTTAGTCAAGAAGAAAACTCTGAAACGTCGTGCTGTGAAAGTATCCCATGGCTGTGTTATACGCGTCGCAAGTCATTAATATTGCTTCGTACAGTTTCATTAGAAGACATTTGTACAAATTGAGCTCCATTTCTTGTGGCGCTTTCGTAACGATTAATCATGTAGAACGGCATCAGATTCAACGTTAGATACGCAATCACGGTCCATATTACCGAAAAGCGTGATAGAGTGGTGCGAATTGATAGATTTATGAACTGATAAAACGGTAATTTTTATTGATTGTACCGAAACGTCACATTGAACGCCATTGCCTCGGCCGGTACCTACAATCGGTCGATGTATGCGCGATTGTTGATGTTTGATGAGGATTTATATGGCCTATGATTATCTTTTAGATAATAAAATACTCAATCAAATAAAAGATGAATCAGGTAGGATGGAAGGCACAACATAACCACTGAGTCGTCCACGTTTCTCATCTCACATTGGTTTTCAAACGCAAAGATTTGCTAAATCATTCAAACACATTTGAATAACAACAAACCGGAGTTTGATCCAATCTGTAGCCAAAGAAGGAACAATCATGCATTTTTAAAAGCGTGCGCATCGGATCAATACTTCAACGCTGTTGTCACCACCAGGTCAGGTCAACCGGCGTGAGGAAAAATCTATGGCGCCTTGTGCCACGTGGAAAAATCGATGCAATCGGTCTGGCCAGACAAGGCTCTCCGGTGGCGCCATGTCTCGCGTCGCCCGACGCACGAGCCAGCGCCATTGGGAAACCAGCCCATCGAAGGAGGCGGCATCCATTTTCGTTGTTTTTTTTTCCTCCCGAAACTTTGTTTGCCGCTGGAGAGACACAAGGTGGCAAGGATAAAGAAATTACACCCCGATTTGGGAAGCAATAGATTAGTGTCAGTCGGGCCATTAAAGAGAAGGCAGAGGATAAAGTGGTTCGGCTGACAGAATAAATTTGCTGAGCTTAATAATTTAGTGATACTTCCGCGCAACCTTGTCAAGCAACATGTTGTTCCATGCTGTTCCTTATGCTGAAGCGAACAATACAATTGCTTCAGTAAGTCCCTTCTATTGGGTGAAAAAAAATCCCATTAACTAGACTGACACGAAATTATTGAATTTGATTAAATGTCTTTTAAGTAAGATTTTTAAATTTGACGTCAATTGGGGATGATATTACCATCATCAATCATTGACCACTGTGTTGGATGGCGTGTTGCGGTGAAAGATATTTTTGTCGTCGTACAACCATCTTTCAACTTCTAGGCAGCGGCAAGTGCAAGTGCTAATCGCGCTCTGGCGTACACCCGGCATCCGATGACATACGACTGCAGGAAACTGCAACGTGGGTCTTGAATACTCCGCGCATTACCTCATAACTTGCTCCTCATCGCATTACCTCATAACTTCGCGACGCAACGGCTTCACGACGATTTCCGACGTTGGGAGCTTGGCACTACAGTGGACGTGTTCTTGTCACCGTTTATTTTTAGCGATCGACGATCGACATAAACGCAACCTCGATGCGTTGCGTGTCCGAACGACGTCCGGAACGTTTACAAAAAGTACGACAAACAATTCTTATTAACATCCAATTGGTACCGTAAATTGGGGACACGTTTAATTTACGTTACGTTCATTTTAATAATTGATCGTCTAACTGACTCCTGGGGTCAGGTATCGGGAACTAACTAACGAAAAGACTTCAAGACTGTGCGAACAACTTACTTGGCGAAACGAAAGCACAATTAATTGCCTGAGACGGACCATCCGGAACGGTTGCGTTTCCGTTGGAACCCGTTTAACCTTTCGGTGGGTGGTACAAGATTATGCTTATTAAAACGGTTCAAACATATTTTTTGTAGTAAAGGATTTGAGTGTCAAAATGTGTGCAAAACTATCTGTTAATTTATTGTAAAACCAATGTGTTTGGTAATTTTTTACTAAACGTTTTGATCGATCAAGAGCCGGAACCTCTCGCGCACCGAAGGGTGAAGATGATCGTGTAACAAACAGATGTTCTTGTTGTGGGTTTTGTTCTTGCCTCCGTTTTATGGGTCACTTGCTGGTGTGTGTTGGTGTGTCCGCCGAACGTGCTTCGCGATCTTCGACGGTCGCAATTATGCGCAACGCAGGGCACGATCGTTGAAAATTCGTGCCCAGCACCGTCACGCACACACACAGGGGCAAACCGTGTCTCACAGCGGTCGACACCGAAAACCGGCGGCGACCGCTTAACTGAACACAGTTTCGTGGCCACCTTCTGCCCGCGAGCAGAGCAACGCGACACCGCGCAAGGTTATCTGGCCGCGATTAGAGCGGACGGGGCGAATCGGACATAATTTTAATTTTGGAATCACACATCCTCTAATGGCCACCAGATTGGTGGATGGTAGGTGTGGCATATACGAATAAGAACGGACAGTTGTATGTGTGAATTGGTGAGCGCAGTCAGTCTGACGATGGGCATAGACGTGAACGGTTGTGTCCGAGAGCTGCGGGAGCGGCGAAGTGAATAATAATAAAGTAGAAGGATATCACATTGGCGATCCTGCCATGTAAGATTTCATGGTGGAACGAATTGGTGAGAGAATAGCGACCCGGTTTTGGACCATGGGCGCTGGCCAAGAGTGACCCGGCTTAGGGCCATAGGCATTCGCAGGCAGGGCCATAGGCATTCGCAGGCAACGGTGATCGGGTTAAGACCATCGACACCGGTAGAGGGGAGCAGCGACCCGGTTTTGGACCATAGGCGCTGGCTAGAAATGACCCGGCTTTGGACCAGGAGCATTCGGGGACAACGGTTAACACGTAAGAACGTGCAGGAACACGAAGAGTTGGATAACTTGGATGAGGTAAGAAGATACAGTGGAAGAGAGTGCTGTACGTAGCAACGGAAGTTCGTGGTATTGGTGTTGGAATGGCAGTGGCGGAGTAAAGCAAGCAAGATAGGATTGCATAAAGAAACACGTTTCGAAACTGGTGCGAGAGAGGATTGTGTTGGTGGCTTGAAATACGAGCGCGAGAGTCGGACGGTACGGGGAAAGAGAATAAGCTTGCAGAGCGCAACACGCCTGCCCGGGCTTGGCCCGATAGCGTGCGCAATGCAATGCTTATGTGTGGGGAGAGTGTCGAGGGCCGCGCGTCACGATGTGGTGCCCGGTGGGGCTAACACTTCGAACGCTACTCGCCCGCCGTGTGCGCGCGCCCTCACAGATCGCCAGTAGTTCAAGTATGTGCGAAGTGCTACACGCCAGAGAGGAGTGTGGTGCTCCAACGAGCAAACACTTAGAACGCTTTATGCCCGCCTTGTGCGCGATCCCTCGTAGGTTAGCCCGTATGTAACTACGCGGGGAGTGCAAAACGCTAGAGCGGGCTTGCCCGGTATAGCGTGCGCATATATGAAGAGCGAATAAAGAGAAAAAGGAGGAGACGGGCGGCGCAGATGGAAGCAGACAATGCGCGAATGCAGAGCAGCGATGGTATGTATCGGTGGGTTGGTAGTGGTATCGAGAGCGAGAGAATTAGCGAGCAAGCCTAACGCGTTGGCGGCGATGGGAGTTCCATGTGTTGGTACAGGTCGACAAGAACAGCGGTGGTAGGCAGCGTGGAGCACACGCTGGAGCATCGACGTTGGACATTCTGTTGTGATCGCTTGACGGAGAAGGTTGTGAAATTTGGGAGTGAAGCAAAGAATACAAAAATGAGTGGACAATGGGTAGTGAGTGATGTAGTAGAGGAAGGACAGCGAGTGAGAGCAAAGAAAGAAAAGAACATTTTGATGGGACCGTGGCCCATCCAACCGTTTGCCGAGGGGCTGCCGATTCAGGAAAGAAAGGCGGAGTGGTTACGTGTCAAACAAGCGTTTGAAAGAATTGTCGACTGTAAAGGCGTTACATCGCAAAGGAGCAAATTAAGTGCGTTGAAGATATTTGGGGGAAATTACCTGCTGTCGGTAATTGAAGCTAAAGAGGATAAGGATGGTAGCTATGAGGGAACGATGCAGGCTCTGGATAATTATTTCGGTGGCATGTGTGACGTGTCGAGAGAAAGAATTAAGCTGAGGGAAATGACAATGCAGGCGAATGAAGCATTTAGTGACTGGGTGTTGAGGTTAGAGAAGCAAGTACGATTCTGTGAAATGGGAGAGGAACAAAGGAATGAGGAAATCAGGCAGGCTTTGTTGCGGCGGTCGGTGCCAACAATAGCAGAGAAGCTAGATGTGATGGCAGGAATGTTAGAGGACAATGTACAAAAGATTGTCAAGATGGGGGAGAGACTGGATGCGGTAAGGCGGGAGAAGCAGGAAGCTAACAGCATGAGTGCAAAGGCAGTTGGAGCGGAGAGTGGCCAGCAGAGAGAGCTGGAAGTGAATGCAGTGAAGAGAGAGACGGGTGTTGGAGGGCGAGAGCCTCCGTTTAGGGGAAATGGACCGATGCGAAGTACAGGACCAAAGAGGAGCTGTTTTAAGTGTGGACTTGCGCACGGGGCTCGCGAATGCAAGGCATTTATGGCAAGATGCTTTAGCTGCGGAATGAAGGGGCACTTCGCGAGAAAGTGCAACAGGAGTGGACCTCGCAAGTGGCAGAACGAAGTAACCAAGGGGGAGGCCCCGTAAAGCAGGCGGATAGTAACAGAGTTGGTATTGGAGAGGAGTAGGAGATATGACGCTACTGGTGCTTATAAGTTGTTTATTTTTGCTGATTTGCTTTGGTTAAATTCATGTCTTTCAGGAAGGAGAACCGTTGGTGAAGCGAATATAGAGGCAGGCGGACGACCACGTATGGTGGAGGGCAGAATTGTAGCCGAAAGCATCATATTTTTGCTGGACACGGGAACGTCGGTAAACACGGTGACGGAAGGAGCGTGGTGGAACATCAGAGAGGGCTCAGCGGCTTGCGTGCGATATTGGACGCCAAATCCGGAGGAGCAGCTGAAAGGATATGGAAGTGCGGGCAGGTTGAAGAAAGAGAGTCGATATCCACAGTTGCATAGGGAGGCGTTAGCCATAGTATGGGCAATGGAAAGATTTGCATTTTACTTGATAGGCAGAAGATTCTTACTTAAGTCAGATGGTGAGGCGCTTATGTTTATGTTAAAAAAAGGAAAGATTAAAGATGTAGGAAAGCGTATCATGTCTAGAGCAGAGGGGTGGTTTTTGAGAATTCAGCATTTTGATTTCGTGTGTGAGCATGTTGCGGGTTTCGAAAAATATTGCAGATGCACCGTCTAGACTGATTGAGCATTGCGATGATCCGCAGTTTGAAAGCGAGTTAGAGCCCCATGAGTTGTTTAGTGTAGAGGCGGATACGGAACTGATTGGTAGGCAAAGGTTTGCTCTAATAGAAATGAATAGAAATCGAATAGAAATGAAACGGCACGATTAGTAATAGAAGTAATAGAACGGCTGGGTAGAGAAGGTGAATGGCCGGAAGGAATAAGAGGATGGGTTTGGCCTTTTGAAAAGGTAAGATGGAGAGTTGAGGGACAGAGATAGGGTGGCTAAAGTGACACGTAACGAAAGGGAGTATAAAAGAAGAAGTGCCAAACCTATGGATTTGGGAATAGGTGATAGAATAGGAATAGGTGAATAGCTGGTGATGCAGAGAAAGAGAGAGAAGCTGGATCCTCTATATGAGAAAGGGGTACATGAGGTTATATTGATGGAAGGAGCCGGTAGGGTAACAATGCGTGACTTGGAGTCCGGGGGAGGGAGAGTCAGAAATATAAAATGTTTCAAAGGTTTGTGGAAAGAGAGGAGGTGAAGGGTAGAGAGGTAGGAGCAGAGTAGAACTTGACAATCAGAGGGGAGATAGCATCAAAGGTTGGGGTAGGAACAAGACAGATTAAGAAAACCGAATAGATTGATAGAGACGTGAATTGTTGCGGTAGTGTATACGTCGTGCTCTGTGTGTGCAAGGGGAGGATGTGGCATATACGAATAAGAACGGACAGTTGTATGTGTGAATTGGTGAGCGCAGTCAGTCTGACGATGGGCATAGACGTGAACGGTTGTGTCCGAGAGCTGCGGGAGCGGCGAAGTGAATAATAATAAAGTAGAAGGATATCACAGTAGGCATTTGGAGAGATAAATTCTGGTGCGCCGTTTCGTGTGTTTATTTGACTGTTTTGACCGATCGAATCCAGACGAGCTCGTCTCGACTGCCGGACGGCGCAAGGACGTGGACGGCTGCGCAGTTGGTGCGTTGCTATCGAAAGTGAAATACCACCAAACCGTAAGCGACCATTACGTTTGTTCCTTGACCCATTTGGCCGACGAGTGATCGTGAAGTGATTGACAAGAGGCAGTGCAGCAACAGTCCGATGATGAGGTTGGTTTGTGTGAAAAAATTAGCTCAAATAATTTAAAGCATATTACCGTAAATGGAAAAGGTTGAGTTGGTGAAAAAGTTCCTCCACGTAGAAACGTGTTGGGCTTCGTTCTTCTCGAGTTCTTAGATACAAAACCTGAGTAAACGTGCTTTTAAGTAGATGCTTCATAACAACAATGCTGTGAATTTAGCAGATTAGCATCACCGTCCTAAAAAGACGGATGATCTCAGCTTCTCTGCATGGTGCTACCCTGCCGAGCCTAATTCCTTCTCGTGTTTTTCTTCTCGTTGGACTCTCGAGCAGTGACTCAACGACCGACCAGAACCGGTCCTCGGAAACCGAGCCACTATTGGACACCGTCGCCGCTTCCGACGATACCTCAACAGTAGTAGCCGATCAGACACTGGCCACCGGTGACGAGCAGGAAGACAGTATGGCCGGCGCCAGCAAAGAACTGAAGGAAGGAACACAGGCCGGCGACGACGCGTCATCGTTGACAGCGAAAACCAAGGACGACAGCATCATGTCGCTGCTGTACTCGTTCGCGAAGAAGGTGGTGACGGTGGGCATCATCTACTTCGTCGGCTACATGGGCTGGTCGGTGGCGTGGCTGGTCACGCCCGTTATCCTGTCGGTGGCCCGCGAATCCTGGCGCAAGACCAACGACACGCGGCGCAGCGTAGCGAAGGCGTCGGCGATGGCGAACGATAAGGACGTTATCCTTGCGCGGCTCCATGACCTTCCGGCCTGGGTAAGTTGCACAAACACACGCAGCGGAACGTGGTGCATCTTTAGGACAGATTGACCATGTGCAGGGCTTCCGAGTAGTTGTTTTACGCAAGCTCTTCTGGTACTCGTCCCAATTGAATTTTATGTTTCTCACACGGATTCCATATTCGGACTTCAGTATCCGTTCGATGGCCTTTTATGGTGCACCTCGTAATGATAACAACCTGCGTTCAATCGATTCCTCTCCAGAGACTGGATCGCATAATGTGGCTCCGTCACGTCAGCGTGTAACCTTCACGTGACGATTGGCGGTGGAACTTTGGAGAACGGTTCTGTGCCTTCAACCGGGCACGCAAATTGTTTCCCCGTGTTGAAGATGAATCACCGGCGTGCCGGTGCCGGGGAATACTGATAAAGTTTTATTGGCGGATTTTAATCACCGTGTTGGGGTGGCGCAATCTCTAAACGTAAACGCCCACCAGGAAGTTTGCAATTGCACTCGCGGTACTTCCTACCCGGGTGACCCGGTGTCTAGCAGCGTGTTAAAACTACGATCTAACCATAAAACAACTGATTTGTGTTTATGGAACAATATAAACCCATTGAGCGTGAACGAACGCGCCCCAGTTCGGGGCGGTCCGTTTGCGATCGATCCGTTTTTCGATTGAACAGAGCGGCTCCCGCCGAATCACAGAAACGGGTTGCAATTTTTAAAAGCCACTTCAGGCGCATAACTTGGGTGAGAAGTGGGTCGCCGGCAATGGCCCTTCAGCAGTGCAGTGGCTCATTAATAATGAAGCTGCACGCTGTGAATCCCGGCAAGGCCCGTTCGCCGGGTCGTGTTTAGCGTTAAAGCAAATGCACGGCGGACCGAGTGCGCGGTGGGAATAGAATTAAATATTCACCGCCGTGGCGGAGCCCTATTTGCGGAGCAAATAAAACAAAATTATGATTTTGTTGACTACTATAACTACCGCTTAAGCGAAGGAGCGCAAATCGTCACAATAGTATCACTGTGTACTAGTCGATGACGGAACTAGTGTTTGCGTGACTGGTGTGAAAGCCACGTTTTTGTATCATGCAGAACTAGTTGAATCATCATCGGCACTGTCTGATGATTTCATACGGCCAAGAGGAATGGAGCCAAATGATTAATTTTTCCACATGCTCTGCCGCCCGCAGCTGGGAGAGTGATGAAGCAACACGAACCATTCTCGGGATGCGAATATTCACCTGAGATGGGTGAACGTTTATTTTTAACAAGATCGCATCGCAAACGAGTTCAAGACCCAGGAGTTTACATGATTGGCTAAAAACAAACATCCGCGCCGTGCCTGCCTTCGCAAGTGGTTCTACCGTTGACTGCCGGCGCACAGCACGGCGACGGGATCAACGTGTTTTCACTTGCCCTTTTTGCGCACGCCGGACGAAGGGCTCGACTTGCTCGACTTACAAAGTTGCGCTCCGTAGCGAGCGCAGTGCCACACAGTAGTGTGCTTGTTCAATTTTTAATGCTCGTAAACCCTTTCGGAAGCTTCGGCTGGGTTACAATGCGGTCGACAACATCTTAATTATCTGCGCCTAAAATATGCAAACACACAGCGTCCCGCCCCTCCGGAATGCACTCTTGGGTCCGGTATTTCCGGCGATCCCTGCGCAATCTTCGAGACGGTCACGAGGGCGAAGACATTTAATTGTCGCATCACGATCCACGTGCATAATTCACCGGTCGTTTTGAGCAATGGTGTCATTCTGATGTCATCCGTGGGTTACCGGAATCTTACGAGGGTTCTTTTTCTCGTAAACCAAATGCAGTTATACATAGTTAAATAATAATGTACGAGACTATCCGGGAATGCCCAATTGATTCGCAAAAGTATTTTGAGTTCCATATCTAGTCTCTTCAAAATATGTTTACTCAGAACAAACTACTTGTATTAGAGCATTCATGGGGAAACGAAGAAAGGAACCTAAAATCAAAATTTTTCAAAATCATCTCGGTTTTGTTTCTTAATTTGTTTATTTTTTTGCTTCGCTCAACCCACGAACCACTGGCATGTTCCGCGACTGTCCACTGACCGATGCTGCTCACATTCCAGGACGACACCATTCTTCAGTAGCTTCGCTCCGAATAGCAAATTAAGTGGCCTCGTGGCTGTGTCATGTACAGCAGTACCCGTCCAATGCTTTTCACGTCTCTCGTATCGATCGGGAGACATTTGGGTTTCTGTGTGGAAACGGCGGCAGTGGCGGCGACGCTGCTTTCCGCTGGGAAAATTACGGCCACGCGAAACATTTACACGCCCCGGTAATTCGGCAAAAAACACTCCCGAGCCCAAAGAGCGCGGCAGCCACATCACTCTGCAATCTCGATAAGGAGCATGGTCCTCATCGGCCCTCGGCGTGCACAAATTGGAGTCCCACGCAACGGTGGAATCAGATAAAAAAAAAAAGAAAACGAGTCGAAAACATAAAAATATGCAAAGTAAGGCTAGCAACCGTCAGTGCCGGCCTCCGGTAATCGTTTTCCACTCGACCGACTGCGGTAAGTGACGGCATCCTTCCATGCGTGGAGGCTTCCGTGGTGTCCGTCGGTTCTTGGAATACACATTTCGTACGGATGTCGATTGGCTTGAACCTGCCATGCTAAGCACATGTTGACTTTTGTCCTTTGTTAGCCGAGATACTCAATTCAAGTGCCCGATCTAATTGACACCGACGCGAATGTTCAAACGTATCTATTATCTTACGCGGAAGAAATTCAATTTGCCGCTGCGTTGGTGTGTCAGGTTGGTGTTTGCGGGGAAAATCTAATGTACTCGAAAGCAGCTCAAAAGAAGACTTCCAACAGCTTTCACGTTTCCTAATTTTCTCGAAAATCTTTTGGGATATTTTTCCATCGTCAGACATTTTTGTTGTTCTCTGGATCGATTGTTCCCATTTGTACAATTCACAAATCCCTTTAAGGAAACCGACAAAGTTTCTAGTGTTTCGAATTCATATTACAATTACAATATAACTTAACTTATAAATTTCAGAATGACATATTATAACATTTATTAGGACAGCTAAGGTGATTCTCCTTTTCATTAAAAAGCAACAAGAGCAATGGGTAGTAGCTCAACTTTTTTTATATTTCGATTTGCATATTTTTATTCGTATGCAAATCCATATGAAATAAAGTTCGATGATGATTTATTTTCTAAAGACATTGTAAATTGTTTTTGAAATGGCTGTAAAATTATTCCATACGTTTCGAAGTTGCGTAAGCACCTATATTTTAACGCAGTGAGCTATGAAAGTAATTTCGAAAATGTTTCTTTCATGTTCGCTTTGTTTTTTCTTCAATTTTTCCGTAGGTCTTTTTCCCGGATATTGAACGTTGCGAATGGCTTAACAAGGTAAGTACACCGTCGTCAACCGGTCAAATTAAATTTTCCCCACCGTTTCGGCCGGGAACACTAACGGATACGATTTTCCTTTCCACGATTCCGGGACACGTTCCGTCACCTGTTTTCATCACTTTTCCCCGCGCCGGTTTCAGATTTTGAAGCAGGTCTGGCCGAATGCAAACTTCTACGCGAAAAATCTCATTAAGGAATCGATCGAACCGAACATTCAGCAGGCGATGGCCGGCTACAAGCTGAATGGATTCAAATTCGATCGCATGATTTTGGGGACGATTGTAAGTGTCCCTCTATGTTTGCTAGCAATCCATCGCACGGAAGCCCTCGGTTTAATCACGACCTTTTCCTACCGAATAGCCTCCACGTATCGGTGGCGTGAAGGTGTACGATAAAAACGTGTCACGCAACGAAATCATCATGGATCTGGACCTGTTCTACGCCGGTGACTGTGACATCAGCTTCGCGCTCAGCGGTCTGCGGGGTGGCATCAAGGACTTTCAGATCCACGGTACCGTGCGCGTGATTATGAAGCCGCTAATCTCGCAGATGCCACTGGTCGGGGGGCTACAGATCTTCTTCCTGAACAACCCGAACATCGACTTCAACCTGGTGGGTGTGGTCGATCTGCTCGATATGCCCGGGTTGAGCGATATCCTGCGCAAAATCATCGTGGAACAGGTGGCCGCCATCATGGTGCTGCCGAACAAACTCCCGATTGTGCTGAGCGATGGTGTGCCGGCCCTGTCGTTGAAGATGCCCGAACCGGAGGTTGGTTTAAATGGGAATTCATCGCCTTAAATCGCTCCTTGGTGACATTTTAAGCGCTGAATTATTGCCTCATTCTTCACAAAGCAAATAGGCAGCGTTCATAGGTTCTTCTTTTGACTCTCTATCATCGCAGGGTGTACTACGAATCCACGTTGTCGAGGCGAAGGATCTTATGAAGAAGGACATTAGCATGCTGGGCAAAGGCAAGTCCGATCCGTACGCCATTATTTCTGTAGGTGCTCAGCAGTTCCGCACGCAAACCATCGACAACACGGTGAACCCGAAGTGGGACTACTGGTGCGAGGTAAGATTAGGTGTCCCACTCTTTTGGAACGGGTTCTTGGGTTTGGCAGAGGAAGTCGCGTGGATTTTGGACGATATTTTGAACAGTTCAACTGTGGTGGAAAAGTTTTTAAAGTCTTTATTACCAGTCGGGGCATTTTATTGTGGGCCTAAAACATCAATAGTCAATTTAACATAGTTCAAGCAAATCATTCCTTAGATTTGAGACATTTTTTCTACAACTTATCCACTGCGCAGGGTGATTTCGAAATCACAATTTAACTCAGCACTCGAATTAACTGATAAGTGTGCGTAACAAAAAGGAACAGTTAGTATGATTGATGATGTTCTGAGCCGGTCGTAATGAGTCACTTTCCTATGTTTAGTTTCGCCTTGAACTAGCGCCAGCGATTGATAAGGAAAGGAATCTACCCGCAAAATAATCATTTCTATCACGGGTTCTTTGAATATTTAGAATTCTTAATTTATGTTGCAAACTTTGGACATTAAGTTCACGTAACAGATGGTGCCCTGGGTGATAATAATGCACACCGCACGCACACAAATATACGACCATTACGAGATCACGTAAATATTTCTGAAGGCCTACAACGTCTTCCATGGATACTTACGGGTACTTTGTAGTTTGTAGCAACACTTCCATATGTCGGGCTCGGTGTCGTGGTCCTTAGTTGTCGTTGTCGCGGTCGTAAAGCACAGTGATTTAGGCCGCAATAGGAATGCTAAACCAAAAGCGTCGATGCGAAGAGCAAACAGGTGGCAAATGTGAAGCCTAACTGTTGCATATTTGGTGCCCGTTTTGGCATCGACGGATTTCGGTTTATTTATGCACGTGAATTGTGTTTTCTGTGTTTTATCCGTTTGTCAACGTTACATGTCGATTGATGTGTGGATTTAAATAGCATGAATATGGCTGTATCTTCCGATGAACCTGGCTATCGGTTAACTGGATGGTAGGGTGTGTGCATGATCGTTTCATTTCCATGTTCTGCCCTATGAAAGTAAATCAAAACCTATAATATAATGTGCTGTTTAGGGAATCGAATCTAACGCTGCAGCTGTACTATATAGAAGGTTTCCTGTTTGCTCGATGATGCTTTACTTTAAGAGCTTGTATCCAGCTGGAATGCTACACAATGGAAGCTGTACTCTAAAGAAAATCCCATCAGATAGTTGCATTGGCTTGACCGTAAGCTGTACATTGAAAAGCACCGTAGTTAGATCTACACTATTTCTCGGAGTCTTTATCAAAATTCCAAATTGTATCTACAATCGCTAGAAAGTTGTCGCCGGTGAGAGAAGGCTGTTTTACTGCGATACAATTGCTTTTTAGTCATCCTCTTGTAGTATTATTAGTCTGTACAGAATATGCTCCTACCGTAGCGTTGAACAGAAAGTTTTCGAATTCCTACACTAAACAAAAACCATTCGCGACCACACACATCCATAAGTTATAGTTTTTTTTTTCCTATTGCTGAACGAAAAAGTCCCTGAACTCTCCGTTGGCTGAGGGTTGCAATGCTTGTGCGCTGAGCTTTTTCGGATGCTTTCCGCAATGCTCGGTCGGTCATGCTGCATCGCTGCTTATCGTGCTCATCGCGCAAGGACGCGGTATTGCAGACAAATGCTGGTCGGCAGGTGGAAGGACATACGCCCACTTTCCCCGCCAGGAGTGATTTATTAAACTTTGTTTTCACCGGCACCCAACCAAAGCCGGCCGATTCATTATTCATTTCAGCACGCCACAGGGTTTCTAGAATTTTGTTCCCCGTGAGATGGGAGGATCTCCTTCCTTTCACGATCGCCCTGCCATAAACCATCGCTTGCGACAACTGTGGTGATTGGCCCAACCATTTTTTTACGTTACCAAATGCCTGTATTTTCTAATTGAAATGATAAGAATGAATCATCAGCTGCAATCGTGTTGGCTGTTACAAGCTTTTGGAAAGTATTAGACTTCGATTCGAGACCCATTCCCCGCAACCGAGACTGTTAAGAACCGGATAAACGATGGTTGTTGAATAGTGTAACTAAACTAAAATCCAACCCGAATCATCGATCACACTTCCGTACTACCCCCACTGCAGGCCTTTATCCATGCGGAAAGTGGCCAAACGCTTCAGGTCGTTATCAACGACGAGGACGCCGGCGAGGATGAGCTGTTGGGAAGGTGAGCTAACTCGTTTCTCGTTTTCGTTTCCCTATTTTTAACGTGGTGGTTCTGTTTAATCCTCATTAATTTTAAGTTGTCTATAAGAACTTTAATTACTTGTCTTTTGTCTTTGGTTTTAACTTTGGTTTCCGAAAGTGTCTGTTAATTGCTTTGTCAGTGTCCTTTCTTTGGGTTACGTTAACCGTTCGGATATCTAATCATTGCCCTGCTAATTAACGTTACAGCAGATTCTATTTGGTTCGATTTTGGTTTTTAAGTAAATATTAAAACGTTGCTTTTATTTCCTTTGATCGTATGTGTGTTTGGTTGTTTGTTATTTCAATTTTGTCCCGATTAGTTGCATTTCAAAATTGTTTCTAATTTATGTCGTTTAATTTAAAATACGAGTTGCTTCGAGGTCAAAAAGGAAAACCCGTAATGCAGCAAAAGTTTGGGCGCCGGTTTGCTTTCCTGCGGCATGCGCTCGTCGGTAGTTGTTTCCGGTCCCCGTTGATGTTGTTTCTTGTGTTTGCTCATTGTTATTATGTTGGTGACGCTTTATTCCGAGGCATACTGCTGCAGCGTGTTACATTGTCGTTGTTTCGTTCGTTATGTCATTTGTGGTTCTTGTGGTTACTGCTGTGGCGCACTGTTGCGATTGCTTCGTTCCATTTGGCGATCACTGTGTCTTCGAGTATAGTTGACAGGGCACATCCTCAACCGCGAAAGACCGTACCAATCATCGATAGATCGTTCTGGCAGGTCGATGAAAGAGATCCTCGTCTACCTCTGCGATGAATTTGTACCCAAACATGATTTCTTCTGCATATAGAATGTACAAAAAAGACATCATTAATGCGAGTATAATTTTACAGGCTGAAATTAATGCCATCCTCAGGCAAGAGATTGAACTCAACCTGTGGGATTGGGACCCGGGCTTCCCCGGGGTACAGAACGACGATTTTCTCGGCAGGTGGTGATGAAGTTACTTTCTATAGTACGCTTTTGTTTTTATTCATACGTTTCACTGTTATTGTTTGTCTGTTCGTTTACGTTTTATTTATTTTATCTAGTTTTGTTTGTTAAAATTATGCGTTTTCCTGTTTCTATTAGTTATTAGAGGATATGTTTGCGTTCCTTCTATCTGCTAGTTTCTATTCGTTTTCCAGCGTTTGTGGTTGGGCGTGTTGTTCCCGCGAACTTCCCCTAAACTGTGCTCTAACATTGTAAAAAACATTATGCTAGCAGGAGAGCGATGGAATAGATTCAGAGAGCGCTTCCTCCTTTCACTAAATCCGACAATCATTCGTCATTCCGTTACACTTGTCTTGTGTACATATAAAACCGCGATCGACTATCATCAATTGTGTGGTTGCTTGGACATAGTCCGTTACTGAAATTGAGAGTGTGAAGTACACGTTGCTGTCGAATTTGTACATATTAGGCAAGGGTTTGAATGCACCTCTTTTGAAAAGCACATGCCAGAACGCACCATTTCTGCTTGCGGCATTGCGTTGGAGCTGAAAAGTACTCACTGCAGTGCACGGTGTTGATTGGAGTCTTTGTTCGAAGTGCTGAACAGCACCAACCATCCAGCAATATGCTTTTATGCGGTGCAGCACCAAGTGGTACCCTTAGAATAGCCATCGGCAAATATGCAGGCACAATAATGCGTGTGACAACACCTGAGCAAAACGCTTCGTCTACTAACCGGCACTTACTAATGACAGTATTCTTTCTCTTCTCTCGTTCTTCTATGTCTATTTTTCCGCACTTCTCGTTGCGTTAACGGTGTCACGGTGTGTCGTTTGTTCGCCATTACCGCCGGCGCGCCTGACTTATTCGACCTACAAACAAACAACAACCAACCAACACAACTCAAAACTTCGACTAATATCGTCGACATCACGACACAATCGACAATGAAACTGCGAAATCGAACGAAACTCATGCCAACCACCCCTCTGAATAAATAACCATACATTTCCTTTGATTACTATCCCGATCCTTTGCATCCTTTGTCGTGTCCTTGTCCGCTTCCGTTCGTTCAACTAACGCCAACTAACGCCACCGTTGCCAGGCTTCTGTTGACGTTACGCATCAAACTTTGATTGGCATAAAGCTATTCGACTGGGATCGAACCGGTGACCACGACCCACTAGGAAGGTTCGCAAGCAAGCAAACAAATCTCACGTTTCTCTCTCTCTCTCTGGCTAACACTGTCTATCTCTCTATCTTTCTATCTCTAACCACACACCATGTTGTCGCATTTCTCTTAGTATCTCTCTCTTTCTCTGTCTTTCTTTCTCCCCGATGCGTTCGCTCTGGTCCACTGTTTAGTCCTTTTCGTCCATAACATTTCGCTTGAGCTTCTGCACTTTCATTTGTGGGTTTGTCTTCTCTATGTCTACTCGCCAAATGTTTCCAATTTAGTTGTCGTGCTTCACTTTATCAAATTTTTTTTTATTGTACTTTGCAAATGATAAAAATGTTAAATTAAAAAACTGTTGTTATTATAACATTTTCGTTGAGATCAATATCGTTTATGATTTGTATTTTTAACTGCTATCTGGTTTTCGTGATTCGATTGATCTGTGCTTTCGATTTGCGTAGTTGAAGGTCTTTCTCATCCGCAGTCACATTTTTGTTCATCATTTTGTTTACGAACTAATATCGATTCCATCAACTCATTAGCCATCGTCTGTGATTGCTTACGGTATACTGAACTGCTTTTCTTCCAATTTGTCGTTACTTTATTTTGCTAATACAGTCCACTCCAAAGAAACATTTCTTTACCATTTAAAATTTGCATGATGTGAACGCTTTCACCATTTTGTATCGATGCGTTCGAAATCGCATTGTTGGGATTCAATCATACTAAATTGGTTTCAATCTTGTCCACTCTCACGACCAACAAAAAAACGCAACCAAACAGAGCCACTGTGGAAATCAGCAGCGTTACGAAGAACGGTGAAATCGATACGGTAAGTAAAGGTCTAATCTCTGATGCCGGAACTGAACTAAACAATCCTGTTTATCGTTTAGTGGTTAACGCTGGAGCAAGCCAAACATGGAATGGTGCACCTTCGCATGACCTGGTTCAAACTGAGCTCGAGCAAGTCGGACCTCCGTTCCGCCCTCGAAGAAACGCAACATCTGCGTGTGACGTCCATGAGCACTGCCCTACTAACCGTCTTCATCGATTCGGCGAAGAACTTGCCGGTGAGCGCTTACTAGGGCAGCTAATTTTTAATGCAGGGTATAATGGTTTTACGGTAATTTGTTTTTATGCAGCAAGCAAGACAGCAATCACAGCCCGATCCCTACATGATACTAGCTGTTGGCAAAAAAACAGAGCAAACATCGGTCCAGATGCGCACGGATGCCCCCGTCTGGGAGCAAGGATTCACCTTCCTTGTCGGCAACCCAGACAACGATACGCTACAGCTGAAGGTGATCGATCAGAAGACTGGCAACACGATCGGAACGCTCATCTACATACTGAGTGCATTGATGGAGAAAAAGAACCTTGAAATCATGTCGCAACCGTTCCAACTGCAAAAGTCGGGTGCAGAATCTAAGATTCTTATGTCGCTTTCGCTGCGCATCCTGAAACGCCACCAGGAACTGGAGGCAGAACCGACTCCCGAGAAAGGTTCTCGGACAGAAGGCGATGCTGTGCTGACACGCTCGAGTTCCGTGCGAGCTCCATCCCTTTCGCAATCCTCTAGCCAGCAGGCCACGTCAGTGGAAGCCACAACACCGGAAGGCCTTGCTCATCAGGGCAGTATTCGGAAGCAGGATTCACGCAAATCGACCACTTCGGCGATCCTCGATCAGATGTCCGTCCACCAGGAGGAACCATTCGTTGTGTCGACGCTGAACACGGTGATGATGGCTACACCACCGCGCAGTCCAAATCTTAGTGACGGCGGCACGGAGCTGTTGCGCCGCAGCCCCAGCACAACCTCTTCGGCTGGGTCGGCCGGGCTGGGCCGCATCCAGCTTACAGTCTCTTATAGCGTCCAGCGGCAGCGACTGCTCGTGATTGTGCACAAGATCAACAACATACCACTGAAGGATCCGAACAACATTCCGGATCCGTATGTAAAGGTGTATCTGCTGCCGGGTCGTACGAAGGAATCGAAACGCAAAACCAACGTGGTGAAGGACAACTGCGATCCCGTTTTCGATGCCACCTTTGAGTACATCATTTCAAACGCCGAGCTCGTAAACTCGGAACTGGAGATTACCGTCTGCACGCAAAAGGGTTTCTTCGGTAGTCCGGTCATTGGCATGGTGAGTCGATAAGCCGTTGGATTGGGATCCCATTCTACACGTTATTTTTAATTTCAGCAAAAAATGACTCTCAATGATCCCGAAATTGCAAGTGGACAAGGTGTCCGGGCTTGGTACGATTTGTTACCGGAGTCAAAGTTTGAATAAAAGCTGCAAGCATTGTAACCGTAGCCAGGTTCCATGGTTCGGAAGGAACGTGATGCAAAGAACGAGCCGTGAAGCCGTGAGCCGATAGCATTTAGACGTGAACTTATGAAACATGTGAGCCTACCGTGGCCAACAAATATCGATATTTTTACAGCGAAACATCTTACACAGTTAGTGCAGGATTTGATTCCGCATCGACATTACGTTTTGTTCTGCATACATCGTTAATTTTAAGTGCGAAGCACGAAATGAGGATAGTGTCCAAAGATGGGTGCAAAAGATAATATGGCTCATGTCTCTTGCTAAGCTTGATACATATTGAACAAAAAAATCCTTTTCTGTTATATTATATTTAAAAAGCTCGTGAATATTGGTAAAGTGAAAGGTGTACAAGCAAAATAAATGCTTATCGCCATGCGTTAGTAGCGATTTTTAAACACGCCATAGAGCGAAATATTTACAAAAAGTTGCCCGTAGCAGAGGCAGGCAAATCAAAAGCATTTTTACCGCACTCAAATAAAATCATGTCTTAAAAATAAATTGAACCAACATTTTTGAGCCTTCTGTATGAGGGGTCCGTTCCAAGCCACATTATACAACATTGAATCATTGTAGAAAAAAGTAATTTTATTCAAATTCAAGAAGAGACATAATTTTCCAGGTTGACGGAATGCACAAGAGGTTTTTCTTTTGTAGAGTAGTCGAAGTAGACTGATTTGGTTGGTAAATTAGGGTTCATCTTTCGATTCGAATTTCAAATTTCTATCTCACTGTTTCATCAGACATGTAAACCAATTTGCGGCCCATTTCATGTGGTCGATAATTTCTAAGCAAACTGAACGAAAGTTGTCTCCAAAATGTGTCAATTATAGTGAAACCCCTCTGCTCTGCGCCAATAGCGATAGCAAGGAATCGTGTCGTAGTTGCAGGTAATACTCTCAGCACAGTAGCGCCAAGAGTAGTGCATGGCGATGTTTTTGGGTCAATTGAGGCCAAGCTTGTAGCTTAGATAGCTTGTTTGAACAAACATGGAAACGGCAAAAGTGGACCGAGTGTAGAAACTCGAATGAACCACTATAAAACGTGCTGAAAAGGTATGTAAATATTAGTTTGTCGCGCCACCGAAGGCTCCAGTTGTATGCACATGCACGAACAGTTATTTCTTGAATTCTGTAATTTAAATCGAGCGTTATGTTTGTCAACACCAATAGTCACGCTCCCCATGCTGTTATCGGAATGAAAGAAATCTAGAAGTGAATCATAACATTGTTCCGATTTATCAAGAGCTTATAAAACTTCACTAAAATCACGATTGCATTACAGAACTCTTTTCGTAGCGGTCATAAGGTCGGAAAGGATCTGATCCGACGCAAAAGGGTAAATAATGTCCAGTGGAAAGGCCAGTGGTACCAAATTGAAAAAAATTATTACATTTTGATCGATTACGGCAAATGTTAAACAAATGTACTATTTGAGTGAGATAGCAAGAAAGCCTTTCATAAATCTATAGAACCGTTCCAAAACAGATCGAAACAGCTATTGCACGCCAGACAACGTCACATGCTTGGTATAGCGTAGTTTTAAGTCGAACCATACATTTTACTCATGTTTAGCTATGCTCTGGCACTGGGCAGCACAAACGCCACGAATTACCGATTTGCTTCGAGCAGCACGCAGCACGCGCAATCAGTCGTATCTTACTTGTACGCAAAGAGAAATAAACCGAATAAAATGGATTTTTGGTGAGCCGTGTGAGTCGATTGCATCGATTGCACCATGCCAGTTTCCGGTTTCCCCATCGAGAATGTCAAACAAACTTGAAAACCCTAGAAGCATTAGTTTAGCTTTAAAATATTGTACAACGGTGTATGCTGCGCGCATTAAGAAGCCACACTCCGGCAAGCGAGTTCAACTTAACCCATCCCAACCCCTGCAAACGATCATCATTATTGGTTTGGAGCTTTTCGACCCAGGAGGTCTTTTACGGAGTCGATAACGGGTTAGCTAGATATTCAAATGAGCTGAATTTGTATGCACAGCATGGCAGCTACAACACGCTTGTCACGTTACAACACGTCGCTCACCGCGTACACCGTGGCATAAAATGGTTGCCCCAGCTGGCGTGCAGTCCGGAACATTTTACAGTGTACCGCAGCAGCATAAATTTGAGGCTACGCGGCTGTGTGTGTGAATGGATTTGGTGCCCCTCCGGCAACACAAAGAGAAGAGCCAGCCACAGCATGTTTCAGTGCGCATATGCTGGAACGAGAGCGAGAGCATGTGGCGGAAGTGGCCATCGAAGGTTGGTACCGAAGGGCTCCGAGGGTGAGCTGGAGATTGAATTATTTGCAGCATAGCTATGCCATGCGTATGGCGGGGGGCATCAAACACCGGGGGTTCAGGGCCGCTGGCGCAGATGCCCATGTAGTGGTGGCTTGGGGTTTTATCGATTCTTTCCGCCGCCCGTGTACTGTTGTTTGTAAACATTCGGCACGGCCGAAGGGGACGCCACTGGACGCCACGTGGTCCTCCGCGGTCGGAATGCTTGCCTTCGTTGGGTTTGCTGTTGGCAGGCGCACATCATAAATTTAAACAACAATATCCTCCACATGTTGTCAATTCCGGAAGTGACTATCTTCCGTTTTTTTTGGGTGATGGCATAAATAATAAACCTGCATTTGTTTTGTGTAAAGCGTATTGTTTTTGAGATGCCATGCCTCAATGGTAGGCACTGGCGGATGGGGTTGTGGTGGCGCACAGGCCACCCCTCCCCACACGCCTGTCATACGAAAGTGAATTCTCGTCCCGTGGTCCGTCGGTTTGTGTGTAGTGGTGCTTCGGTTGATAGCCTCTTTGTGTATCACGGAATTCGATTGAATATACGGAGAGCGAGAGTGAGTTCGCTCCTCTCTCGCTCTGCCTCGCCCAGCGTCGAATCGTAAACACGAACCCAATCCGCGTTTTCCGCGCGTGACACACATCGGCAAATCGTTAGCGAAAAAGCAAGATGGCGATAGACGGACCATGCGCACGCAGTCCCGGCCGTGTGCTGGTGTTGGTTGCTGGTTGCGTGGTAGTGGTTGCGCGACGGGCGCGGTGTGTGTTTTGGTACCCCGATCGGACGATAATTCTCGCGCACTCGCGAAACCGACGACAAAGTTCATTCTGAGCCGTCGATCCGTTCGGACGCACCGCCAGGCGGTCGCAGCCGAAAGTGATAACATATTGCGAAAAGCGAAAACAAACATTCTGTTGCACATCTCTGTTCTTGTTGTTGTTATTCAAAGTGGCCAGCCGAAAAACCCTAGTGATATCAGTCTCCTTGCGCCACAAGTGACAGACAAAGTGACACACAGAAAGGAAACCAAAACCATAAGAGAAAAAACAAAAACAACTGAAAATCATAGTAGACTGTTCAAACCGAACCAGAGCAAGAGAGTAACCGTTGTGGTTCGTTCGTTTCGTCTATTGATCCAGCGGTTTCTTGTGTTTAAAATCGATATTTGTTTTTCGTCTCGGGGCGACAGAGCGCAGGAGCTCGAGCCCGAGCACGCCATCAGTCATCGCGGGTGTCTGGAGGTTGTGAAATTCTTATCACAAAATCCCGAACCGAACCTCGGACGAACGGGCGAGACTGTGAATGCTGGAGAAAGTCTCCTGCAGGGGCTTTCGATTGTTAGACAGCTGACCGAACGAACTGGACGCAATCCGACCGCGTGTGTGTGTGTGTAGCGGCACCCCGTACCATCAGCAGCGCGATCCGGTTCCCAAATGAGGTCCCCCTCCCATTATGTAAGACAAAGAAATCATTAACACACACCAACCGGGCGCAGTAGCGTTGCCTCCCAAACAAAAACATTTTAAACGGCGAAACCGCTCGACGTAAAAACTCGCCGAATCTTTTGGTCGCGGTTTGTTTTGGTCTCCAACGCGCGCCGCGAGTGCGTGGATCGGGGTCTGTTGTTGTTGGAAGAAGCTTGGAACTACGCACAGGTTGCGTGTGCCGGACGGGCAGGTCGCCACGCAACAGGGTGTGCAGGGACGCGTCAGAGCGCAAGACAGAGAGCGCGCGCGGAACGCGTTCACTCGCTCTCTGTGTGTCAGTAGGTGGCGCGCGTGTGCGTTGCCGTGAGCGTGAGCCGCGGGGAAGAAAGAGCGCAGCAGGCGGCGGGGCAACAGCAGCAGCAGCAGCCCACCGCCATATTGGATGGTTCGCCCGAGCACCGTCGGAAGCGCGCAGCGCTAGAATCAAAACAAAGAAAATCATCTGATTCTGTGTGTGGTGGGCGTGCGTACCAATGCGAGAGGGTGGCCGCGAAGAGTAAGGGTCAGCAGCGGGTGAAGTAGCGACGCCAAATTAACCCCCCCAAAAACACACACATTCGACGAAACACAGTCGTGAACCCCATCGTCGCATCGTCATCGCCCCGCGGAATCGATTTCGCTCTAAACAGCTCTCGCGCTTGTGTGTGTTGGTAGTTTGTTGTTAAACTGAACTGAGCAGAACTTGCCAGAACCACGCACCGCCTACAAACACATACCACGAACCGCCGAGCGTGTGGGCAATTAGAAGCGCGCACACAGGAAGAAGCAACATTCCTCCGCGTTCCGGCCGGTGGCCATCGAGGCGCAGACGTGGGAGAAAAGGGAAACTGCTACAGTGTTAGAACACAACGCGAAGCAAACCAAAAAAAAAAAATCGCGCGAAGAACGTGAGATGATATAATTCTGCGGACCGTTTGCATCAGCGCGTTGCCATACCACTTCTCTGTGTGGTTGCTGTGTTGTGGTGGTGAAGTAAACGCTCAACGTCAGAGGACTCGGCAGCAAGGTTTTGCTAATTGACAAACGACGGTAAGTGACCATATGTTACAAATTGCCTTACATTCGTTCTCTATCTCATAATGCAGTACGCACACCAAAAGGACGACTCAAATTTATGGCCAATTTCAAGTTCTCCAGAACGGGATCGCCATTTAGTCCAACAGTATACATAAAAGAATTGGTGTAAAGTTTGCGATGGCGGCTATGCCATGCCACAAGTAGGCTTGGATAAGGTGTGTCAGCTTTTCTTTGTGTCCAAAAATATATGCCCCAGTCACGGGAAAAAAACGGGAAACATCTGCGGGATGCACATCCGGCACAGTGCCGGCAACAACACATACCACCGCAGCGAGCATTTCAGCCTTTTTTCGGTGAAAATTTGTTTAATTCTATTTTCTTTCTGTTCTTCTTTCGCCTCCCAATTACTCCACTCTGCCACACACACACACGCACTCAAAATACACGGTTCTGTGAGCCAACCGAACGAAACTCGAAATTACTTGCAAACTCTGATGACTCATTTCCGACGAAATCCTGCGAAGCGTCCCCTTGGTCCGGAAGAAGTCGCAAAGAAGAATGTCCTAAATTTGGCCCAGTTATTGCTCTGTCTCGTTCGCTCCAGGAACCGTGGCACCGACCGGTCGCCTCTGCACTAGTCCTTTTTATTGCTCCCACGTGCACGAGCCACAAGCAGACCACTTCCGCTGTTGCACCCCACCCTACGGAAGCCGCCAGCGCTCCCGCTCCCGGGGGTTGTGTTGTTGTTTGTTGACACTCTGCTGCAGCGGAAACAGCGAGCGTCCCATGGCGCGCGTCTGTATTGATCGCGATTGCGCAATGATAGGCTTTCCTCGAACCCTCCGCAAACGTCGCCCTCCACGGCCCACCTTCCTTCTCCTGCTACAAAGCCAGCCGGAGAACGGAGCACGCCAGTCAAAACATTGCGCGTTGAGTTGGGAGGCATTGTGCCGGAAGGAAAAGGTGGTCGGTGGTCGCGGTGGAAGAAAAGGGCGCTCGAAGTGGCGCGTGCGAGAGCAGCAGATAGAAACCTTCTTCGGTCGGACGATGACGAAGACGAGTGTAGTAGTTTGCCAAACGTACGAAGCATTTGATTTGAATTTATTAAAATATTATCACCATCAGTAATGTGTGGTGGCCGTTTTGTTACTTGATGTCAATGCAGAATTTTTAAGGACAAATTTAACCTAATTTAAACAATTAACCATGACGCTTGGGTGTCCCGTTTGAGGGGCTGCTTTAGAAGGGGACCCCCGAATCAAGGAGACCGCACTTGTGCTTCACTTGAGAGAGCGTATTAAAACATTCCAGAAATAGGAAGAAAAGATGTTGGTGTGTCGTAATAAATAATACATGATTATACTGGGTGGCCAAATTGGTAGTCAGCGTTTCCAGGAAATGCTGACCAACATCGAAGCTACGCCCCAAGGTCGAAGAAAAGGTTCCTCCTGTATACACACAGTTTATTACTTCGACCTGGGCCTCGGTTAGAAGCGGGTTTTACTATTTCACCACTCTTCCAAGGTAGCCACGGGGTGCGCTAGGCCGTTCCCTAAGGTTGAGGTCATTCATGACGATGGAAAACCGAAAACATTGATCGCTGCTTCACCGCAAACCAAAACATAGCGACTGCGCCGACTCGCCCGGGCGTCCAATAGATTTCCATTTTATACCGGTCGATGGCGGGTTGTGTCGAGGTTTGGCCATGCTCCGCAATGCAATGTTTACATTTTCCGGCTTGTATTAAGTTCACCTTCGTTTTCCCGCTTTGGATTGCTTCTAATGGAATGATACGCAGCGAAGGATTTGGATTCTTCCTCCAATTGGATTCTAAAACGGTTCCTCAGAACATCCTTTTTACAACCGGAAACTCGTTTTGTTGGTTGTGACCAGTTATGGATCGATTTTAGGTTGCAGAAAGTGGACTGCTGCCGATAGGAAGAAGAACAGAGGATAGCCACGAAACCTCTAACCTTGCCAAAAATAGAGGCCAGATCCTCACACACACAAACGCGGAATGTGTTGTCCACCATCCTTATCGCTTCACGAGCGCTAGTATGTGTGTGTCTGAGTAGTAACGAAATTAATGATCCATGTGGTTGCCCCCGGAAGACTGGCGGCGGCGACCACGTTAAGGAGAGCTCCATCGCACCGAACATGAATAGGCTTTTGACTTTTTTTTACTTGGTTGAAAACATTCAAGGATTAACACCAGCTGCCGACCGGCCCCGCTGGCCTCTCGAACAACTCCTAGATCGTAATCGCAAATGTAACTTTTCTTCGAGTTTATCTGAGCTATCGAACTATGTTAATTAAATGGCAAAACATTAGCTCTGCTGATGTGTGTGCCGTTAAAATGGTCTCCGCAGTGAAGTGTAGCCGCGGTTGCAAAGGAAAGTAGTCGACCGCGAGAACGAAACGAGCACCGGGCCGCTTCTGGATGCAATGATCGTGGAACGCGCGACACTGGGGCGCAGTGGCGTAAATATGGCGACAACAGAAAGTGGGCTAAATGTTGATAATACTGATCATCGGACGCCACCGGTCATCACGACCCACCCGCCACCCAGGCTAGGCTGGACTTTGGAACCGCGCGCCAGAGGACTAGTGTGTGTAGAGTACGCTCCTTCCTCTGCGCCGATTGGCGCCGATGATGTTTGCGGTTTGGCGAGTTTTTTTGCTGTTTCCGCGAGTTTGTGTTACTTTGTTCTAAGTCAGGCGCGGTGCGACGGGTGCGATAGTGGCAAATGGGAGATAATGCTGTCTGGCGGCGGGCGGGTTGGATGAAGGGACGGGTCTAGCATGGAGTCCGCGTGTGCTAAAAATATCAATAACAAACGCGTATAGGCGCGATGAAACTTTTTTGCAATTTTCAATCCATCCCGAGAGAGTTCGCCAATGTTGTGGTTTCGGTCACAGGGTGGGCCTTGTGCCAATAGTGTAAAAGTGTAACAAAACGATGCCAAAAGGTCTAAAGTTGCTGTAAACTGGAATGGATGATTTATAACTTTTCTCTGAACCATCGTCCTGAGCCACTTTAACTTGAAGCAGACATTTCTTCGAACGGAGGCAGATCCTCTTGATGAATGTAGCAGCTTCTCTCTTCTGTGCGCTTTGTTTCACTTTCAACAACCGCATTTTCAAGTGTTTACCCTGACTCTGTGTGTGGCTGTGTGTGTTAGGAACGGCTTGAACCGCTGGGAGGCAGATCTTAGCGCATCACCATCATCATCCCCCACATGATCACGATTACCGCGCGTGTCTGCGTGTGTGGGGCCGTGCCGCGTAGGGAACAGCGCGACGAGAGTACCTGTCTCGCTGTGCCTTTCCTCAGGGATTGATAGTTTGTTTACAACAGCACACACAGGCACCGGCGGTTCATCGATTCCGCGCGGCTTAGCAGAAAAGTTTGTTTGCGTTTCGCTGTATTTTTTTGTGTTCTTTGCGCAAGACGCTCCGCAAAAATTAGCGAAATAAATATTTACCAAATATATCATTCTAGGAACGCGCCCGGAGTGAAGTGCCGCGGTTGCTGAACGTCGAATTTAACTATTTTCTCCTGTGGTCGTCTGGTTGTGCGAATTCCACACAAAACATTTGGAAGCTCACCCTCGGTGACTGCATTTCGGTACTAATGCTCTATCTGGAGAAATGTATCGTTTCTTGAAGCGAAAGATTTGCTTCATTAACTCACATTCTGTGCGCAACTGCGGATGGAAATTTGGCCCAGTATGGCCAAAGGGAAACATTCCTGCACCGAGTGTCGAAACGGGGAACCGCGAACACACCTTTACGCGGGGCCAACAAAACAGGAGGGTATCACGACCCTCGACGGCCCGATCTACACAGATTGGGACGGAAAACTCCGTTTTCCATTTGCAGGTTGCGTTCAGGTTCTCTATTTTCTTATGCGACCCCTGAAAAACTTTTCATCCACCGCCTGAAATGAAAGGTGGCGCACACTTTCTTTATGTTGCCAAACGCAACCCAGAACCACGCTACCCCAGAACCAGCTGTACAAGGCGCCGAAGGGAAGAATGTTGGGTGGCAGGGAAAGTCTTTCACCACACTCCAACGTGTGTTCCGAGGTTCGAAAGTTTGTACAAGAACGAGGTTAATTTCCATTTGCATTGTTCCTCGTCGTGCCTCGTGGATCAATCGGTCTCGTTTCGCGGAAAAGTGTGCTGAGTAAAAAAAGGGGCGAAACAAAGCATTTCGGGTTCTGCACCACACAAAAACCTGCCCCGAGGGGAGCAATTGACAAAAAATGCCGACCACCCGATGGTGAAGACGCCGCGCGCTAGTTAACCGAAATTCATCATCTTCAACCCCCTTTCAATGCGTACGAGAAACGGGGTACAACCCGTGGCGAAGGGAGGGAAGCACCGCTGGCGACCTGGCGCGGTCATGATGTCCCTCAGGAAGTAGGGTAAATTCTTATGTTATTTCGCTTCAGTCGCTGCGTGGCGCATCCCGGGTATTATGTAATGATTTCGGGAACGCGACCTTCGTAATCCAACAGGATTCGAGAGAGAGAAAGAGAACAGAATTCGATGGGATAGCGCATGGGCTGGCTGGCGAGTGCCATTGTTTGACGGGGTACTTTTGTGACGGAATCTTGTTAGAAACTAGTTATGCTGGGACGAGGTGCCCGACGGGGTGTGTAAGTGCGTGCGCCCTACGGTCCAATGCACTTCATCCCCCGAGGACGACCCAAGGCTCGGTGCAAAATTCGTCAGCCACACACACACTGTCTCGCGAAGGATGCAGCGCAAAGCGCGTTGGCTAGGTTTTCCCCTTATCTAAATTTATGCTTGCCCAACAAAGCGCGTTCTTCGCGAGGAGGTATCTTGAAGAGGGATGTCTTCGAGGGAGAGAGGCTGCCAGGACAGGACGCGACACACCCTTCTTGTAAGCGAGAAACGCGTTCCCTTGTTTTCGTCCCCTCCTGGGCATTTCCAGAGCGTTTCCAGTTGCCGTGAACCCGTGTGACCTGCCGTACACACTGGTGTGTGCGTGTGTGCGTTGAGCGTTGTCCCCCGAATAATGTGCCCCCCACGTGTTTTTTGTTCGGAAGGAGTTCTTTTCGCGGCGTCTTGCTCTCGGAAATGAAGCGTTCTTCTTGTAGAGCATCATCCCCGTGACATTTGCCGTCAGGTCACCATTAAATAGGACACGAAACGTCGCTTAGAGGGGATACTCGCTAGATATGTGGTACGAATTGCTTTTGGCGAAAGGGGTCTCTCGTGAGGTA
Source organism: Anopheles cruzii (assembly GCF_943734635.1). NCBI lineage: Eukaryota > Metazoa > Arthropoda > Insecta > Diptera > Culicidae > Anopheles > Anopheles cruzii. Next base: position 27,696,676 of record NC_069145.1, read on the forward strand.
ATAGCTCCCCGGACATTTCAAGAAAACGCCAATTTAATATTCAAATGTGTCCTGGGCGTGGTGAGCCTAGCGATGGTTGGCACCACGAAATGGATTCCTGTTTTTGTTCACATCTCCATTCACAAAAGATTGTCGAACCTTCAAACATTTATTTTTAAAATTTAATTTGTTTACTTTACTGGCTGTCCCATAAACAAGAGTCGTATCAAGTTCGATTGAAACAGTTTCGGTAAACATTTGTTTCATATTTCCTTCCAATTGGCAAATTGTTGGCCGCCAACCTACACGACGGTCATCGCCGGAAATGGCTGATGGCTGCGTTCCACCGGTAGCGCTATTTTTAATTTCGCTTTCTATTGCAAAGTTTCGAAATCGAGCGTAATCGGGACATTTCGGCACCAATGGGGCGACCGCCAGAGTCAGAGTCAGACCAGACAGTGTGGGGACATTTGTCGCCTCCAAGAAATAGGTGGTTCCCGCGGTGGCATAAGTGTCCGATTTCAGCGCATGCTAGTTTTTTTTTGCGACTACGCCCGGCTCGATGTTAATGACCCACTTGACGATGTGACCCCCTTCGACGATTCGTGTTGTCATCGATTTGAAGGTGCTTATGTTACAAGCTCCATTCGAGGTTCCATTTTTTTTATTTATTAAAATCCCCTCCAAAGTCCCGTTTAGGAGTTTTTGTTTTGCAAGTTTGCAAACCAAACATCGCTGCGGGGTGAAGTGGGAACACCAGTCGTAATAGAATATCAGTCCCCCCGGCCCCGGCCAAAGTCAATGTACCAACGTCCTACGAGTGACCATCGGCCGGAGGTGGCGATATTTCGGCGCAAAATGTGTGTTTAGTTCGTTACCACTGCTTCGAACGCCTGTTCGTGGTTTGCAGACACCACCGTCAGGTGGCGCTTCGCTCGCAGTCGATGTTCTGTAGCCCACGGCCGGAAGAGAGAGAGTCTGCCAATGGAACCAGCCTCCATCTCGTTTGCACGCCTCGCCGCAGCCCATCCCCGACAACTCCGTTTTGCAATCCGGGCCATAGATCTGCTTCCCATTCATAAAATTCGTACACCCACGGAAAAGGACGTCATCCCCCCGGGGCACACCATCGTCCCCGGGTGCGCCTGCGTCCCACCGATGTGACGTCGTCGTCCTTGAAGCGAAACGGCGTGGGGTCCGTGTGTAGGGCCGAAGGGACTGGAAACCCCAGCGGTGTGGCGTGCAAGGGCGCAAAATGTATTATGTCTTGGCAAGGATCGAACGTGTGGGTTGGGTGTTGACTCTCTCTGTATCCACGGCTATTATGGCGCGTCCTGGCAGCAGCTGGACGAATCTGGAGTAGTCGCGTGTATGTAACGGTCCCGTCCCCCCACTAGCTGGTGTGTTACGTCAAACGAGCTTTCTTGTGCGTTACGTCGGGACCTGAATGGACGCGCGCCAGCATTATGAAGGCAGAGACGCGCCTTGACGTCGATATTATGGAGGCACAGTATCTGCCTGATTGATCAATTTGTGGACCATTAAACAGGGTGAAGCTAAGAAAATCCTTGCGACGAGAGGACACACGGAGGTATTACCATCGGAGTCCGCATCCGGTGGTGTAATATAGTAATCAGTCAACTTCTACTCAGCTGATAATGCTTCGTTTAGAACTTTTGCTGCGTAGATAATGTGATTAGCAGCTAACAACGGCTTGTTTCGGTGTCCCGGGTGTGGTGTCCTTAGCAGAGAAACCTGGCGCGCTGACGTGACAAACGCTCGTAACCGATACCGATCGATCCGGGATTGTGGGAGTTCGAAAATAGAAAAGAAAAACGCGTGCCCCGCGCGATGACTTATATTCGGTGGGGTTTCTGTTTTGCTATTAACAGCAGCAGGCACGATAGTAGGTTTTATTATTCACCGGGTCCTCTTGGGTCCGATTTATCGGCGCGTAGGCGTGGTGAGCCCTTGGGACGGATCGGTTGGCCGTTACACGCAATATCGTAGTTCCGCGACAGAATAGACGAATTGCCGGGGTGGAGCTGTTTTTTGTGTAACCACCCACCAACGGTACCAATTCTTGTTTTCTTTTTTCCCTGTTTTAACCTCTGTTTTCTGCCGGTGGGATTGTGGAGGATGATGAATCCTTTTTGGGGAACGTGATGTCCATTACGCACTTCCTTACGGTGGGCCTACGAAGGTCACCATCGCGTGGGTTTATTTTTACATCAAAAGTCGTCAAACCATCTTTCCCTTTCATTCATCAGACTGCTGGTGGCTTGGAAAATGTTACAAACACCGACAAGAAGCTGTCTGCGGAGGGCGCTTGTTTGGGTTAGAAGTTTTTTGGTAAACAACGTTCTTTTGGCATCCATTCATGAGAAAGTGCGCCAGAAAGCACGCAGTTGGGAACGATAAGAGAACGCATTTATTTGACGCAATCAACAAGCCCGCGTTGTTTACATTTTTCTAATTTATCTGGTAAAAAAAACATTGGATCTTCAAATCATTCTCCATTTAGTTTAATGTCATTTCTATTAATTCTCCTCACTTTTGGGAGGAAAAACACTTTATCTTTCTTCCGGCGTGAGATCGGGGTTTTGATCGTCGCTAAGCCCGCGGATTTACAACCAACCGAAAGTACTCGAGATCGAGCCAACATAAAACGCCCCATGCTCTTTCAGTAAATCGTACGCGGCACGTGTATCCGTGTTCCGCCGACTAATTTTACCGCGTAGGTCATAAAATCTAAGCTCTGTTTTGATTGCCGGACTTTTAAACCGCGCACTGTTAGACGTATTATGTTGAACAACAGTTTGCTGAAGAAATCCCTAATTTTTATTGCGACGCCATTAAGATGGTTGCCAATTGTTGTGTTTTACTGCCTCGCTGAATGCTTTTTTATTGCCTTCTTTTGGTGGCCTATAACTATAAGATCCCCTATAAGAGCCTATAAGATCGGTTACTTTCCCCAGTCAGGTCATGTAAATTCTCCGGACACTCAGCAGTGACACATAACCCACTCGCGGATTCTCAACGGCCAGGATTCCATAATCGCACGCCGCCATCCATTGAGTGTAGTGTGCGCCCAATACACACGAACAGCACACTCACATATCGGTCCCTGTTTTTGTTTTGAACATCGGCGCAGGTTCTACCAAGCCCCCAAGCGGCTTTGCGTGCTTTCCGTTCCACTCACCTCCGCTAGCACCGCTCCGTGAAGGGCCTGGACTTCGAAGTCCGTTTCTTTGCGAACTCACGCACACTCGGAACGAGAGTTTCAAACGAAAACAAACTCGCTAAACCACCCCACGGGTGGCGGGTGGCGGGTGGCTGGCGATGGGGTTGGCCAGACAAGGTGGTGTGTTGTGACGCATGGCGCGGGCTGACTGAGGCCCGGTGTGTGGGGGCCAATCAGGGCACAGAACAACATCGCCGCGACGCGGTAATGAATATGATCTTCGCCGATATGACAATTCGTGACTCCTCCGGCCGTGGAGTGGCCGCGCGCACACATACACCGGCCTGTCTCTTTAGTCGCTGGCCAACAACTACACTACATTCCATTGATCAAACCCGCCCCGCTTCCTGTTATTAGAGCAGCGGGGGGGAAACGGGCCACGGTGAGTGGGTTTTCCCCACTCGCAACGCGCAGCGGATTTGTTTGTTGTTTTCGATCGAAGAAGAAAAGGGAATTATTTTCGCATCGCAATCACCGCCAACGATGGGAGGAAAACAGAAGATCAGAGAGGGAGACAACGGGAGGGCGCGCAGAAATCGGCGAAGGTGTGTTGGAAAGATAAATCGCGCAACAACTTGTTGTTTAGATTCTATTCCGTTTTGGGGCAGTCGGTGGGTCGGAAACACCACCATCGTGGCAGATTTCGTCGTTGTTGTTGGCCATTACTCATCGTTTCACGCGCAGTTTCGCGTGAGGCTGTTACTTTACCAACGTGACACCGGAACGTGTTGGGGATCGGTCGTAGATCATCCGACCGATGTATCGGGGTTCCTATGCGAAAGGCGTCAACCCTGGTGGTGCATCGATTTGAATGCTAAAGATTAGGTTGGTCCGGGTTTTGTCCGTGTTCTAACATGAAACAAAATACTAGGCTGCTCATTAAATTCGTAGCCTCGATAACAGAGCTCTACGATACGATAACTGCTACGAGTGTAATTTTTTTTTGTCATATTGGTACACTATCCAAATGAACGTATGGAAAGTTTCATTTCAATCGGTCACTTACTTTTTTTTTTACAAGCCTTTTAGTATCGACAGTATTTTTGTCACGTCACAGTATTCCTTAGAGCTGCTATGACGTCATCATTTGATAAAAACCGCTTTCCGCGCAGGATTTTTTTAGGTTTGAAAACAGATGGAAGTCGCTAAGGGCCAAATCTGATGAATAGGGTGGATATTCCAACAATTTGAACTTTAACTCATGGATTTTTGCCATTTGTTGCACTGGGCGCATTGTTCCATTTTTAGCGAATGCGGCACCCATTTTGCAAAAAATTGTTAAGAACCCAAAACTTCAGTCAAAATACTGGTTATACTGCTCAATGAGATGGCTAGGCCTTATATTAAATCTCTTTCAGTGGTTCGACGATTTTCGAAAACGATATCCTGTATTTTTTCTACGATTTGAGGTGTTGTGCCTTTTTTCACGTTTTTGACATGGTTCGTCTTAAAGGCTACTACGACCATGTTTAAACTCAGACAACCCTCTTTTAACCCCCTAATTAAAGGTGAAGAGTCCTTATACACTTTTAATATTCGTTCATAATTTTCCTTGGCTTTTAAACCTTCCAAAAATAAAAATTAAATCATTGCACATACTTGATTTTTTCCATTGTAAAACATACTGTGACATGTCGATACTAAATGGCTTGTGAAAAAAAAATTAAGTGACCGATTGAAATGAAACTTCACATACGTTCATTTGAAGAGTGTACCAATATTACAAAAAAAAATCAGGCTCGTAGCAGCGCTCTTTCTTGTCGAGGCTCCGAATTTAATGAGCAGCCTAGTAGATATAAAATAAGGAACGTGTCGATCAGGGAACTATCGGTTAGAAAATGCATGCCGAGGAGGTGTAAATCAGCAAGAATGTCATAAAATAATGTTGTTCCCATAAGTGTGCCAAAGAGCAACGTTAAGTTAAAAATTAATTATAGATAAAAAATGATTGCTATTGCACAATATTACGTTTCTCAGATTCTTCGAGAAAGGCCATTGCTTCCATTTGATTGGGTAGTTATCCAGTTAAAAAAGTATAAAAAGCTGCACCAAGAGAATTTATTTGCACAAAATTGAGTACCAGCATATCTTCAAAATCGAAAACAAAAACAAAAAGCAGGTGCCCAATTTTATTTGCCGTGTAGTCCCTGTTTGGGCACAAGAATGTTTGTGAAAGGAACGGACAACATTCCTGTGGCACGACGAAAACCGCGAAAGAGAACCGAGCGCGAGAAGTGAAAGTACTGAGCTGAGAACGGAACCCCCCGCCCCCCCCCCTCCACCCCTGATTTTATCATCAGCCACCACCGTTGCTGCTGCTCATTATCTGGCCGCGGTGGCGATCAAATTTTGGAGCTTTGTTTTAATGGACGCGAAATGATGAAACCGGGAACGGGAATTTCACCATCGATTCCGCGCGCGCAAATGTCAGGCGATTGAAAAAAATAATCGAATACGAAACACACGACAACAAATCCTCACCTCCACGACGGGCCCACCCCGTCTCCAAACCGCGGCGTCGTAGAGGCGATGACGAACTTAATGGATTTGTTTACAGGATTTCAGATTCTCGCCTGCATGCCGCCGTCTCGCTTGAAAACAAGTTTATTTCCTTGCGCCGCTCCGCGGGGAGCAGTGTGCACCACTACTACACCGAGCGAACGCTGTGTTTGTGGGGCTGATCAACCCGTTGCTCCCGAAATGACTATTATTCTCTTCAATCATATATCGTCATCATCGGCGGTGATCCACTATCGCCATTATCATCGTCGCTGCTATTTAGGCAAACACAGCCCTTGATTCTTAAAGCACACATCAGCAGCAGCAGCAGGCCGTACGAGTGTGTTGGTGAGCGATAACACACAATGCGGCGGAGTGGAGCGATTTTGCAAAGTCTCCGCGGCGGACTGTTTTGAATGAATAAATAATCATGAGAATCGCGACTACGCGCGCTCCACCAATAACGTCGCGCGCATCAACAAATCAACTTAAACAAACAACCAAAGAGCACTCACACACAAACACACGGCTCCGTGGACATTGATGTGTGATCGATGTTGTTAGGGAGGTGATGACGATGATCCTCAAAGGTGCGCTGGCGGCGCTCATTGGCATTCTTGGGTTGGTCGGGTTGATGGAGGCGCATGATGCCTGACGCTGGGGGGGTTGGAATGCTGGCGAGCGGTGGCCGCATCATATGGGCCAGCTGTGTCCGTCCGTAAACGTGTCCCTTTCGCAGTGGAGGTGTGCCCCACGGTGTGTGCGAAACGCTCATTCAAGCCTTTCGGTTCTTTGTATGGGCCGCTTTAATTCACTCTCACTGATGAGCGCCAAGTCGGCCACTCTCATCGCGGTTTCCCTTCGTGAGTGCTCTCGGTCGCGATTCGGTTGTTCGTCGAATCAAGTCCTCATCGCCCGGTTCAGTTTGTTGCGAAGCGTGTTCAACCAATGTTCGTTGTTGCCCCTCTCGATTGCTTGTGATAGTTGGTTCGTTTTATTTGTGCTTGAATTGTATATTTTTACACTTCGTGTTCATCGCATCGCAGTGACCATTGAATGTGGGCACACTGAAAAGCTAAACGTTTGGGTTTTTTTTCTCTCTCTGCGAAAAAGAGTTGGTGCTAACACGATACAGACCGAAAGTTGATTATCCTCCGTTCCAGCTCTGGCCAGCAGCTGTAAATTGAATTTTCGTGTCCCGCGAGTTGGGCGGCCGGTGGGGGGCGATGATTAATTGTACCAAAATCGATCGCATTACGCTGATATAATGATGGTGATGTGGTGCTGTTCGCTGGATTGCTGGAGATTGTGTCACAGGCGAGACAAGGAAACGTGGCCAGCCGCGTGCCTTGGTGTGTAGTGTGCAGAGTCCACCGCGGTGGCCGCTCCAAGCACACGATAACAGCTGTCGATTGTTTAAAGCGACAGAAGGCGGGCCAAACGATGGGTCTGTGTTGTCCTCTTACGCTACCGCCTGCTGTCTAAGGCACCGGTGACATAGCCGATGTGGAAGGGCTTCTACCGTAAACATAAGTGGCCCATCGATCGGTAGTCGGTACACCTTTCGGGCCGCTCTGTAGTGAGTTAGGGGGCAAAAAATGAAAAAATTGTGGCCCAAAAAATCCTGTTTACGCTTCACACGATCAACGTTGAATGTTTCTCACATGGTTCTCGCCTTGTGGGAACGTTTCAACTTCCTGCCCGCTCAGTCGACTTGGTGGTCCTTTTTCTTGTCTTCGATCTGTGACCGCAAAGTGTGTTTTTTGTGTGCCGCCCGCCCAACACGTTATTCGCATGTTGTGCGAAAGATAAGTTATGTGTGGCCGTTGTGCACTGGTGTGTGAGTTTATCCTTTATTTGTGTTTCTCTTTATCTTTCCCTCAGCAAGGCGTGTAAAGTGTTGAAGTGTTTGAGTAAAAAAAGCGTAAAATATTATCGGGTTCTGTCAGTACCTCCGAAACGGGTAAAAAATAAATAAAACCCCCCAAACGCAAACGTTCCAACCGTGAAAAGGCGTTCATACACACGAACACACATGCAACCAGCGTCGTGGTGGTGGTGTTCGGTAGCGCCAGTAGCGGTCGTTGTGGATTTTTTATCTTATCAGTCGCCCCTCGTGGCCTACGACGGTTTCGGTGGAGGGTGAATTTACTTCCTAATTTTGGTGGGCCACACACACGGGCGGCAGGGCGCCAGCCAAGGAAAACCAGCAACAACGATCCGCTAACGATCTTCGTAGCCACAACAACATCGAAAACCGGCGTGTGAAGGTCGTCTCGCTCCCCGGAGTGTTGCTCTTGTTGAAATCCACGGTGTGTGGGGCTAATCATGTGAATATATTTTTGGCGACCGCCTGCCGACGAGAGCCATTTTCGAAGGACATTTTGTGCAGAAAAGAGGCTGCTCGAAATTGATTGTGATTCGGGACAGACAAGCAGCAGCTCTGCAGCAGCAGCAGCAACAACCGGAAGTAAGTGGACAGTTTTTAAATGTTCTTAGCGTGTTAGCGAAGTTGGTTGGCGACAATGTTTGTAACCCACATTTTGAGTTTTATTACCGCGAGTCCAAAACGCGGGCGAGAATATGGAGCATATTCTATCAGGACCGGGGTGTGTGCACGATCGACTCTAACGACCCACAAACACACAGCAAAAGATCCCCCCCTTATTAGCGGGGGGCTCCCACGGAAGTGGAGTGGAACGACGGACGACCGAAAGATGATGATGTCTCGATGGTGCGCCATGGTGACGATGATCGTCGTCATCGTCGTCGAACGACCGGAGAAGCTGCAGGTGTATGGGTGACGCACACAACGCAACCGCGCGCGCGGTGCGTAAGGGATAATGAGGGCCTATCAATGCTCTTCTCGAACGAAACAGAAACCAAAACGCGAAAGAATAATGATCGCGGAACCGGATCGCCGAATGTAACGAACACAAGCGCGCGCGAGGGTCGCGTGTTCTTGCATCTGTTTTGCGCGGACCAAAGGGGGGCCAAGAATGGAAAGGGGACCGTTTGACGTGTGAAGGTGGTGTCTGGGACGACGGCACCGCGCGACCGCACACTGCTGGCTGCCGGGTTTTCGGGTTTCTTCGGTTCGGGGTTTGGCTTGTTTTAAAAGTTCGTAGCCAAATTATATCAACACGCGTCCGTGGTTCGCGACTGGCCGGCCGGCCAGCGGCGGCCTTCCTTCCACGGACACACACGGGAGCGCCAGTGTGTGAAACTTGTGTGTTTGTGTGTGGCGGCAGTGTGCCACCCCGCGCCGTGCGCCCGGTTATGGTGATGGGTTCGGGTCGTCGGCTGTGGTGTTGGGTTCTGTGTTAATAAACTTTGACAAGGTCGATTCGATTCTACCGCCGCCGTTCGCTCCGATTCTCGCTGGGCAATCTTCGGGCGGCCGTTCAAGACCTGACGATTGTGTGTCGTGTGAACGGTACGAAAATTGCGTTAGACGATCCTGAGAACGAGGTCCTCTGAGCTAGAAAATATTATTTCCAAAGCACACAGCTACAGATTATCAATGAACGGGGAAAAGAATGTGTAAAATTCAAGTTTTTTAAAGTTCAGGTTTTGCATGCCACAAAGCTGCACGAGAGGCAATAACACACGGCCGACCAGCTGACGAGAAGCGAAGGACATGGTGATGGGTTTGGACACACAGAAATCAGGTTTTCGGTGATGGTGAATGGCAATCCGCTGTCGCGGATGTTTGGCGTTTGCCGTCAGGCCCAGAATCACGGGGGAGGAGATTGTTGAACCCTCCCAAGTATGTCTTTTGCTACCTGTCGTCACTGGAATGTGGAGGTCAATCGGCTGTGTGTGTGTGTGCTGAACAGTAATTTATGACAGGTCTAAAATTAGAATAGCGCAAAACACGTATTTTCTGGTTCAGCTGATCGGAGAGAATTCTAGAACATGTGCCTTAGCGATTCTGTGTTTTTCGCTCCATTATCAGGCAAACAATAAATTAGCCAAAATGCTGTGATAAACGCAATTCCTTTATCAATCGACTGATCACAATTCACCAGGCACAGGGGCCAAAAACGGAAACGCGACACACTCGCGACGGTAAGTTGTGGTTATTGCCCTTCCTCGAACGATAAGGAAAATCGCAAAATTGTAATCACAGCTTGGGGGAGGTGATAGAAGTAACGGGGTAGTAATACCATCACGGCTGATGTTGATAATGCCAATAAGAAAACAGTTATCAAAACACAAACAATTCCACGTCCACGTGGGGGCCGTGCGAGTGACAAGTGTTTGTTGTTGAGCTGGCTAACGTGAATTTTTGGCATTTCGTCGCTATTGATATCAGAGGCCGAAGGTACGTACCACACATACACACACACACGCGCGATACGCGATAAGTATATTTAGTCGCGTTTTGCGTTAGAGAAACCCCACTTGAAGGAAGGAAGGCACATTATCGGGCCATTGTTCGGCGTGTGAGATTACGGGCAACTCTAATCTGTGTCGCATCATCGCAAAACAAGCCCTCCCCGCACTCGAAAGATATGTTGTCGCGCTGACCTACTTCAGACGAAAGTTGTTTTGTCTGACCGTTGGTCAAGTGGACCGGCTTCTGTGGGTGGATTATTCCTTGTTTTTTTTTTAATCAAATGTCAGATGAGATGTTTGACCAGAAAGTCATTCCTTTTCTTTTCATTTTGAACCTGCCATTTCATCGTGCGATTCAATCAGTTCGGACCTCGCGGTATCGGACTACTACTAAGTAGTGCTTCTCATCGCTCCGCTTATTGTTTATCATCGCACATGACGCAAACCGCGCCACACCGAAGGTTTGCCTTCGAATTACACTTTCGATTGGAAATCAATTCGCTACAAGGTGCTGCAGCAAGGCATGCATACACACCCATCCGTCCGTCATCATGATGCGCCACGTGCGCGTGCTCCATGCGGGGTGCAGTTTCTGCATCCTGTTTTCCTTTCGCGCTGGCCACGCGCAAAACAACGCGCGAATTGCCCTCCGGCCGGTGTCCGTAGCTATCAGAGAGTTCCGAGCGGTTTTAGCTTTCTACCTTTGTGTTGAAGGGGCATAGTTAGCTGCCCAGTGGCAGGTCACGTTTCGTCGTCCTTTTTAATATTTGAAGTTAATGTTATTTGTTTGATTTTCAATGATATCACGCGCACTGTAGAAGTGTCGCGAAATACGTTCCGATGCATATCGTATGATCGCATCGACAAATGTTTATTCATGCAGTTTCTCTGCAAGTGTTTGTTCGGCTGCAACTGTGTTTGGATCCGCAAATATTCTACTTGTTTACTCCGATTCTTAGTTTACTCATTTGATTTAGTTGTTTATTGATTTGATCAACCACTTATTTAAATTGCGTCAGTTCTCTTGTAAGCTCAAACTTTTACGCCACGAATGCGTTTCTACAAACGGCAGGTAGGGCAGTGAAAATTGTGGTTTTGAAAAGCCAACAAAATCGTCCAGCCCTGGCTCATCACGTCACGTCAGGCACATCGTCAGGGTGTTAGAAAAGAGGTTCTGCAGTACCAATACATGGAGGGGAGGTGCCACCGTCTAGGCACACACGGCAAACGATTGGGGGGAATGCACACGCGGATTCTCCCGAGTCGTCCACCCGTTAACACACGCCGTGTTTCGGCCGCCATGGCCGTGGCGCACGATCGATGGAAAACCTTGAACTTGTACGGCCGGCCATGCCATGAACTGGCGCAATAGTCGGGCGGGCTGCCGAAGAAGTCGCCGGGGGTGAACGGTTGAACGAATCACGGCCAGTTGTTGTTGCTCCAAATGTTTCCCATCTCCCGATCCGGAAATGGCTTCTATTTTCGACACACACACACACCCAGTATGGCTTCGCTATGGTCCGCTGAGGCATGACGACTGGTGCTGCGGGTTCGTTTCGGGCTTTTGCCGGTTAATTCAGGAAAGAACATTCTCTCCGAGCGAAAGCAACAAATAAGAGTACGGGCGTGCTTGAAGCAGGGTGCGCTTCAGAGCGCGTGATCCAGATGGTTAAAATGTTGCATCCGGTAGAAGATGGAAAGACTTTTCACTTTCGGAGAAGTGAGCCGGATCGGCGCAATGTATTATTTCGCAAGTCGCTGCAACTCATCAGCAGCTGACAGCGTCGGTCTCTGGTGTATGTCTCTCTGCAGGACCCCGCACTGAGTTGTTGAACTTGCACGATCGTTGTTTGGCCAATGTATGAGTAAGCGATATTTTAATGATTCGTGGCTGTGAGCAGCAGCAAACGTGATTGAGGTTGGAAATGGCACCAAGACTGGTAGATGATGTTACCGTGTGTCGATTTCGATGCAACTCAGACGCAAGTCGATGTCCTAAAAAAGACTCAGCCTAACAAACTAAGGTGTAAATCTCTACGTTGTACTCTATCTACCCTTTATCTTGTTCCCTTTTCCTCAATCTTGTATTAGAAGAAAATCATAAAAATGTTAAAGTTATGTTATTTCGACTTTTTACAGACAAGATATGTAGTGACTGCCACCCGAAAATGTGCCTCAAAGAACAGAACGGAAGGCCGCCGCCTATTTGCCGTCTTCCCTTCTGGCTTTAATGTCAATGTCAGGCCCGCGCGCAGATCAGTCCCTGATTCAAAGTTAAATCAGTCCGACGTAAATGACGGGAGGCCCAAGCGGGGCGCGCGGTGGGCCCCAGACATTGGAGTGACGCAAAAATAATGTTTATAAACATTCAGCGCTCAGCTTGAGGGATGAAACGGAAGCGCGAGAAGGGACAACCCCTAATCTCGGCGCCACTAGCGCGCCGCACACACAGAAGAGCGCGGTAGCCCTGCGTCAGACGGGTTATTTTTCTTCTTACCACTTTTAAATAGCTTCTTACGGGAGCTGAAAGTGCTTCCTTGGCGCGACGTCGTCGTCGTCGTCGTCGTGGACAAACGCGATTAGCGAGAGTGAGCGGCGGTGGCCCCCGGTGTTGTGTTGTGGTTCTATTTTTAGGACCACCGTATGTAGGGCAGCATCATTTGTTTTCCGTACTTTTAATGCGGCTGCCGTCTGTGGAGCAGCAGGGTTCTCACTAGTCCTGTCTTCTGCCCTGTGTTAGTGGTCGTTTGCCCTCCGAAAGTTAATTTCGCGAAAGATTTACATTCTTTCCACTTTGCATCGAAGCTCGTGCCTTTTGCTCTGCCAAGACCCGTGAGATGCGAACTACAACGCATTCCGATTCGAGCGGCCGCTGATCGAAGCGATCCCGTTTTACGATCATCTTCAGCTTCTTCGATTGATCTTCGCCAGAGACTCAACCGTTTTGTTCTGAGAAAGAACATTTTATTTTTCTCTTCATGTGGTGAGTGGCTTAGGGTGTGTTACTTTTCTTCTCCAAGCTCTCTGTGTCGGTTCCTCACGGAGAAGAAGGTTGGCGAAAGGCTTAATGGGACACGTGGGCGGCGAACTCGAGCGTCTCTATTTACGGAAGTACGAAAATATCTTACGATTTTGCACGGCTTTCGACTGTGTGTGTTTGGGTCGTAAATAAGTGGTCCTCTGGTTCGTTCCCCACCCCCTGGTACTGCCCAGCGTCAAACTTTCGCTTTCACGTTTCTTATTTTTAGCGCTGGCCAACCCGGGGCCGAAGTGGCCGCCAAAGGTGGAGGAACTCCGCGCTCCTTATTGCTACCATAATATCCTACGTCTCACTGATTTGTCCGCTGACAATTCGAAAGAACTCAGTAAGAAAACACCTTGGCACGTGTGGGGTGGGCGTGTTGTAGGTGGTCATTGAGCCGTCGACCTTTTATCCGGGTGATTGAGGTTCGTTTATTAAACCTTTCACTCTGGCAGGCACTGCTCGGTAAGCATCTTTGTTTTGTGAACCGCAGAACCGTTTTCCCATAGAATTCCGTTTGCTCTTTGTGCGCCTTACTAATCTGCGACTCTTTCGGTTCTTCTGATTGCAGATAACTGATTGGAGCAACACAGCGCAGCCGAGGCAAGATCCAGCAGCCGTTGGGCGGTTGTTGTCCAGCCGCGGCCGGTGGATGATGAGCAGTTTCGGTGGCTTGCAGAGCGGAGGCGCCTATCATCAGTACCAGGAGATCGAGGTTGCCGACGACGGTAGCTTGTTGGCGGTCGTGAAGCAGGAGCAAGACTCGTTCATCCCTTCACCACCGCACAACCAATTTCCAGCCGCTATCGGCCACAGTATCCAGCAACAGCAGCAGCAGCAACAGCAGCAACAGCAGCAACAGCAACAGCAGCACCACTCAATGATGGACGCACTGAGCAGCAACCCGATGCTGACGACGGCCTCGATGCCGATTCCTTCGCGCAACAACTTGAACCACCAGCGCATGATGATGGGTGGTGGCGGCGGCGGAGGCGGTGGTGGAGGTGGGGGCATTGGTGGCCCCGGTGGCTCGGATCTGGATTTCGCCGTCGACATGGAAACGTTCCGTCAGGTTGGCCAGTTACTGCACGAGGTTGGTGTTGGTGGTGGCGGTGGCGGCGGCGGTGGTCCCGGCGGGTCCATCGCGAACAACGCGGGCGGTGTCGGAGGGATCGTGGGCAGTTTTGCGACTGTACTGCCGACACAGATAGATAACATCTTCACCATGCAGAGTGGGTGGGAAAACACCATCCTTACGTCCGAGGGCATCGACATCGGGACGATCACGGTGCCGATGATGGACTCGTGGAACGTGTCGAACGGAAACGATGGGTCGCTGGGGCAAATAATTTCGCCCTCGTCGACGACGTCTTCTTCGGTAACACAGATCACGGATGGCCAACAGCAGTTTCTGGCTTCGGTCACTCAAGGAGTGGGAGGGCTGCCGGCCTCAGGTCTGGGCGGTGGCCAGCAGATGATGGAAGAGTTCGAGATCTATCCGCTCGACGACTTTGGCGATGGGTTTATGTGCAATGACCTCAACACGATCGACGGTCTGTTCCACGATGATATTACGCTGCTCGGGCAGCCGCTCAGTCAGCAGTCGCCCAATCTGAGCGGAGACAGCGGCAGCGGCAGTGCCATCATCCTTTCGCCCAGCCTTCCCCAGCAGATCCTTGGCCGCTCCGGAGGTGGGTTGAATCTGCTGGCCGATAATTCGCTCGGGGGGAGTAGCGCCAACAGCAACAGCTTGTCCGGATTCAGCTCGGCCATGCAGCTTTCGAACGATCCGATGGTAACGGCCAGCAGCTTCAATGCGATCAACGTGAGCAACAATCTGCTGGCGTACGACGAGCAGACGCGCAGCTCGACCTCACCGTTCGATCTCTACACGAAGCATGAACCGCACAGTGCCGTCCAGTCGCCGCTCGCGTTCTCGCCGAGTAGCCACGGATCGAGCCCTTCGATCACCGATGGCGGTGGCCTGCTGATGATGGGTGGCGGCGCCGGTGGGACTCTGCAGGCGGCAGGCGCACAGCAACTGCTCCAGCAGCAGCTGCAGAGTACGCTCAACAATAACCATGTGTACGGCAGCTGCGGCAGCAGTGGTCGTCGTAGTGGCGACGGTAGCGGCGGTGGCCCCAGCCCGACCATCAGCGCCGGCAAGCTGATCAAGAACAGCACCACCAACAACAACAGTGAGTCAGCAAAGAACCAAAACATTAGTGGCAGCGTCGGAAGCATGGAACCACAGCAGATGCCCCAGCGGGCGGCCCGGCGCGGTATCAACTTCAGTCGGAACAGTGGCAACGTCGGCCAGGTGCAGCATAATCCGAAGTACTCCACGCTGCAGCAGCTGCTGATGAGCAACACGCCGGAGTTGCGCAGCGGTGGATTTCTGGGCCAGTCCGTGCCGAGCTCGTCGTCCGGGATGCTCAGCCCCGGCAGTTACTCGGGCCGCCGTTTGCTGCAGGCAGCGGCTGGTGGGTCCACCGCTAGCAGCTCGGTTGGTGGCGGTGGTGTTTCGGTTGGGTCAAGTGCCGGCACTTCCGGGCTTGGGGCCACTAGCGGTGGCACGGTGATATCGCGCCTTTCTTCGTCCGCCCCGACACACATCTCGGGCTTCGAGCAGATCTGGCAACGGCGTGAACCACGGCCCCACCTGCTGTCGACGGGCAGTCTTGCTGAGGCCGGCTCGACGTCTTCCCTCAGCACCGGAGGTATCCTCAGCCCGGAAGGTCCGGACTACTCACACGACGAGGGCTACTCTGACGATAGCGACCATTACGAAGATTATTCCAGCTGCGAAGGTACAGTTTGGCGTATCTCGTAGAAAAGAATCGGTTGTATTAATCCAACCGATGGGGGGCGATCTACGTTTTAGATTCCGACAGCGAGGACACAGGGCGCGTTTCGAGCAGCGTTGGCAGTGGCAGCAAGGCGAAGCGTTACTTCTGGCAGTACAACGTGCAGGCCAAGGGACCGAAGGGGCAGCGGCTGGTGATCAAAACGCAAGCCGAGGATCCACACGTACTGAACGCGGTCACCGATCCGGTCTTCAGCCCACATTGCTCCGTGCGTGGCATCAAGGTATGGTGAACTTTTGCCGTGTTTTATATTATTTGCTTTGAAATATAATATACGAACAGGGAAGCTTTACCGTTCGGTGGTGTTACGCTAACAGTACCAGAAGAGCATCGTGTTTTCGTACGAAATAGTTTCAAACGACAAGTATGCAATCAAAGTTGATGTTGATTCAATTAATTTTGTGTAAATACTAACTTCGTAGTTAAGGCACGCAGCTTGCATTGTCTTTTTACCACAACACTTCTTCTGAATGCCGCGATCAATCTGAATTAACGTTTTTTTTAAATGGTACATTTCTTTTCTCTCTCTCTCTTTCCTAAATTTGATGTTCGTTTCGAACGGATGCGGTATGCGGATGTATAATGTATGCGTTTTTTTGATAATCTTCTTAAGAATCTACGCTTACAGCATAGCGGCAAGGCGCGGAAGGGCGACGGTAACGATCTGACACCGAATCCGCGTAAACTGCACAACATTGGCAAGGAGCTGGACAAGCTGGGCCGCGTCATCAACGACATGAAGCCGGTGAGCGAGCTGCCGTTTAATGCGCGCCCAAAGACACGCAAAGAAAAGAACAAGCTGGCGTCCCGAGCCTGTCGGTTGAAGAAGAAGGCGCAGCACGAGGCGAACAAAATCAAGCTGTACGGGCTGGAAACGGAACACAGTGAGTATCATCGGATGCTCTGTGAGCTCCTCCGTGAGTCCCCGTGTATCGAAAGGTGTTAAAACCCGTGCAATGGTTCACTTTTTTGCAGAACGCCTGATGAATGGTATCTTTCAATTGAAGCAAGTTTTGGTGGGCAAGTACAACAAAACGATCACGATCGACGATGCGGAAGAGTATAAACAGCAGCTGGATGGATTGGTGCAAACCTCATCGAGTAAGTAATCAGCGCTCCCTCTGTAGACTTTCAGAGTGCATTATATTAATGACCCACACGGTCGCTTTCCTTGCTCACGAACAGAAATCAAGATTGCCGGCAACTCGACCGAGTTCGTGAACAAAATGCTCGAAAATATTCGGGCCGGCAACAACATTAACATCGACACGGTTCTGGAAACCTTCTAAGCGAACACAACTGTGACGACAAAAGCGTTGCATAAGCGTGGGGAGCGGTGAGAATGGTTCGAAGCTAACCGGCAAGAAGGATGTGTAAGAGTGGGGAGCGCCTTGGTCACAAGACGCTCTCGTATGAATCAAAATGAGACTGTAAGAATGTGTAAGGATGCAGCGATGGATTTGCCACGTGAACCGCAACATGCAAACGCAAATACTATATGACGCACGGTCATAACATGAAGCATTACAATACACAACACAGCACAGTGGGTTTCGGTTCAACATTGACGAAAAGTTTGAAATTCAACGTATCACGATAAGAACACGGGACGAGCGAAAGGAAGCGAAACAGCTTACAATTTTTAATATTATAAGATAATTAGTATCGGCGAGAAGAGTGAGAATGCCACCAGAGAGGCGCCGCAGAAAGGAGCAAGTGAAGCGGAATGACGGGCTTCGTCTCGAGGCGGTATTTGGGTGGTTTTTGATATTCGATGTAATGGATGTGCGCAAAACTTGCGACAAAGAAAGATATACGTATATTAGTACCGTAGGATATCCCATATTTGAATTTCATGTACCGCTTAGTACTACACTCTCCTACTCAGGCACCTTTTTGTATGTGCAAATACGATGGTAAAATCAAACGTTTACCAAACTACCTTCTCCTATAGTGTAGTCTTTGTGTTTTCCATTGTCACAATCTCTGTCTAATCAAGCGTTGAAAATACTTGTACATAATCGGATCAACTCCAATCCAGGTTGCCTACCATAGCAGGTAGCACACACTTTCGCACGCTTTTCCAACCGTATACTTGCACCCTCAAACAACCTCTTTTCAAAACAAACAAACAAACAAACAAAAGCTACACACGGCGCCGCTGTGTGTGGTGATTGGTGATCGGTATAACCAATTTGCTGGCAAAGCACAACGGACTGAGATTTGAGGGCCCAGGCGTCAAACGTCGGCCATACTGTAGAAGCAAAACAGAAGAGAAACACAAGAAAAAGGAAACTTTAAATTCGTGCCACACATCCATCCAGTTGACCAAATGCAAGGCAAAACTGCGAAACAAAACAAAACAAAGCAAAGCAAGTGAAATGATGCTCAGGTTGTAACAAGTACATTTGAAATGAAACAAACGGTGAATGGAGATATATAAGGTTTTTTCTTATGGATTTTCGTTTTTCTTCTTCTTCAATTTGTGTCAACACAGTTTGTAAAACTGTGAAAAAGAACCGCGATTCCAGTCATGGGTAATCGGGTGCCCGAGAAGCGCGTGCCAGGAGACGTGATTCTAGAGTTACTCTCCCGGTGAACCCATCGCGGAAACAGGACACTGGCAAGTTAAACACAGCCGCCTGCGCATAAAGATATATATACACACATCGATAACCATTGATACTGATAACGTATGTACCTAAAGCCACGCTGAAACAGACTAAACATTTTCAATACTTTAAGTTTATACTTGTACGCCTAGTGGTAGTAGTAGTGGTAAGCAAACGAATGAGACGGAACCCCTTCGCAGGAGAGAATCCCCGGCAGGAACGAGCCCTAGAGTATAGGAATTGTGTTTGAAGAGTGGAAAATTGAAACATTAGTCTCTAGGAATGCGTTAGTATGTAATCATCTACTTTTGCTCGGTTTGCTCTACCATTTTTATACTTCCCTGTACTTGTTCTGTCCCTTCGGCAGAGAGATCGAGGTCCCGTGCTTAGGGGGGCAGAAACAGAAACGGCCTTGCAAGGCTCTGCATGATGAATCGATATTTTCTCTCCATTTTATCACTTTATAATACCTATTTGATAGTTGTTTAAGAACATTGCAGAATCAACAATATTACGCGTTTTCTTCGGACGCGATTGAAAAACGGTGCGATGGTCGTTCGTGGCGGCGCAAGTTGAGAGCGAGAGAAAAGGCCATGGTTAAGAAACGGGTTCGTTATGTGGTATTGATTGTTTCCGCTTAGAGTTTTTGTTCTCTGTGTCTGTTGCTTCAGTTTCATTTTCTATACCTTCCTAGCGGCCACCATATCCGTAATGGCACATCCATCGCGTATCGAGTGAAGTGGTTTTTTTACATTGAAACGAAACAATTAGGATTTACAACTTAACGAATGCATGGAGGTACCGTTTGTTTGTTCTGGTTATCTTAGGTACTGGTTCCGGGTGTAACGTTGACGGGTATCCTGGAGGGATCGGGACAAAACGGGGAAAGAAGACACCAAGAGTTACTACTACTTCCCGGGACCAGGGATATCGAAAAGTGTTAACGGACAGATACGGAAGGGCAGAGCAGAGTTGGTAAGCTGGGTGCGGGATCGTTCCCATCATAAGGTAGAAAGCGCGTCGTTGGTAGGAAAATCAGATGCAATTTCTATTCATTCGTCCGTTTTGTTTGAACTCGTTTTGTATCTGTTGTAGTATTTTACAGTTTCGTTTTTACTTAAACCTTTTTTTGCACTTTCCGGACACCCTTGTTGTGGAAGCAATAGTGCGGAATGTGAATGCCATAGTTCTGTAAATTACAGAGAGTCGAGGCAAGAAAGTGAACAATCAAGAAAGAGAGAGAGAGAGATCGAGAGAGCGTGAAGAGTGGCGAAGAAAAGCAAAAGGAGGAAGGCGAAAGACTACGCCAATGGTCGTTGTGTCTTCTTTCACCGTGGTTATACCCAATTCCTGATCGCCTGCTGCCAAACTGCATTTACTGGGCGCCACTACGGTGGTCCGGGCTAGGTGGTCATGGTGACACGGGTCATCCCAAGAGAGACAGATGTGAGAGGGTGTTCCGCCGCCGCAGACCAACGCCGCGCGGTGGTCCACGCACGCGTTCGTAGAGTGCAATGCACAGGCACGGACTGTGCAATTTCCGTACCGATGTTTTTTGAACCCCTTTTGGAGAAAGCCACAGCAGTAAGCAGAGTAACTACAAAGCTGGTGAAATAATCTGTGATTTTCGTTTATATAATAATACTGAGTGTTGTTACCTTCTATTTTTGCTACTTTTACGGGAGCGTTTACTATTTTGTTTTCAGCTAGAGGTTTGAAATATTTGAGGTGTTATTTGTTTAAGATTTTTCTTTTCTCCAAATTACCATTATATTACTCCCACGGGCGTGTGTAGCGTTTAACATATTTCCGACTTTCTCCTACGTTTGTCTAAAACAGTTAAATTCAGCTTATCTTTCAGTTTAAAACATTATTCGTTTTGAAAATGGAAAGGAGAATCGATCGAGTAAAAGCGGATGATGGGTTCGGTTTTTCTTAGGTTATAGCGAGCGAGCGAGCTATCCGGTAGCGACACGAACTGCAGGTGATAATAATGCTTCTTGCTAATAATCTACCCACCTTGTGGAGTTACGTTCCCAGTTTTTCTTGTTTTTCCACATTTTCAATCGAAACAAATTTGTCGTAGGATTAGGAATGTAGCTCGTTAAGCGTTGGTTAGGCATGTAGAATAAGTTTTCTCTTTCGAAAAGCAAACAAACAAGGACAGAAACTAGGATTAAAATGGAATGAAATGAATTTTCCTATTGATCTTTTCTTAATTAAGCGTTTAACAAAGGGCGGCCTCGTCGTGCGTGGAAAACGTGTCGATCAGTACCGGTCTAGATTGTTGTTTACGGTGCGGAAGCAGATCGGTAGAGATCGGGATCAGCAAAACGCGGAGGTTATGTTATGGCATCGTAACGTAATGTTTGTTGAACGTTCTTATTACTTTCCCTTTGGCATATTTCAATATATTACGTTGGAAATTGTGAATTTCTTCATCCATCAATCGTGTGTGTGGGTATAATTTTAATCCTCAAAATATTCGCTTCGTTTGATCTGGCCGGGTTGGAGAAGTAAATTGAGCTGCTAAAATAATGTTCCTAAATTCACACAAAACACGTACCGGCAAACAAGAAAGCACAGGAGAACATTGGAAGGATAAAAAATCTACCGTACAATATATGAGAATCATACCTGAAAGAATGCAGATCCGGGCGGAAGTTAGTAGAAACAACCGTGCGAGTGACTCTGTATCGAAACGAAATGTACAAACGATGTCGAAACAGGCTACGGCTCTATCGGGTCAATCCAAGCGTTGTCTGCAGGAATTTCCGGTACCTGGTGTAACGTCGGAGGCACATAATATACTGATTAGTTTTGTTTTGCCCTTTCCATTGCACTTGTAGTGCCCCTTTCGGTGCAGGATGCAAAAAGAAGCTTCTCAAAGGCGCTTAAAAAGAAGAAGCAAGTGTATTGGCCCGGCCGTTTCTACTACCTCATCATATCTGAAACGAACAAAGGACAAACGAACGTATAGACGTTATCGTGTTTCGGACAATGGAATCCCCATTCATTCATCTAACGGAAGGTCTTCACTTGACCCATTGGTTGCAGGTTTCGAGCGAGCAGTGTTAGTTTCTGTTCTGTAGCACCATACAACAAAGAAGCACCAAACAGACACAACGAAAAGGTCTCCTTTTCGAACCAAAGTTGCCCTAACTTGAAGCTAAGTTTGATACGAATTCGCAATGATGTATTGACGGTGTGTAAAGTACGAAATTCGGCAACTGTAAAAAAAAGAAACAGCTTAGTTTCGGTGGAAAGCAGGAATTGTATCTCACTCGCCGAACGGTGGCGAAGAAAGGTATTACGAACAAAGTAAATGAGTATATTTTTTATAGAATAACTTTTTTCCAAACACAGAACCGCCGCGCGAGTGTCTCTGGTACGAATGGTGACGCACTATTCTACACGTTGGGCGCAAGTGTGATTAGCGGCACAGGACAGAACGGAACGGAACAGCGACCAATGGTGCTGAAAAGCTCAAGCCAATGGGCAATGAACCATGGTTCATTCTAGGATTCGTAGCTCTCCATAGTTTGACTCAAAGGCGAACAATTATTAACACAACAAGTGCAGAATCCAGGGTACGAAAGGGCAAACAAAATGAAACACATATAAAGATGACACTACAAACTGTAATAGTTGTGCTTATGGTGGATTAAACACAATAAAACTTTTGTCTGAGATGCAGTAACCGATAATAAAGGAACTAAACACCGTATGTAAACCCGAATGTTTCGTTGAATGTTTTTTTAAATCACGGTTCAAATTGAGAAATATCTGTGTTCAAAACGCGATTTCATATTTTTTGTTGTAACTTATTGTTACAGTTGTTACAGTTGTAACTATATTCAACGTACCAAACATGTAAATTACCTTAAAGAAGCGAAGAAACCATGACCATGTCTTGGAAAAACCATATTTTTCCGAGAGGTTTTTGTATTAAACGGACTTTCTTGTTGTCTGGGATAACTCGAATATCCTTCGAATAGATTCTTGTGTTGAATACATTTAAATAACCTTATATTGAGGTCATAGTCTGTCCTAGCTACATAATATCCTTGCATGGCACCTGTTAGAACGATTCCCAAAATTAACAGCCAGACGTGCAGCTGAAGGAAAATAGAAAATGTTTTCAAAATAATGTTTTTTGTTTTAATTTAAAGTAAATCATTACAGAACACCTATTAGATAATAGGTGTTCGGAAAAAAATTGTTTAAAATCCATTCATGATTCACAGATCCTTAATTTTTGATAGGATTAGATATAATTTGTATTTAAGAAATTACGTTCCAATCCTATTCGTTCAATTTATTTCTGGTGAAATCAGATTGTTAGAAAACCGCTTTACATCCTTGGAAGCGTAGGTAACATCGACTCTGTATTGATATGTTGTCTCCTATGCAGATATGCAGAGAAAGCCAATCGTATCGATTCCATTTATGTCGCCCTTTGAACCAGGTTTGTCGCAACGCGAACGTGATGTGCATTGTTGAGGAAGATAGTTGTTCAATCATCATCCATTTGTCCAGAGTTTATGAAGAATACCTCAAGAACATTGAAGAAAATCACTGCAGTACATATTTTATTTGGGTAATATTCTAGCACAGAGTCGCAATCTCCAGAGTCTGCAAGCATGGTTTCAGGTTGCGTTCTACTTCAAATTGAAATACCCACAAACAGGTAATAATAATTTCATTGAATCGTAGAGCGCAACATCTCTTCTTAAAGTGTTCTCGTAGTAAGGTTTCAAAGACATCGAGTGAATTTTAAAACTCTGCCAGGGGAAACATGGAAACTCTTTCTATTGCTGGTGGAGGCTTTCAAAGACTGTATGCCACATAAAAGAATGAGATGACTTCAAACAGTCGTTCATAAAGCCATTCCCTTAATTTACAAAAGCTTCTTACCCATTACTTAGTTCACCGTAGTGCGACAATAAGACATTCGGACAGTAATGCTAACGCACGTGTCTTTGCTGGTTAGCTTAACGTTCTGCGCATGGTTACCGTCGCGGTCGCCTTGTCCTTTTGATGGTTTGGATTATCAGCTGACAGAAGGGGAATAGTTTCATTTACTCAAATAGTGTTGAAACTATATTTTATTTGCCTTCAAAGTTAAAAAAAAGTTTCAAATTAATCAAAAAGTGTAAAGCGCACTATTAGATGAGCCATTCACAAAACGGACGGTTCGAAAAGGTCTTTAATCGAGGCATCTCTCGGAAAACCCTCACAACGAAAAAAACCGTTTGGTCAGCTTGCAGATAGCCTTTCGACTAAAGCTCCATTCATCGCCGGACCATGTTCCAATCCTGTCTCGCCGGTCGCCTCTCATCGGGTACGTGGAAAAATGTGCCGAGATTTTTCAACACCACCGCCTCACTCCTACGCGATCAACGAATAGAGCAAACGAATGCGAATGAAATGGGGCAGCAAAAAAGAAGAAATAACAGCGCCGTCCTGGCGATGCAAAATATGGTGTCGGATTTTAATGGATTTGTTTGTTCTGGGAGCGGAAATGAAAATTGCTCTTCCGACTGGCGCCAGGCAACTCGGCCCAGGAGGGAACCGACGCCCACGCACACCGACACACAGACACGTACGGCCAGTGAAGTGCAATGTGGTGGCGCAAGGTGTGCATTGGCCACCGGCGGCATTAGGACGACGCAGCCCAGCTGGCCGGGACGTGACGGAGCATAAGCCGGCCCCGGAACCGACAGTTCAACCGGACCGGACATCCGGTTGGCCTGCCGGCTGGTGAGCACCGAAAGCAGTGAGTCGATGGAAGCGAAAAGGAACTAGAAAACCCTTCCGGAAACCCGCTGCTATCGCTGGTATTCTTATCCGAGGCATTAGATCCGACGAGAGACAAACAGATAGCCGTCCGCCGAACCGTTGGGTGACCAGTTAAACATTGGCGACCGTGTGACGAATCGGAAGTGGGTAAATGCTGGGACAAAAACAGAAAAAATCCACCACCCGCAAAGAAACGGCGAACACTGCACCAAACACTCAATTAACCAAATGGCCCTTGGGCGGCGTGCTGCAGGCGACAGGATCCTCGTTTGACCGGTGGCCTCTCTGGGTCAGTAGTTGTCCGGTATTTATAGCCACTCCAGTTCCGCCATTCCGTGTCCGTGTCGGTTGTGCTGCGGTGCCAGGTAAGTACCGTGGCACAGCAAACGAGCCAAGTCGAGTATGATTTGTTCACCTAAACGTGTGACACCTTTCCGCCATTTTGCGATTCGATCGACTTAAAATTCTGCGGTGGTTTGTGGTGGAAAGAATGTCTTTGACACAATGTCATTCATGTGTGTTGGTTACGGCTGTCACCGTCGTGATGTAATTGGCACAGGATGCATCATCGAGTGGCAGGTTTTGCAGAGGACTCGGTACTTGATCGATCGCTAATCAATTTCTGCACAAAAACATGCACACGGAGAGGTAGGGTCGTTGAAGAAGTCCCCCGATGGAAGTCGATAAATCGGACAGTCTGATTGATTTTTGCGGCTTACTGTCCGCCGATGGCGTTTGGTCGACGTTTTCGGCAAATCA
The DNA here is from genome assembly GCF_943734635.1 of Anopheles cruzii. NCBI lineage: Eukaryota > Metazoa > Arthropoda > Insecta > Diptera > Culicidae > Anopheles > Anopheles cruzii. The sequence goes on from NC_069145.1 coordinate 27,721,801, forward strand.
ATCGTAGTCTGGAGGTGTCAACATGCTGTCGTCGTCTAGTAGCCTGCGGCATTGCCGGTGAGAGATTGTTTTATCACAACTTGACCATGATTAACCTGTCTTCGTGTGGTGCTGGAATGGTAGAGGGAAATGGATTGCTTTTTCTTTCCGCATGCTGATTCGCTGTTTGCGGCGTTTATATTGAGTGTCATGAACGATCTGAATGAAATTAAGTAAGATTTAGGTTACGGCATTCGTAATAATTGTTTACTACATTCGTAGTTGAAGGCAGGCAATTTCGCTACATATAGCTGGCCATGCTAAGAGCGTGTGTCAAGGTGTGACTGGGTCCTAATTTTTTGAAAATGTTTATATGTTTATTGAGGTCCAGGTTATACATATTTGTTGTAAAGTTGTGAAGTTACAAAGAAAAATGTTATTCGAGTGTTTAGAATCGATCGTTAAATATGCCGATGCATCTTATGGGAACCAATTCCGACTCGTAGTCTTCAAACGAGTCTGGTCTGGTCGGAAGAATGAGATTTGGCGCCTGGTTGCAGGCCGCCGTTGAGCGGCGACCGCTATGGCCCCCGCGACGGCCATCGGATGGCCATTATTGACCACAGGACGGGAGAGTGGGACCGAGCGGAACATAAATCCACGGGACAACCCCAATCCTCCGGTCAGAGTGTTTATTGCCGTGCCTTCCGAGGCTCACTTTTGCATCGCAAATAAAAGCGTTCATCATTAGCTTTGGCACGGAACGGCACGGAACGTCGTAAGCCACGAAAAGCGTACAACGGGAGCAGACGGCATGTGGGAAAAATGGAAATGGCAAATGTGAGCGGAAAACAGACGGTTGTAAGCACGGTCTGGGGTTGCGCTTGGAAATGGGTCCGGTGGGAAAAATAATATGTTTGTTTATGCTGGAAATGAGGGAAAAACTACGCTTCCACGTGGAACAGTCCAACTTCACCGAACGAGACTGTGCTCAGACCGGATGCCGGATCGTTTGCCCTTTTTGGGCCGCCTTTGGCTTAATGGGCTTACGGGTGCAGTGGGCAGAAAAGCTCCCGCAGCATGGTTTACAGCTGCAGGAAAATCGGAAAAACTGCGATTATCGACGCCGGGAAGAGTGGCTCTCCGACAACAGTGGCGTAAATGTAAATAGACCTGGAAGTAAATAGTTGCCTGGCAAAACCTGTATTGGAATTAAAAAAAATAAAGAATTGAAACAATTTTAATTATTCAAAATTGTTGTCTGTTTGCGCAATACTTGTTGGCATACATGTAAACATTCCGGTTCGATTGCAGACCGAAATCACAGACACACGGATTTTTGGAACAAAAACAAGGACCAATCACCGGCATTACAAACACGGCTTTACACGTGTGAGTAATTAATTGAGGTGTTAACACGCTCGTTTGGCAAACATAGCGCTGCTACATGATAAAGACAGAAAACGAGATACAACATCGGAACTTTTCGTGCTTAATATTGCTTACCAGCCGGGATAAATAGTTTTGCGTAAGTGCGATTTACGAAGGTTCAAGCCGGCCCAGTATGAGCCTAGGCTTTCGGTAGGCTTTACGCCACATAACTGTTACTAGTGCAGACATTATGCAGTAATCGTTAGTGGAGGAAATGAAAATGGAACGAAGCAAAATGAAGGCAACTAGTAATGAAACATTATCGACAGACACAGACATTTTGAAAGGGAAGACTAAAAGAACAACTGGCAAGACCGCGTCGTAATCGTTTAATTATGTGTCGGGAGTCGATTTTTAACTCCAATTTCGAACAAAAGCGTTGGAAAAAGCTACGAAATGATCCGAAGCAGGGATTCATTTCTCGGCCCCCCAGCAGCTACTCCGTTTGAAGTCCACAGCGTCATTATCGGGCGGTCGGCAGCATCGGCATTTTTGCCAATCAGCCCCAAAAAGGGTTTCCCGCCAACTGCTAAAGCAACTGTTTTAACACCGTTCCCGGTTTGGCTTTGTTTGGTCCGCCTTGCGCTCGCCATCACTCGCCCTTTCCCGGGAAGAACTCTGGGCTACGCCTCCGGGCCGTACCGGACAATACTAACAAGCTTGTAATTGAGTTCCAGCTCCAGGTGCTGGTGCGCACTAGCAGCAGCAGCAGCAGCACCGGAAGTACTCTTTTTTGTGCCTGTGCGGTCACAGCGTGGCGGGTGAAATTGTAAACTTTCGTTCTACCCACAAAAAAGTGGCTATAGTTTGGTCAGGGGAGATTGCTTGCGGCCACCGTAGGAATCCATACTATCCCACGGACGGTTCGGTTCATTGTGCCCTCCGGTAGCCTGTAGCTTGCCGGAGCACAGTTTTGTGAACGGATTGAGGGTTCTTTTTTCCGGTACTTCGGATGGACGTTGATTGTGTAGATGGCGGACCCTGAGGCGGACGTGAGTTGCACGTCCTTGCGCCGTCCACTGTGGTCAGCTGACTGCGGGCCGGCGGCGAAGCGAAATCACGGCTAATGGTGGTTCGTGCTCGGGCTGCTCGTGCCGCTGCCCTTCCGGAGGCTAGCGATCAAGGTAAGGATTCGCATCCCCAGGAAGGATTTGACGTTCGACTGGTCAGCGCCGAGCGTTATGATGGCTTTGAAGGGGGCTGAGCTAAGCTTGGTCTTGGGGTGTTTACTTTTCGAAGGACGAAACTTCGATGGCTGACGACTCCGTTTCAGGTCCGGTAGAGGGTTGAACCTTTAATCGTGCGTCATGTGTGAGTCTATGGAGCTTTAAGAGGAAGGAAGCGAAAATAGTTTCAAGGGTTTATGCAGGACGTTTAACTGACAGCCATTTTCAAAAGGAATATGCAACAAATGTTACGATGGTGATACGATCTTGGGTATTAAAGGTTTCTTCTTTTAAGAACAGAAACCGCCATCTCATGGTTAAATCACCCACAAACTCCTAAAAGTAGAGACTAATAAATTGCCACCTAGGGCAGGTGTTTGGTGCGTTGTCCTAGTTTCATGCCATAACCGCAGCACCGTAATTAAAGTCTACAATTTCAAACATTACTCCAAGCACCCCGCTTGAGTGTCATTAAAGTGCCGCATCCACGGTCATCAAGAAGCGGGGCGGGTCGGACCAACAGTTGAAAATGAACAACTCGACAGCAGACGCCTTCGCCTTGTAATGCATCGACTCTAGTCAATGGAGAAGACAACGAACCGCCAAGCTCGAGAGCCGCGAACGATAGCCGAATTATTTATGCACATGCACTCGGTCCCGCACCAGGACGAGAAGGACGATTTTATGCGTCGCAACACCGCCAGACACCGCTGAGTGTTTGGCTTGATGTGCGAACGGTCTGAGACCCTCGCGGTCCAGTCACCAGACATTGTTTCTTCAGACAATCCTTGCCTTGCGTGCCACGTTCATTTGGGATTCTCTTGCTCCCAAGGAGGTGCTGTGCTACGGGTTTCTGGTTTCGCGTTCCCTTTTCGGTGGCAGCGCTCTTCTTGTTGGATTAATTTCTTCGCTTGCAGTAAAGTGTTGGCCAAAGCATCGCTTGGCCCGTCTTTGTGGTTTAATGAAAGTTTATGTCGCACCGTAAAACTAATTTCAACGAGCACATTCGCAAATCGTTCGCGATGCTGCGCCACCGTGCCGAGCTCGCTAATGGATTGTCTGAACATCTTTACTTGCTCATAAAATCATGACGCCGCGAGGCCAGAACGCTCTGTGCTGTGTTCGCTCAACGGAACAATTAACTTTCGCCACCACACTCCGTTTCGCAAAGTAAAAGCTAGTTTTTTGTTTTTATTGTCTGAAGTTGGGCAAAAAATTAAATCATGTTTCGGTTCGGGTCTTTTTTTTTAAGAGACAAGAACAAAGAAGCACCAAGCAGGCAGTAACGAGTCGAGCGAGCCATTGGCTGTGGGGCGCGTAACCAGACTTTGTCCCGCCGGTTGGAACCGATATCCTTCGAAAAGTCCGACTAGAAATAGTGTGGGCAGAAATAAAAGAACGAATCCAGCGTTTCAATTCCGTTCCGTCGCATAACTTTCGTTGTCACGAACGCCATGGCCAGAATGAAGCATGAGCCAGAGCTTTACAATTTAATCACGTACCTAGCGCCAGGAGCAAGTGTTTAAATGGTACTTTTGCCGTAGTTTGCGCGCCGCGGCCGAGTCGTGGACCCGAGCAGGCGGCGGCATTAGGCGGGGAATAACAACCAAATCAGGAAGACGGTACCAGGATCCGTGTCCCGCCACCGACGGTCCACTCACGAACGTGTGCAAACGATGGGAATGGAAAAAAATATTCAAACTTCTAAGGCGGTTAGCACGAGGTCTCTGTTTTACAACGCTGCAACGCGCGGCGGACGACAAACGGACAGCAGGGTTTCGTCCGGACTTCCCGAAGAAACGGGGAAAGTTTTGCGATCGCGCGACATGTACCTCGCCTCCCGTGGGCTGGACCTCAGCCGGAAACTGTGCTCCCGCACACCACCACACAGGGGCGAGGTGCGAATGAGTTTTTCGTGAGCACCGTTTTTATGTGCCGTACGTGAGCCCGTAAAAATGGGGCGCCCCATTCCAAGGTGGCCGGCCGCCGCACTTAAGGTTGAGAAAGGTTGGTGAAAATTTTAGGAAAGCAATCGCCATTCAATTGTATCAGTGTGGGCGATTTTACATAATACTCACAACGCGGGGCAACGTTTGAATCGCTTTTGGCCAAATAACGAGGTTGGTCGAGGCCTGTGGCTGAGGTTCTGTCGTACACATTGGATAAAAAATTCAATTTAATGTTTCGAATAAATTCACCTCTTTTACTTGCACGAAACTGGTTTATGGCGTGGAAGCTACTCATTTTGTTGCGAACTGCAACTGGTTGACAAAATAGACGGTTCTCTAAACTCGCGGTTCTCAAACTTTATACTTTATTTCCAAGAGTAGCAAAGTAATTACACGGAGAGAAAGTGGAGTGGAGGTTTAAAAAAAAACCCGTCTGGCGGTACACGCTATTAATTTGCAACTGCCGGCAACGGCGTCGTCGCCGGTCATCGCTCCGATCGTCCCGGCTAGTCCCGGCGATCGGGGTTACGCACACTGTTGTGGGTCTGCGCGGGGGAGTGAGATGGCCACACCACGTCCATCACATCTAGTAGTTCGCGCGTCGGCCGCCCTGGTGTGCTTCGGCGCTAAACACGGCGTGGCGATCCGTCAACGGCGGCTGTTGTTTCCAACACATTTATTTAATCGTATTTGCAAATAGCGTTCAGAATCAGGTTAAACGTGCTTGAGTTGTTAGCCACACACGTTTACATCCGTCGTTTACTGTAATTTTTAAATATGGAAAATAGAAGGACATATTGTTATTGGCTCAGTAGAGGTTTGAACTTTCAATTGCTTGTGATGCAATGGAAGTAGGCACTGCATGGTTGTTAGCGCTTGAAGATAGGACGATGTCCGTTGGAAGAAAACTCTTTCAAAATGTAGAAGAAGGCAGCGAGGGATAGCTCCACAAATCTTTCCTAAATTCATCCCTTATGCTCCAGGGTTAATTGGGAGCATTCGTTTGTATGTTTGTATGTTTTTTTCTGTCACTCAGGGGACGCTGCTCGAATCGGTTATTGAACTGGTTCAATTACTAAAATCGGTTAGGTACCGGTTCTGAACCAGTTCTCGTGCCGGATCCGGTTCTGCCTCGCTCCTGGATTATCCCTTAAACACGATTCAGTTCGTAGTGTTACAGCATCTTAATTTTTGCAACAGTTTCTAGTTTCAGTTCCAAAAGTTCCATGTTAGGACCAAGTGCGACCTTCGAAGGGCATTTATTTTTATTAGCAAACACTCTCTCCCGTGTCACCAGCGCCCATTTTGTTCGACATTGTTCATTCCTCTACCGAAAAGGGGTTACATCGAGTGGCGTATTGCCATTTTTCACGGACCCAAGATTTTTAACCATCCACCTGCTGTTAATTGACGAACGTGCGCAGAATGGACGGGCCGAGCGTGAAACAATGAATGGCTCGGCACAATAATCAGCGCCGCGGACGTGCCGGGCGCACGATACTTGGCCGCTGGTCGCCGTTTTGTCATTTTATGACATAAATTAGTATGCAACTCGGTGTGGTCGGGCCGGGTGCTGGTGGCCGCGGGCGCGTGAGGACCACTCCCGCCATCCTTCCAAATTGAACGGGGTTTCCGAAAGTGCAACGGGTGTGCCCATCCAAACCGGGCCGGTGCTCGGGCTTGGCAATGATTTGCAGCGCATAAACGGTGGCGTCATAAAATTGATCACCGTGAAGTACGTGCCGGCCGTGTTTTGGGCCGCCACAAAATGTGCGCCCAGGACATGCCACCGCTGTGGTCGCATCCCCTCGGTCATTCGTTTACTTTCGGGATGCAACAAGGCCCCGGGCACGGGCACGGCTGGCCGAGGCACGTCCTGCCGAGACTGGAGAACCACGCCAGCAAAAATGGTTTCTACCGCAAAAGTAAAACAAATAAACACAGCCCACGGTCACACACACACGGTTGGCTCGCACGGGTGCTTAAACGCACCGGGGTAAGACCATCTGTCAATGCAGAAACAATAACCACTGCATTAGTGGCCATTAGCTCGCGGTGTGCGCCAGCCGGCCCAACCGGAGGAGCCTCGGTTCCGCTCGTTCATAATTTTTGAGCTCTACGTTGGCCGCGCTCGTGTCTGTGTGTAGGTGTGTGCAGGCGGGTGTGCAGAATGCGCTGCTGATCCCTCTGGTCAACCGGTTCGGTTTGTTGGTTTTTGTCAGGTCCGCAGCGCTAGGTCCGGGCGCCCGGAAGCGTAAGCACGGCAACTGTTGCTCGCTGTGCTTGGCCATGACCGAAGCTAACTTGGGTTTTGACCTCCGCCCTTGCACCGCCCGGAATTACCGGAAGGACGCCATTGGAGGCCGTGGCGAATGTGGGTGACTGCAGCTTTTGCACTTTACAGTGAAGACCGCAGGTCCGTGTCCGGCAGGTTCTCCGCTACCTTCTGTGTGTGGGCCGGAGCGAAATTGGATAGAAAATGTGGCGTGTTTTTCCGACCAACTTCTTCACAGACTTGTGCTAACAACACTTCAATGAAACTTTGTATCGGACACGAGAATAATTGTTCTAATTTTGATATTTTCGCCTGCATTAGTCGAAGAAATCGAGTCGCAGTAGGCGTCTCGGTACTTTAAATAGTTTAACTAAGTAATAGTAGTTTAATGGTACGAAGAGCGCTGTGCGGTACATAACTGCACGTGTAGGTCGAGGTGTCCCGACGGTAAGGATTGAAGCATCATCATGCTGCCATCGTTGCCATAATGTGGTTGTTTCGATTACCCCGCAAGGCACTTCACATTTGGGACCGAAGTTTGAAAAGTTTAGGATCCCCCTTTGCTCCGCTCCCAGGTAGTACATTAGCTCGATGAAGTCCAGGGCTAGGTCTAGCCCCAGTACCGACCATCAACTGCTGCGACGAAAGCACGTCTATGAAGACCGATCGGCGTGGAGCTCCATCGGACCGACCGGGAGGCGACTACAATTTTGTTTGAGGTTCACCAAGCCAAAAAATGGTCTCCAAATATCTGGCAGGTCCAGGTGAGTGTGTGCGAAAACGAACCACTAAACTCCGCGTGCTCCGTGCAGTCCGCCGGAAATGGATTTGGCCACGGATTCTAATCCCGTTCTCGGAGCGAAATTGCGAACGCATTACGGCCATAGAAAGGCTACCCGCGACACCGCACGGGCTGCATACTAAACGGACCGAACGGGCCCGAGAGCGGAGCTATTATAAAATTAAATGAATGGCTTCCACCGGCAAACGCTCGGCAAAAAACGGACCCCAAAGGAGTGCTGTATAAACTGATTCCTCTTGTAGCCGGAAGCCAAACCGGTACCGGCTCATAACGGGTGTTGCGGTGTGGTTTCGGTATCGCGATCGGGCCTTCGAATGCCACACGGGCCGGCGGCTCAAACAGAAGCTCAAAAATATGTGCGCCCCATGAGCCGGAGCCACGGATCAAAAGAAATTCACACACGCGCCCCCACCAACCACACTGCTAATGGTTCCTGTCCCGTTCTAAGGGCAGCATGGCGAAAGGCTCGTCTGTGTTTCGCACCGAGAACGGTACACTTTCGTTGCCCCTAAACTTTCCCGTTCGATGGCCCCTTGCCGGAGCGGGGAAATATGGCTGCCCGTACCTGCGGGAAAGCCGGAAAATTAGGTGATAAACTGACGAAGGTCGACCGTAATGGCGGCGTCTGTCGTTCGCAGTGGCCGCGTTTTTTCTGCAACTCTATGAAAGTGTATAGGTGTGTGTGTGTGGGGTTTTCCGGTGCCATCTTCAAGCCACGCAAGCCTTCGTGCATGTGGCCACGGTGGCCGGTGTGGCCGGGAAACTTGCTGACTCAATTAAATCCCATTTCCGAAGATGAACGGCCAGGTATCGTTAGCTAAATGGGCTGCAGATGTGGCTGATGGCGTGCCACTGCTAATCGTCCGGCTTAGAATGCTGGGGTGCCACGGACCGTATAGTGGCGAGGGCATATATGGCGAAGTCTCGAAATAATAAACCGAAGTGCTGACACCGAAGATCGCATAAAAAGGGGCCGTTCCATTAGGGATGATTGTGCGATCGCCACCTACCGGCGGCGCGTATTTGGCGCGTCCGAAATGTATTACATAAATTAAATATTACTAGGGTTAAGGTGTTCTAAAAACGGCTTTCTTCGGAAGTCTAGGCACTAGCCTAGGCAAGGGTCAACTGTTTTGATTGCCAGTTTTCACTTTGTCATACTCAAAAACAATTGACCTAAAGAATAAATCGATATACACTGATGAAGGGAAATGATAACATCCACATTTACTATAAACATTTGCGATTAAGAACATGCTGAACGATATTTGAAAGTTGATGGATTGTAGATGTGGACAGTGGGCAGAAAATGAGTAAAATGCAGTGCAATTCTTGGTTTGCAATAGGGGTTTGTATTTTAACTAACGCCAACACTAAATACGCTTGTTGAGTAATGTTTTAGATTTCACATATTCTTTTAATTTTGTCATCTTTTGTTTTTATGTCTAATATTGTGATGCTACAACATTAAAGTTCTTCACATTTAAGGTAAGATACTTTTCCAAATCAAACAATGACGTTCTACTACGGCCAAACGGTAATAGAAAACCCCCATTATGGCATTCACGGTAAACCACGCAGAATAAAGGTCAAACAACGGACTTTCTAAATCCAAACTAATAAGAAAAGCACCGTCAATTCTACGTCAAGGGACGTTCAATTTAAAATAACAACGAAAGCGGTCAGACGAAATTGAGTTCTCTTGAGTTTTTTTTGGCGTGTGACAAAGAAACACGTTTCAATTAAGCTGGACCACTATTGTTTCCCCATCGCACACAAAAAGCATCCCAATCTACTGATGGATGAAGCCATCCATCCATAGTCCCGGGACCGGACCAACGGGCAACCTTCTTCTTCACGCATGAGGCAACAACTTCATCCCCCATATCCGTTTGCCCACGGCGTAATCGATTATCTTTCGTGTATCGATTTCCACGCCGTAGAAGTGAAACAAAATCTTGACCATAGCGGTGGGAACGCCATGGTGGAACGGCACATCCGGCTGGAGCTTGATCTGTGCCGTCCGCTGTCTTGGACCTTGGCGTAGCTGACGTTGCACGAAGGACTACGATAATTAGATTAGAACTTTGTGAGCGCGTGGCGGACCCAAACTCGGCGGCTGTTGACTCGGTTATGAGTAATTAATTAGGTCTCGAGAACCTCGCCCTACGCAGCGTGGAAGAAATCTGAAGTTGAACTATCGGCAAACATTATTAATGCCGGCGCAGAGTTGGGCGGTACGGCGAAAGTTTCTTGGCTCCATTCTCCATCGAGACAATACTTTCACGATAAACGTTCATCATTTTATAGGAGTGTAACATGATTTTACCCTAACCCATGTGCAACTCGAGTTGCTAAGCCCACCGAATTTCCGAATGCGATGGTCGATAAGTTCAATTCGGTTTAACGGTGGCCAAATATCTGCGCCGAGCGTTCCGGTCGGTCCGGTATTTTGCGGAGATTGTGCGGCGTAGCATAGCAATAAAAAAAAAACGGAGCAAAATCCATCGCAAGCCGTGCTCGGAGGTACGATGATAAATTATCCTTCCAGCCGGAGGCACCGAGCTATCATCAATTTATTTATTGATTATATCTTCCTCTTGGGAGAATTTGATTGAGTGCCACCGGCCCATGAGTGAGGCGAGCATAAGAAAGGGACGGGACGAGTCGGTGCGGGGTAGAAAATGATAGTCACAAGTGTTGAGCTGATAAACGTAGACGAGTGCATTGGGAAAATCCGGGCATTGCCGGAAATCCGGTCGAATCTGCTTGAACCATTAGCATCCCCGCCCAGCATGTCGTCGTCCCGGGTTCGAGCTACAATTTTGTGGAATTTATGATGGTCCATTTTGCCGACCCGGCAGCCGGAACACTTAACCTGCCCCCCTCGCTTCCGTGCCTGCCTTTCTCTACCGCGTCCCATTGGCACTCTTTCGCATTCATCAAAAGTGCATCGAACGGTAGGCGATAGATGCATCACTGGGATACGAACGAGCATACCGATTTGGGGTGGTGCATTCATGTATGCTTTCCGCATTGCTTTGTGGGAGTCGGTTTCTCTCCTGGCTTTCTTGTGCCTGGAAAGTAAAGAGGCCCCTGGAAATGCCCCAGCAACAGGGCGCAACGAAGGTGACTTCAGTGTTGAAAACGGGGGAAAACATAAAACGGGATTATGTGACACGCTGCCAGAAGAGGAACAATTCGTGTGGCAAACAACGAATTCAGGCTGGGGTCTGGAAGCTGACGAACGAAGTCATAACGAATTGGCTGTTCGCTCGAACGGAACAGGTATTTTATTATTGATGTGCAGGTTGTTGTGATTTATTGGTTTAAATTTTACATTAATGGGGTTCTGACAGTTTGTGTGGCGCAAGGTAGCTGCAATGCCCGGGAAAAGCCTTATTAATATGAACTAAACAAGGGAAAGTTTAACAAGTCCATTACGAATATATTAGGTTTCGTGAGATTTTTTGCTGATCGATCCGCGGTATAATATTGTAACATTCACAAGACACATAATCGTATATTGTTTGACCTGTAAGGTTATTTTTAAATCTTCCCTCATGAATATAGGATGTGACCCATTCTGACGCAACGACGCAAAGCTGTTCGTCGTTTTTCCACCGCTTATCGCGCATCATTTGGCTTTCGCGTTTAATTTATAAGCGTTTAACAAGCGCACCCGAACTTGACAAATAATCAATAGCGCGGAAGAATACAGTGGAGGTTGAAATACCCAAAAACAAAAAAGAATAACAACAAAATACATGCATTCGAAAAACAGGGCGCAACCCGTCGATATATTTATGCGCAGTACATGCGTTGGTTCGCATTTAAATTCCGTACTTTCGAGGCCCAAGCTGCCGAAGCCGATGGCTTTGATGCGAAGTGATTTGCGATTGTCCGTGCGGTGCCCGTGTCACATGCCCACAAACTTGTGGCAGTAAAATCGACGGACTGGACGGGAACCTGGCAAAAAAGCGAGCCCACCACTCCCGACCAGCCAGAGTGTGAAACAAGGGTGCATTAAATGTGGCACTGCGATGGAGGTTGGAAAAAAAACTGGAAACATAAATAAAGTGGCCCAATAACAGTGCGCCCCCTGTCGGCCATTGCTGGCTTTATAACGCTTGACCGGTGCCATAACGATTGTGGAGTGACTGCCGCCGGCCGTAAGTGGAATGCATTTGCAAGTGCACTTTGTGCCGTGCGCCGTTCACCGCGCGCGCTCACTGCTCAATCGTGCGTAAGTTCATTCAATTACGGGAAGTAGTGCTCGTCGAAGGACGCCGTAAAACAACCAGCACAGCACAGCAGGCTCCGTCGGCAGAAGTAGGCCGGTGCGTGGTGCAGAGCAGTGGCAGTAAAAACGGATCGAAAAATCAGTATTTTCTTGCAATCAGTGCCCGAGTGCAGTTAAATGGTGATCGATAGCACACCAGCGAGGTGTTCGGGTGTAACGTTTATTTTTTAATATGTTCACTATTTTGGTGAGGTTCAAGTAATTTTAAAGTTGTTCGATTCGAGGTGCAGTGTATCGCATCAACGTGGGAACGAATTTTTATGATTGACCTGCTCCATTTTAATCCACAGAGCTACTCCACAGAATAGAATGAAAGCCACGGACTGTCTTGTTTGATGTTGGATTAATATTGTATGTGACCTTAAGTGAGTAAGCATTTCGAGCTTTCAAAAAAGGCCTGATCAGCTTATCATAAATTCTGCGATTATTTTTATTATTTCGATGATCGTTTCGATTGAAAGGCAACATTCGTTGGAGCTCAAACTTGAATCTCTTACCCTATGTCGTGGTTTTTCAATGGCACTTTTTAGCTCGCTATTACCCACTTATAGCGAGTATTTTATCGAACGAAGAGCATTTTATTCCCACTTGTGCTCGCTCTGTCGGTGGCCAGCAGTTTCCTGGGACCGTACATCATCGACCGGCCCCGTCGTTTAATTAATGGACGACAGTTGTTGGGTCGGCAAATAGAACGCGCCGAACAGCGGTCGCAGGCACCGGCAGGCGAACCCGTGCCGTTTCGACAACACTTTTCATTAAATCTCCCGGGAGCTGACGGCCCTGAGGTGGGCTTTAGCCAGCGTTTCAGCCGCGCCAGTGCGGCAAAGGTCGAGAAGTGGCGAGAGCGGCGGGCAGGCAGGCCCGGCGACCTGGGTTAAACGGATCACCAGTGACCGGTCGTGGAATGCACCGTTCGTCAGATTGCGTCGGCCCGGACTTCAAACGGTGCGCCATTGCCATTCGGTCGAAGGAACCGCACCCTGCGCGGGAGCTGGTTTTCAATTATTTTCAATAAAAGATTTAACGTGGCATCTCGTGTACGTGACTACGGTCACGCGCCACGGTTTGCAGCGATCGAGTTGATTAAGGATTACGAAGTGCGCAGAACAGCGCACCGTGGGCTTACGAAGATTTGTTTGATGGTATTTTATTACTATCGTTTGGGCGGCGGCTCTTGGAATTGCTGTGCTGTGTTTATTGAAACGTGCGAAGAAATCGGACCGGGCATTGGCTAGCTGGCTGGTTCGTTTCGTGTCTCCATTTTGTTGCCGTTAGATGTTAGAGGACACAGAATGAAATATTTCACCCATTCAAGCACACAAGCAATGAATATGGTATGGCCACCCTTCCGAAATCTGTCACCTCCCCTCCGGTAGAGGAAAGGTTTCGTTTGCACCATTTAAAATGTGAATGGCGTAGGGCACCATGCGCCTCCATTGCATCATATTCGCTGCTCGGCTAGGCGAACAATCAGACCCAATCTACGCCAGAGCCAGAAGAAGGCCACTGGAGACCTTACCATGCATCACTCTTAAACCATTTTCATCACCGACCCAGGGCGGCGGGAAACGTCAATCATTGCGACGGCCACTAGGCGCCTCCATTGAGCCCGGCCGCCATTCAAATTGGCGGCTGCCCGGGCACTGTGTAACTAATTTAGCCCGAATTTATCGTGACAAGCGCCGTGAGGCCACCGAGGCGTGTGTAGGGCATGTCAACCCCAGATCGAATAATACGTCTCCGTACCGGACCGGCCAGCGCTTCACTGTGACGGCCCCAGGAGACCGGGTTCGACATTAATGAGCATCAGGATCAGCATTGATCCACGGCGTTGGGCGTGCAAAATGCATCTCTTCGGTGTGGCCAGCGAACACTTGTCAGTCGCTTCGGTAACAGCCACCACCTTCACCATCACCACCACCACACTGCCCACCACGTGCATAAGTGATGGGCAGATCTGGGGACCCGATGACCGGTGGGTAGCCCGCAAATAGTACGACGTGAGCTACCATTTCGAGGGCCACTTCCGGGTACTGCAGCGAACCGCGCGAACCGTCACCGGGCTCGATCTTGGCCCGGAATTCGGAGCATCTCCGGTGTCCGGCGGTGGTGGTAGAACTTTTCCAATTGAATTTATGGCCCATGATCAAATCGTGTGCCTTGCGAAACCGGGCTCGGAAGTCGCCCCACGCTGTGTCTTTCACGAGCGCTTCTCGCTGCAGCAAACAAGTGAGACAAATTAACACTTTCCTGGCCCCGGACACACGCTGGCCCCGGGTAGCGTGGTTCTCGTGTAGTGCAAATGTTTCGCCCTGCAGAACCGGCGGACGGTTACGGAACTTATCCGCCCTCAAACGGGTCACCCGAAACTTGGTCCGGTGCGATCGAACTATGAATTGGGGGGGATTAATAAAATAGAACAGTCGTAATACCCGAGCCGAGTCGGGAGGCACGGGCACGGGGCATGCTTAATCCTTCGTCGCTATCGTCCGCGTGCCATACTGCGAATGGACGTGAAGTCTGTCCCCACGAGGAGGAGTTTTCGTGGGCCGACCCTGATGGTGATCATTACAAATTTGGAACACTAATTGAAAAGTTGTCGGCCCGGACTTTGTCCACCGATCGTTGTCGGTCCGGGCCGGTCGAGCGTCCTGTGTGTCCGTTCGCTAAGCGCTCAGCTCAGCCACCGCCATATTGGGACGCCCAGATTATGCCGAGCAGCTGTCGTAATGTGCGTACGGTGACAATGATTTACTTCATCCGTTGGCCGTCCGTTGGCGTTGGTGTTCAACAAGCCCTCCGGCAACGGCCGTGGAACGTTTCCTGACAATTGCAGCTTATTTGGGGATACAAACTGCATCGACTACAGGGGGACAAAAAATAGTAATGAAAGGAAATCGATGAGCGAAGCGTCGGAGCGAAAAATGTCGAAAGAAAATGTCCAAAATGTCTGTCCCCCGTTCATCGGTGCCCCCGCCGATTGAGCATCGAGGGCCGATTGGTCCGTCCGTTGGCGTTCGCCCGACGTTCGGATGGATGCCAGCATTTGCACAGAGTGACATTTATTACCTTTCGATGCCGTTTGCCTTCTCATCACCGACCACCGACGAAGAACCTACCACCCGGTTTTCCCGAGACCCCCGAACGGCAAGAAGATTTCACAGACACGGACTGGACGGACGTTTTTGCTGTCCCGCATCCGGGCGCCTGCACGAACATTAGCCGACGCTCGTCGCTCTGGCAAATGAAAATTGTGCACCGGGAGAAAGGGAAAAAAACTGTTCCGGACACTCCGGGGATTGGAAATCGAATTTCGATTACAGATTGTAACGTGATTGCAGCTATTTTGCAAATGTTCGTTTGCTGCCCTTTTTCGCACGCGGCACGGTTTAGGGTGTCCAAATCATCGGTTCGATCATCGGCAACATTGGGTTCTTCGCTGACGGGCCACCGTGGGAACGTGGGTCTTTGGGAACTTCCGTGTGCAATCATTGCTTTCTTACATTGTACGGTGTGAAATTTGGGGAAGAACTGGAGCAAGTTTTCACGTTGGATTATGTTGGGTACGGTGGCCAGTTATGTAATGGGAGCTATGGGAGTCAGTAGACTCATTTTTTAAATTTTTGTACCACGGATAATTTTACTAAATTATTTTAAATTTATCTAACAAAATGTTCACATTTGCCGGGGGCATGTATGACGTTTTTGCTTTTAAAGTGTTTTCTCGTTTAATTGAAATAAAATCAATTTGTCGCACTTTAAGCCACGGATTCGACAAATAGCCTCGTGTGGGCTTTCGATAAATTCGTCACCCGACAACAATTAACCTGTCGTGCGGCTCGCAACCAACCACAACCAACCACTCGACTGCCAGCATCTATTCGAAACATCTACTCTCTCGGCCGGGGCCATTTTTGCCTCGGCCAGCGAACGGCGGGCTTGGCTAAAGAAGTCAAGCCACCGGTAGATTTATTGCCTGCACCGGGCTACTGCTGGGCCACGGGCTCATGCTGGGTGCCTCGGGCCGGAAGTAAATTAATCACGATACCATTTCACATCTAGCGCTGCGCGCAATAAACGTCATTGCGAGCCATTCATTCCGCCTCTTCGATGCACTTCGACAGTGCCCCGGACAGGCGGTGGGATAAGCCTTGGCGAAGGACACGCTCATCGCACACGGACACGCAGTAGAGTGAGAGCTTTCGCTCAACGGCCCATCCTGGTGTCGGGAGGACGTGGCATAAGAATTACCGTCAGGGTGGGTGCTGCCGGTACTGCCTCGGAGTGCTGCACACTTTCAGCGTGCGGCGCCACAGGATGGGCTGAAAATTATAATAAATTAATCATCATCCGTCAGGACGCCGGATAGGGCTGTGGTGAGGCGAGATTATGATTGACCTGGTGGTGCCGCTGCTGTGGAGGTTCACGGGTTTGCGCTACGCTGGGGCATGGTATTGTTTGCTGAAACTGAATGCCAAGTCTGCGGCGTAGATGGAGCCGCCATATTGAATGGCTGCGAAAATGCGATGGCCTGGAAGGGGTCGATGAGAATTAATTCGTCCCGGAAATCGGGCAACGGAAGCCAACAAACTGTTGCGCGGCAAACCGAAGTACCCGAGGGCAACGTTTACTGTTGTCGGCATGACCGAGGGCGCGATCACACTGGCACCGGAAGCCGGAGGGGCGCGTTTGGTGGGCCAAATAGAACCACAGTGTAATCGGTTTGTCGAGTAATTGAGTGATAGTAACACTCGACCGTACGCTTAATTGCACATCCTTCGGGAGTCAACTTATTTATGTAAATCGTATGACAGATGCTACACCAACTGAAGGCGGCTGTCTTTTCTTATCGCAAGACATTGGATTACGGATGCAACATGAACTTTAGCGCAACACATTCTGCATTTTCCTTCTTACTTAACAAATGATTTTTTCCAAACGAAATATGACGAATCTTGGGGGTTTGAAAGATACTTACTTGCACCATAACTATTTTTGCGAGATGCTCAAAGCTATCTGCGGTAATTTTGCCAGAAACTTAAAACTTGCACAAACATGGTAACTTGTTGTAACCCGGGGGGTCTACAACAAGTCAAAGAATTCACTTAATTCCTGTTTTTTTGTTTATTGTAAGACACTTATGTTACCTTTGAAGTTGGGTGTATAAAACATTAAAGTAAGTAAAGGATCCATCTTGTATTAAGTTCTATTCACAAAATATAGTTCCTCTATAGTGGAGAATTTGTTAAGAAAACAGTTATCAACTAAATTCGTATTGTATAACAGTTCGAGCCGCACCGCAATGCCAATCAGGAATGTCTTTGATTAATTTTCAACAAATAATTAAAGTATTGTGTCCATAAGTTCAAAGTATTTCAAATATTTGTTTCAATTGTTTTCCGTGTACAATGATCTACGTGCAATATTAAACACACAGCAAAATGGGAAACAAGGTGAGGCAAATTTGCATACTGATTGGACATAGGATTGTGCTAAATAGAAATTCACATATTGAAGTGAATGTAAATCTTCCGTCCCAGTACGATAAAGAACTTCATACTTCTAAAACAGGAATGAAACATAATTGCGCTTTATCGTAACAATGTTCATAGCATTGCAAAATCAGCAAAATTGATGTTAAATTACCTTAATGAGGACCCCAATCCATGAAGCGATCAATGGAGAAGGATTTCAGTGAGGATGATCGACAGAAAGCGTATTAAAATGACTATGTGTACTTAGCAGTGCCAGTAAACGTACTGAGTTCTTAACTATTGTTACTTACCTAACTTTAAATTCGCGTCTTTCAACACGGTGGCAGCTAATGGGCAAGTTTTCGTTACTCTCGATCGACCTCTCGAGATTTACCTCTGAACACCGAAAGCTGGGCCGGCTGCTAATCACGCATTAGCAGGAAATCCGGACGGGCTGTCAGTTGCCGGGGATCAGATTCAACCTCGCCCACCGGATGTGTCGATGTCCCTACCAATCTGTGCACGTTGTCAAACGTGTGTTAATTTAGGAGATTATCAGACTCCCATCGGGTAGTGCCTGGGCGCCGTTCGGATGTAAATTGTCGTCCTCCTCCGTCGGTGCTGCAGGATTCGTTTCCTTTGGTGTTGCGCGAAAAGCGATCACATTCGTCACAATCATCATCACCGTCATCATCGCCATCGTGTGGTCGTGAACGGTGGTGGTGGTGGCCGATTGGCTGAAAATGGTCCCAAGGATTAGCAGCTCGGCACAAGACCGACCGAGCTGCTGTCTGTGAGCAAATAAATTCAATTTGACACGCGAATTATGATGGCGGCTGAGCCCAGGCGCCTACAGATGGTGTCGGAGTACACCGGAGCCGATGGTTACTTCCGGTTCCACCGAAACGGGAAGGATGCTTGCCTGCCGGGCAGGAAGTATAAATAGTGTCAAGGATAATCATGCTAACGATGCACCGGTCGGGTGAGATGGCGAGCGACGTAATGATGATGATGATGATCATAATGACGCTTCCGTCCACACCTCGACACTATCCATCAATGGCGCAGCAGGGAATTAGGAAGTGTTAATGCGCTTTCGCGTTTTGGTGGGTGGGCGGAACTTGGTGGGTGGATTGTGGTGATAATAAATCTTACGTCGCCCTCTCCGGCCGACATCTTGTGGCCATCGCCCGAGGCACATTGAAATCGCATACATCAATTATAATCCTATCATCATCGGCGGAAACAGTCGACGGCCGGCGGTTAAAACCAGCACGGCGTCCTGTCGGCCAAAAGAGTGGAACAATAGGGGCTATTGCACAGCTGAGAGTGACCGTAATGAAGAGGAGAAAAATAGGAAAATTTGGGATCCATAAATTAAACTATAAAGTCAGAAACATTTCAACCATATTTAGCGAGTCTCTGGTTTGAGCCCACTTTCTTATGACTATGAAAATTATTTTTGTGGCCAAACGATAACGCGATCCATTGTTTGTTTCACCGTAACACTAATCTAACGCAGGTGATGTTCAGTTTAAATTTAATACCCAAATAGTCCCCTTGGCCGTCGCTAGAACCCGAGAATTCCCAGGTTCGGTGCAACTCTGGTTACCGTTTCCGACGAGCAGGCGAAACTTTGACGTGCAACTGGTGGCGAAGACCGGTGCTAGCGAAATGATTGATGGCCATGGTCAGCTCAGGTCAGGCTTCGAAGCAGTGTAGCGGTGCAATCGAGTTTTAATCACTCCTCCGATGGTCGCGTAAGAGCTCAGGTGAAGATATTGGATAGCCTGCACCGACCGCAGCAGTTTGCGAAGATAAGATTAAACCCAGGCTCAGGCTATCGATGCACCCTGACTTACAGGGCTTGGGGAGCCCAGAAAGAACATTAGCGCCAGATCAAGCAGGAAGCACCCTAGAGACCCACAGGGTCGTTCAGAGTTTCTATGCGCCTGAGTTTGCTGGCAACGAAGTCCTGTAAAAGCTCAGCTCAGTCGAAGCGCAGACCGGTTGAGGGTTTTTGTTTGTTTGCAAATGCAGTTTATCTTCATGAAACCTGAAGCGAGTGAATGAATTATTCAAAATAGGAACGAGCAGGTCCTCGGCATTGGAGAGGCCCACCGGGAGAGACACCGGGGCGTGTCTGGTGAGTGAAGTTAGTCTCCAGTTTTTACTTCAACGCCACCGGTTCTGGGAAACGGGGAGCGGCATCGGGCTGATCGCATCTCCGGTTCCTAAAAGCTGCCCTTCACCACCGTGCAGCAATCCAGAGCAATTGATGTAGTTTGAATTCGGTTTGACTTCATGCTTTTTAAGCACCGCCACACTGCAGCACGACGCCGGGCCGTGAGATTCTCTGAAGCTATTTGGATTTGGGAGCTCTTTAGTGCTTGTAAATTCTTTTGCGTTCCCCGAACGGCACTGAGACTTTCACTTATCGCACGTAAAAAGTTGGCGACCTCAGTCCTACCACGAAGTCTTCTGCTGTCTGGTGCGTGGCTGGTTCTTCTGAAACGGAAAATTGCTATTTGGCGAGGTGAAATATAACCTCAACCGAACCGGCACCGGATCGGAACGGTAGAAGTACGGTTTGTATGATACCCACGGGTGGACTCGGTAAAGCAGGGTGTCTACGAGTGACATAGATCTTGAGTCAGGTTTTTTGAGCCCCGAGCCCCGAGCTTTAAAATAGTCCATTCTTATAATGAATACTATATTTAGAGTAACGTTGTTCCTAAAATGAGGAAATCTCTTATTTAAACAAGTTATTTGGAGATTTGGCATTAAATTTGTGGGAAAATCTGTTCGTGGTATTCTGCGTGGCGTATCTATTCTGTTCTTTCTCATAGTTAATTCATTTTACAGTTCAAGCGCACTGTGGTACCAAGTGGTCCAAGGCAACGATTTGAACGATACCAAATGTTGCCTCGAAAGGATACCGAGAATAGAATGGCACTGCATTTGGAAGCGAATGGTTCGATTCACCAGGACCTTCAGCGGCCACCTAATTGCAAGCCACGTGCGAGCTCGACGATTTATGAGCTCACGTGTCACGAGGCAGCGAGACTCACGCGGTTGCGACACTTCATACGGTTAAGGTTTAATGAGTGAGCACCGACCGTCCAGACCGAGGATGGCCCTTAACGAAACCAGCCGGCACACACCAGGGGCCAGGTGTGCCGTGCTCCCACATTCTGCTGGCCCAGACAACAGGGAGCCGGTTTGTACCGTCGTCGTCATCGTCGTGTACCGTAGTGTCGCATTGTTGGGGTACGATGCGGTTGCAACACTTTCCACGTTGACTGTGTGTGTGTGTGTGTGTTGCGTCGTTTAGTTTTCTGTTTTTTCGCAATCTCCTTTATTGCAATTTTTTTATTGCAATTGCACTCCACGTAGTTTCGCTGCAGAGTTCCGCCCGAGAAGCGGCGGATGGGCGAGATGAGCACCGCCAGGAGTCCCAAGTTTTCCCGGGAGCAGGTGTTTCGTTTGCTTTTTTTTTCTTCCCTTAGTTTCCTCATAAACCCTAATGGTGCCGCCCGTGGGTCACAGGTAGCAACGGGTAGCGACTTTCTTTCGGTTGTGCAGAGCACGAGTGCCGGGCGAGCGCTACGAAGTCACCGTCTGCGTGTGGCATGAGGAATGTGTTGAATGCAATTTTATGATGATGAAAATTACTGTTCTTCTCTCGTGTACAGGGAACACCATGAAGGTGTTAAAGCCGGCTGCCCTCCCGGCCTGCGTGTGTGTGTGTTGGGGAGTAAGCCCGAGGCACCATAACGGGCCCTGCAAACAGGGACAACAACAAGTCGGTTGGCATCGCACCGCACCGCAATGTGGGGTGCACCTTTTGGGTTAGATTATTTTCTTTTTAATTAAACAGCATAACGAGCTGAGGGAGTGTTGTTGAGATTTTCAATCTCCCTCTGGGCTTCTGGGCCCAAAGCCACAGTTGCGGTGCGGTGTTAAATTGAGTGAAATGATTCGCCATTATTGCTACAACAGGCCCCAGAAAGGGTCTGTGCTGCTGTACGTCGTGTATCTGATGCACTGAGCTAACACTACTGTAATTATTGTTCAACACTGTTTTGTTTGAAGTCTTACGAAAGTACGGTCACTTTGAAGTCCAGCTGCAGTTTTCAAAGTGCCGGGATAAAGGTTCAGGATCAATTGAACAAGGTTATGGCCGTACTTTTGGATAGAAGTTGGAAATTATACAGTAAATTTAATAATCGAGCTCATGAGTAAACATCCCTTTAAATGAATTGCTGGTATTTATACGACACGTTTCTGATGTCTTCTTTTCGACCAGGGCTATTTTTATCAAATTGGTTGTATTACTTATCACCCTGAGCAATAGCAAAATATACAATTCAACATTACTTGGCCCCTGAAACCACGCAAGATGATAGTGCAGTTGGTGCAACGCTAAAGTGTATGCAACAACCCACAAAGTTTGGGTTCTTTGTTACAAAGAAACCAGGCACTCTTATTGTGCCATTTCAATGCAAAGTTTAACTAGTTTTCTTACCTTTTACCAGGGATCCTATCTAAACTGTTTCTAGCAATTCATCACATGCACGCCCTGGCGCCGGGCTTCATAACTGTCTGTTTGTGGTTAGGATGAATAGAAAAATGCTGCCGAGTTTTATGACGATCCCAAGTTATCTCTTTTGTAAATATCCCTGAAAGCATGGCTGATGCAAATACACTGAACAAAGAAAGATTCCGCCAACCCGTCAGTACTTGGTAGGGTTCTTCCTACCACCACGACCGAAGCATACAGAGGGCTCCGTTTACCGACGAATTGTTCGGCCATTGACGGCGAAAGGAGTACGTCATGAGTGGCTGTTTTACGGTGGAGTTCACCCCATAACGGTACTCTTTGCGTTTACGGTTCGGTTTCTGAGGTTTTTTTCTTCGTTTTCTCGATTAGCTGCCCGAGACCGTAGCCCGGATCGGTTTTGTAATCCTGCAGCTTACTTCTCGAGAGCAAAATCGGGCTCATTTCTCTACCACCACTGTGTTCACTCGTGCGCTCGTGTCACTCTTATCGTGGGTAGCCAGCTTTTTTGTAACCATGCACCGGCGAGAGTGACGGGCCATCGTCACAAAGCAACGGTTCGGTCGTTCTTTGGCTTCATACACCGGCAGCGGATTGTTGCATGCATAATCCGTCGCTCAATAAATGCTTTCCGCATTCTCCATTGCCTTTTTTTGTTGCTATATAGAACTATCTTCTTTAAAATACAGCCAACACCGGGAAGCGTACACGTTGCCGCTGGAAAAAAAGGAAGGATAAAAGGCGATGTGGTGACAGTTTAAAACAACACTCGAGATCACACCATCTCTCCGGATTTTTTTTATACGATGCGAATTCCTACATCGCTCGAGAGGTTCCCCTCTGGTCCGCTCATCGGATGCGAAGCGGACGGACCGAGCGGATTTGCCTACATGTGCATATTTGAAATCGAACATACATTTTATGCAAAATCATGCACACCGATCGAATGCGAACCCGAGCGATCCATCATTTCGCGCGCGTCGGTTCTCGCTCGCTCCCTCGAGTGTGTACCGAGAATGGAAAGGATAAAGACAAAGTACCGCCGTGCGGATGGCTGCCGGACGGCTGGAGTGGCGTATTTTGCAGCTTTACTCTCTCTATTCCGCATGTTCCACTCTTGCTTTGGAGCGAAAAAAAGGAAATCTGGTTTTTTCCTTTTTTTCTGGGATTTTTCATTTTTTAACCGCTGCTTTGCCGCATTCACACTCCACTCGCACTAATCGATGCTGTTGGTGAGAAGTCTTACCGATTTCAGGTGTCCATAAATCCGGTGTCCGGGGTTCCCTTTCGGCCGCAGGGATTTTATGAACGCTTGCGTGCCTCGAGTTGCTCTGCTCCGAAATGATGAACGG
Organism: Anopheles cruzii; assembly: GCF_943734635.1. Lineage (NCBI taxonomy): Eukaryota > Metazoa > Arthropoda > Insecta > Diptera > Culicidae > Anopheles > Anopheles cruzii. Next base: position 27,745,093 of record NC_069145.1, read on the forward strand.
ATGTATTCAAGCTCTCGCGCCGTGGTTCACGTAGTTTGCATAAATTTCTCTCCGTGAAAAGCTCTACAAGAACTGGGTTTCTGGTGATAGGCAAAAGGCATATAATAGTTAAGGATAAATTCAGTGGACTGGTGGGAAAAAAATGATTCTTCGAAATTACACGCTAAAAATTAGTTTCAGGCTGTTTTGAATATATTTACTGTTTAAAAATTGTTCAAATCTGGCGCAACGATGAAATGTTGCTCCTCGGTTTATTATATTTGGTGAAAATTATGTTTAAAGAAAAAGAAAATGGAATAGAAAACATCCTGTTGAAGTATCCTGAACCTTGGATGTTTCTTGGGGTGACGTGTTTTTTCCCCGGTTTCCTGTAAAAGCGGCGACGGAGCGGCAGAGGCACTTTGCGCGTCCGTGTGAGCTTCACCTGGGGCATCGGCGAAGTGGAAAGTTTTCCATCCCATTAATGTCATCGCCAGCGTCAACTCAAATTGCGCACGACTATGGGCGGCCGAAACAAGAGGAAACAATGCGCCGAACAATGCGCTGGGCGGATCATAAATGTGCCGGGCGCTCGAGCATCATCTGGGGCTCAACTTCAACCGGCCGGGCTCAACTGCTACAAACTTTCGGCAAACAATCCCTGCTGCGCTCAAGCTACTCCGGGCGCTCAAGGGGCACTTTAAGTTGGGCGTGGAATGAAACCGATCCGTTGTGCCGGTTCGAAGTTCGTGTGCATGAATTGGCACAATCCGTGTAGCATATTCATCTTATGTCGGCACGGTTAGCCGAAGAATGCATCTCGAGATCTCGCTGTTCCGCAAACAGTCCTCCAAGATTCCGTCACGCGATTCCGTGCTGTAAGGTAGATAGCTAATCCAGGGCCAGGGCAAAATGCAACGTGCAGCGGGTTTCATGTCAGTTTCATTAATCCTTTAGACTATTTTAACATTGATTTTGATACTGAACTTCACTTGCTTCATTAATGAAACTTTACTTTTTATTTCAAAGTTATCAAATTATAGTATAAAAAAACGTTGGATTACTTTGAACTGGGCATGGTCGCCATATAATATAAAAACGTTGGATGTTGTCGGTTCGTAGTGATGGGTCGTGTACTTTGTTGGCGGGCGGCTTCGGTGGCGAAGCCGCCCCCGCGTGTGTAACACTTAGTTACAACTCTGGCGCTGGACTTTGGGGAGCTGCACTTGTTTCTTTCCTTCGGGGAGAATTTTAAACACGACACGAAGAGATATGTGTCTTTATCACCGCCATCAGAATTTTTTGACTGACGGATCGTTCTTTATTTTATACTACTTTAAATCGCGTTCCTGGGGTCTATTTCACTTCTCTATGGGTGGCCTGTTTGTGTGGTCCAGTTTCCTTGAATTCTTCGAGGTCTGGTTCGTTTCCTGTTTTTGCCAAATTCCTCGCAGTCTGGTTTGTTTCCTGTTTTGCTACTTGCTTTCTTTCCGGGAAGTGAGTTTGCCTATTGCGTGATTTATGACCTGCATATTTCTGTTCTATGGGTGGTCTAGTTGTGTGGTCAAGTTTCCTTGAATTCTACTGGTGTGACTGTTTAGCAGATCTGATGAATCTGCTACAAAATTATAGCTCCAACAACTGAAGCTCCTGCGTAGGGCAATGATTGTTTCAACATGTCCGAAAATAATATCCAAAATCAAGTAGAAAATATCGATCAACCGATTTAATCATCATGTGTGACGGTTACGTGTTACGCAACTTAAATCAAGTATTGATTGTTTACCATTACCATCGACTAGAAGCAATTCATATTATTTGCCTGATTGATAAGGAAAAACAAATGTCCCCTTTTGTTCACGCTACCTATCAGGATTGATGTGGTTGGTGTTTCTAACAAGGTATTAGCTGGCACATAAATTCAAATCGTAACAGATCGATTTTTCTGAAAAAATATACCTCAATTCACGCTAAGGGCACGGGCAGGTTTTTTAAATCATAAACCTCCTCCCTGTCTTACATGCTGATGCTGAAACAATATAAAAATGGAACATTCTACAGCTTTTTCAATTGAAATTTTTGCTTTTTGACACATTTACTCTCCTCGCCAGAACCACAAAACGCGCGAGGTCCGTCATTGAACCGAATGAACCTGAGGCGAACCCGGACGCGCTGACAACGCTCAAAATTGCCCTAAATTATCATCCGAAGCGGTAAGTGTTAAAAGTTCACCACCATCGGTGGTCAGTAAAAGCATCGTCCATCGTGTTGCACCCCAAATGGTGGGCAACATAACAAAGATAGGAACCAAAGGCTAGTGAAAAAAAAACGGTCCGTCGGATGGGATACTGTGAGAAAAGTCGCTCGAAAAACAAAAGCTCAACTTGACCGGAAATTGTACATCCAAATAGACGTACATCTTTCGACGGTTGAGTGCAAAAGTGGTTTGATAGATGGAAGAGTCATGCTTCGGTTAGCTTTGCGCCCGCTTTTTTCCACCCAATGGAGGCGCCTGGTGGGCGACAGCGAAAGCGAATTTCAAATCTGGACCATTCCGACCACTCGGCTACGACGGAGGTTGCTTCGCTGGCCAGCGGTCGGATCGTAACCCTATCTTCCCAAATCCAACCCCGTCGGTCGTGCAACGTGCGAGTAAAATAGTTTATTTTTCGCGCTCGCGCTGGCGAGCGCACTTTTTCCCGCTTCTCCTGTCCTGGGAAGAGTTCTGAGGTTTTCTCCTTTTCGGCACCCTTTTTTTTTTCGACCGGTGGAACAGTGAGGGAAAGCTACCCCTTACGATGATGGGGCTCTGATGAGCCGGGGAGCAACTTTTCTCAACTTACAACTTTCGCTTTTCCGTCGGTTGTTCCGTGTTTGCGTTTCGGATTACTTTGCAAGTGATTTTTCGCAAGTTTCTGCTAGATTTGTGGCCACGCTTGCGGTAACGCCGGTGCGGTACGCCGGTCGATGGGATTCGGTCGGTTCGTTTCCAACTGACCGGACTCGTTCTGTCCGCTTTCCGTATCATGTGGTAAACTTTTCAGTGTAGGGTGTCTTCTTTTGCGCAAAGCGATGATGGTTCGGCACAGGAAGAAGCTTACCGCTGTAACGTATGCTGTTTTGACCTCAGCAACTGTGGCATAAGAGTGCGTAGTTTATTGTTACGTGAGTGCAGGGAAGCGTTTCTGTTTGGTACTTATTGTAAAATCGCTCATCGGTCAAATTTTCAAAGCAGTTGGATGTTTTGAGTCTCCTGTAAACCATGACAATCTTGCTCGTTCTGCTGTCGATGAAATACGCAACAAAATGGCCATAACTTCTTAAACATTAACATCCTGTCCTTAGATAATAAAACAAATTTAATTATCCGGCAATAGGTCGGCAAGATTTGTTGCTGACGGTGTTCATGGCATACATTATTCAAATGCCATCGACCCTTAAGAAATATGCGCATTAAAGCAGGAGTTTCGTAAACTGCAAGTAATCACGAGACTCACATTCTGCGACTTGCTGAAACGGTTCACAACAAAGGAAATCGTTCTGCGTTGTCTGGGTTTCTTTTAACTTCCGGCACTACGGTGCAAACAACCGAAACTCTATTCTGGCTGCACATCCTTACGGCAACATTACGTCCATTCCTGTCCGACACACCGAACGAATGGCAATGGCGCCAAAAGAAAAGGCAAATAAGTTAAAAGTTTTTAATTGAAATTTGTAAATCTTACGCCCCAGAGGCTTTGGGCGGGCGAATATTCGATTAGTTTCGGACGGTTTCGAATGGACCGGTCCGCTGTCCGTTGCAGTTGCCGCACTGAATGATTGCAAAGTCCGTTTGCATCTTATCGTTTCTCTCGGGTTCTCCAGCCGTCGGGTTCGGGGCTATGCATATTCGCCAATGGAAAGCGCATTTTCAGTTGTTATTCTCGCTTTCGACGTAAGCGTCGTTTTCGAAGATCGACGAATCGATCGAAATGGTTTGCGAAGGCGCAAACGATAGTGCAACATTGTTGCCTACTTTGTTGGGCCATTTAAAAGTTTCATGATTGTGAAGTGGACCGAAAGGCGAATACTGTTGGGGACCTTTAATAGCGATGGCGAGTACATGAAACATTTTTCTCTCTCTTTTAGCTAAAGAGCCCTTGAACCAGATTGGTTTTTATCAGGTGTACAAATAGAAAACCGCCGTTTTTTCTCATGATTTGAGGCTTTATTGTAAAAAACTCCTTACAAACTCATTCTTCAAAGTAATTGCCATTGTTAGCCACAACTTTTTCCCACATTTTGGGCATCCGGCCCTTCGGCATGTTCGAACTTTTTCACCGGTCCGGGACGCTCCTTGTCTTGCACGTCATAATCGCCGTTTTTGAACTTGCAAAACCACTCCCGACACGTTCTTTCACTAATGCAGGCTTCACCATAAACTTCTACTATCATTGGATGCGCTTCAGCTGCATTTTGTTTAGCATGAAACGCAAAAAGCAACACTTCCCGCAAATGGCTCTTTTTCGGCTCAAATTGCGCCATGTTCGCACATGAATAACACAAAGCAGAGTGAAAATAAACAATCGAGATTTTGTGGAGTTGTTGACAGATGCCTCAACTGTCATTGCCAGGGTTTTGCATATTTTTATCGTTTAATTTGCAGCTGCTAGCGCAGCCTATGAGAAAACGGCGGTTTTCTATTTGTACACCTGATAATTTTTTACAATATAGTAAACACCTTTATAGTTCTTTTTGGCAACATCTTCGGGCTTAGTATATTGTTACTATCTCTCTCTGAGCAACAAGTGCCAAACATAAATCAATCGATGGCGTAATGACACGAACTAATGCTGGGAGATCGAATTTACACCACCCACGGTCCCATCACCGCCTTTGTGTGGCCAATAAGGGAGCTGCCGGAAACGTTGACCAAGGCGAACGGTGACCATCACCGCAGGACACTGGAGGCCCATCGTGTCAGCAACCGGTAACATATCTTGCCACTTCAGATCCTATCACAACTTCCGATTCCGTCGTCGTCGTCGGCGGTTGCCCGACATCGATGAGAAGGAAAGGCGCTCTGGATTTGGCCGGAAGGCTGCGGTCATCAATCGGAATCCACTTCCGGCATCCGCATCGGATTCGTGTGTGTGCAGTGAGGGATTTGCTACCGTTGCGGACGATTAGGCTGGGCTTGGGACGATGGCCTCGGGAAATTCAATAAGATGCCTCAAATGTTTTCTGCAAACGAATTTGGTTTGCTCATCGTTTGGAGTTCATTTGGATCCTGAATTTGATGAAAAGCCCTTTTGCTTTGCGTTTGTAATGATTTGATAAACAATCGGCAGCACTAACGACAAGCTGTTCTCTTCAAGTTGAAGCGATGAAGTCGCTCCTGAAATCATTTTCGGTCCTGCTCGTGCTTGCACAACACTTGAAACCAGTCCTTGCATCCTTGGAATATATGGCCGCCCTTAAAGGGCACCGTAAACTTTCAGCAACATTTCGTCACTTCGAGTATCGCCGGTGGGGCTGGTTGGCACTTCAAAGGGAATTAAATATTGACTTTAATAAACATGATTGGTTCGGAGAAATTTATTTAGTCGTCCGCCAAACCGCTTGCGGCTCGGCAGAACTGCGAATCGAACTAAAAGAGTGTGGGAAATTACTGGCCCGTACGTTGCAAGTGGGTCCGTTTGCTTTCTACGGGCGGCCATCTGCTCCGGGAGGGGCGCTCCCAGTTGGCATATGTTTCGTTTTCCGCAAAGGCCACCCCGTTAGTTGTGGAGCTCTAGGAAAGCCAGACCAACAAGGGCATGCAGAGCAGATTTGCTTGGGCGAACTTTTCCGCTTTCTCAATCATCATTTTCCGACACAAGTTTTCTGCGCTTCTTCTTGGTTTTTTTTCTTTTCATTTTCCACCACAAAACTCTCCACACAAGCTCCGAGACGGTGGCCCGTGGGATCGATAGAGAGAGAATGAGAGAGAGAGAGGGAGAGTAGTAGTAAAATGCAACTTCCAAATGGAAAACGCCGATCATCGGAACGATGGAAATGCACGAATTCAACTGGGAGATAATATTTATGGCATTTCTTCGGAAGTGAGTCAAGCGTTGCCGATTTGCTACCACCGTGGAGCAGTAAGGATGCAGCAACAGCAGCAGCAAGGATCTGGACTGTAAAGGGACAAAGATGGTTGGAAAAAGTTGCCCGACTTGCGCCTCACACTCGGGACTCGTGATTTGGCCAGGGGAAACGAAGACGAAAAGATCGCACCGCTTTCTCCTTTGGCTGTTCGGCGCGAAAGGATGAACCTGGCAAAAGGATTCCCCACTGCCAGCAATGTCCCTCGACGCGATCCCTTTTCCTTCGATAAAGCTTTGGCACAATTTTTTTTTATATGCCGAATACCGAACGTATGGGTTTGCTCACTCGGCGCCCGGAGCGATGTGCACTTCCGGGGCATTTTCGCTACTGCCGTCGCACCGCCCGTGCCTGCCGCAGGTAGCAAGTCGCAGGAAGAATTATTTCCCCTGGTGTTACGGGTAGGTTTTCGATTTTAGTTCCTCCCGGGAGGTCGCCGGAGCTACGGGCAGATCAAACGAAACGCCCGTCTTGGCACCATTCAGCGATGGTCCTTGGATCAGACACTCTCGCGGTGAATCGATAGGCGGAATGCAACTTCTATGCGCGGCGAGTGGTTCTTAAAGGAGTGCCAATCGACGATGGAAACAGCGATTTCGATCGAAGTGCCGCGCTGAGGCTAATTTGCTATATTTTTTTGGTGATCGATTTTGGCGCACCGACAGGAAGAGAGATGTAGGTCAAGCAGCCTTTAAAAGATGCTTGGATTGAATGGGTTCAGGGTTATTTAACTTATTCCGATGTAAACACCGTTTATGGCTGTAGAGGATACACATCGACATAATATTTTACCTTAAATAAAAAGAAGACAAATTGCAGTTTCATTACTATACAAAGTAATGTTAAGTTATGATGTAAAGTCACCCGTTGTCAGTGCAGATTATTGTTCAACTACAGGTTAGGTGCTTCTAGCGTGCGCGATTTCTATGGAATCCATGACCAGGAGTCAAAATTTTAACGTAGTTCAAAGTGCAGAGTAGAACAAAGTTCAAAGTGGCACATGGGTGGCAATTTACTTTGAAACGGTTAACAAACCATGCCGACGCTCATTTCGTCGTAGAGTACATGCGTTTCTATGCTCCAACACGCACTGATAGGGCCACCGTGTAAGCGGTCTCATTAGCGAGACAAGAAATTAGTGGTTCCACACAGTTTTGAGACGCTAAAGTCCACTGTTCTGTATTCAAATAGCGTTTATCTAGGCCAAGAAGATATTCTACGTAGCATTATTATTACAGAGGGTTTATAGTTCAGGTTAGAGATTGTGGATAAAATAGTTCTGAACGTCAGAAAATGGTTTGTCTAACACTTCTTTATCGCAAGTAGGAAAGAGTTTCCATTTATTTATAATAAGTTGTTAATGTCGTTTAAACTAAAATTGCTTTACTATTCTTCTTAATGCACCAAACAGCTTCCTTACCACGGGTTAGAGAGCTACGGGTCAGGGTTCGATTGTTTGTTTTGTTGACGGATTTGTTCATCCCAAAATTTATCCTTCCACAGAGTCACTCATGCTTAGCTTCAGTATCCGCCTCTGCTGGCTGTGGGCAAGGGATTTCTAGCGTGACAGCCAAATGCGAACGGTTTGCCCCATTGCAGACCGTCGAAGACTGGCCAGTGAGGCTTTCTCCAGTGCCGCTCGCATGCGTTCGATAGGGCACCCTTGGGTTTTTTATAACCGTTTGCTCGAACGGCTTCAATTTTTCACTTCAACGTGCAGAACGGCGGAGCAAATAGGGTAAAACATGTGGCAAACAGGAACACTTCAGGATCACTGAAGATGGCCCCAGCTCGTGCTGTATGCTCGCTACGTACTGGTCGCCTTTCCGAACGTCTTTGTCGCTTCGTAGAAGTTGTGCGGAGGGTCTCGAGGTTTCGTTTCATATTTGTAGTTGATCGAAACAAACCACCGCAAACGCAAACGGGTCACGGATGGGTTGCGCCCTTCCGGAAGGGAGTTTTCGTGTGTGCCAAACGAGCACCACTCGAGATGCTACGTGAGGTCGTCGCATAAGTTTGCCCTCGTTTTTGGGTTGTTGAGTAATCAAGCTTTAAGCGGGTCGTTATGAGTAGGCCCTCGATTTCGTTAAAGAATTATTAAAGATACTCGAACAGTCTGTTATTGTTTAAATGAAAATACATTATGCTTATCACTTTTTCCTGTGGCACAATGGATTATAAATGTATGTAATAAAACAATCTTCATTCCAACCCAATCCAATTGCGGACCGCTCTACGCTATCGTGACTATTCAAGTGAGTTCGAACGTTCCGCCGTATGGGGCAATTGGAGTCCGAGTTCTCCGCTCGTAAATTGAAACAGATTTTCACTACAGCCCTTTGCTTGCTCGCACTTTTCACAGTTTTCTTTAACACGTGTAATCAGCCACCATTCAATTTCAAGCCTTCGCCATCGAGGCGTGAAGTGGAAAAAATGGGGAACGATATTAGTCGGCCGGTAGCTTTCTTCAGCAAATTATCCGTAAATTGCTACCGTACGTCCTTCGAATTCGGAGTGGAACTTTTCTCCAGGCATTCGCATGGTGACTGCTCAGGTCGCACAGTTTTACTAGTATGGTATGTTTTAGTTTATAGGAGTATGATGCAGGTTACTTCGAGCTTCAGATATACGTTACACTTCCGCTCAAAGACAATATAAATATTTGATGCATCAAATGTATAGGACATTACTTAAGCAAAACAATGTCATAATTCACCAATGCTTGTCGCTGGGTTGGCAACGTTGGTATTGGTTAGTTATTTACTTCAAAATGTTTATAGGTTGTAGTTTTGGGTCAAAAGATCTAAGAAGAAATAACTATAGAACAAAAAACAACATACAAAATACAACTGTTGTTAGGTATCTTCAGGAGGATTCTACTGAAGGAGGACAATAAATAGCGTGAATGTTGTCACAATCTATGGCGTTTTATAGTACTATGTCCTATTCGATAAAGCCAGCCAAATATGTAATCTTTCAGGACCTTGCAATGTTGCTGCCTATCTACTATTTAACGGTTGTTGGTTAGATCTCATTGGATGCTGATTTCTTTTGAAAGGAAACCTTTAGTTGGTGTCTGATTCATTGTGGCGTTAACATAAGGTTAAGAAATAACCGTTAGCACACTGATTAAAAGATACTAAGCAGCTCTACATTATCCGTTATGCTCACACAACGATGTGACGCTAATGAGCGTTAGAAATCATTATTCTAGCCCCGCACGGAAATTTTCCGGCTCCGAACGTGCTAATTGCACGGCTGGTACTATAATCGTAAACCAATGGCACACAATTGTGCATTTCGATTAAAGGGCGAGTTGGCCGGCACGTTGCCCGATCGTTCAATCGATCACAAAAGTCAACTATCCGTAAATGGTTCGATTTGCCCGAAACCCTGCGAACCCGAAACCACCAGGAAACGATATCCATAAATAAATATGACTTTGGCCGATTGCCTGCACCGAGCTCCGAGTTGGCCAGGCTAGATCCACAACGCCAAGAAACTTCGCCAAAGTCGCCCGAGAGGTCGGGGGGGCGGAGGACCAATAGTGATGGTGATGGTGGTCACCATGTTGATGGCCACTTTCGAAATGGCGCCTTGCAAGGCGTTGGGCAATGAGAAAAAATAAAAACCCGGACCAAAATGTGCCTCTCTGCTGCTGCTGGAAGCGCACCACGTTCTGATACGGAGTTCCGGTACAGACGGAATGTTTGCTCGGAGGAAGGTGACTAGCCTACCCTGCGTCCCTGGCGGTCGGCAACTCACCACCGATGTAACGAGGGCTTTCTGGCTCGCCGGCCGGCCAGACCGAGGCTTATCTGGCTTCGGTTCGGTTTAGTTTGCGCAAAGTTCCACGAGTTTTCTTCCCCGCGGAAAGCGTCTTGGGTCCGCCTTTTTGGCAAGGTTAGCATAAATTCCGTCGTGGGGGCCTGCGCCGGGCCGGCAGAAAGTTTCGAGTGAGTTGACATGGATATAAAAGGATATTGAAAGATATTGCCAACGGAAATGTGCTATTACACCGATATTTTCTCTCCGTTTGCTGGACTCGGGGCGTAAAGTTTCGATAGTGTAGCCCGGTGCCACCCGGCGACCCACGATCTCGAAGGCCGTCACGGTCGTGAGACGGTTGACGACCTGGCCGTAATCTTGGCACTACGTCCTGCCCGAGACATCCCGTCCCGGGCGCTTGGCTAGCCCACCGCCAACCGGGGAATCGAATTTCCGGTGTCCAGCATCGATCCACTATTGGCACTGGTAAGGACCACGGGATCGTTGTGCAACTTGTCCCATCAACGTTACATACATCTTTTATCGAGTGCCGCCGCCGTCGCCGTATGGTAAAGTTGCTGACCGAAGCGAAAGACTTTAACTTGTTTCTAAATTATTAAAAATAACGATTAGAAAGTTTCCGGCCGAGAAGATGTTTTCGAAGCTCGCCGGATTGGTCACTTCAAAGACGTCTGTAGACGGAACGATAAGCAGGACCAAACCGTACCGAGTTTTAAGTCGGGCAACAAAGTATTTGGTTGGTTTGGGCGTATAAATCAATTTCAAGTGTCAAACGGGACAGGGATTTTGATGGCGCTGAGGTTGGGTAATTTTGAAAGAAAAGTATTGGCAATCGCTTGAACTTTCACTCGATTTTGTTTCGAAACCGTTACAAAAAACGTGGTCCATTTGTTGGAAGTTTATCGCACCGTATCAAATTTTTTGTTAACGATAACTTCTAACTAATCTATATTTATTTTCTAACATAACCGATTTTACGTTTTTCGGATGGTAAACACAGCCAATCTCTAAGATAATGACTCTTCAGTCAGTATCTTGTATTTAATTTTAATTTATCTTCGCCATTAATTGTTATTGTTATTTTAATTGTTAACACATTTACACTATTGGCGCTCATAAGAGTCAGTCGAACGATCAAAATGAATATTGAATATGAATTGGTTTTGTACGTCCGAACTACATGTACTTTGGGCCTAGTAGAAGTCAATGCCGTCAAATAACCGGCCCTATTGTACCGATTTTCTGAATTTCATATAACCCTTTCATTTCTAATTGTCACACTTTCAATTGGGTCGATTTATTGGCTTTGAATCAACAAAATTATGCTGCTTTAGCTTCATCTCAACGCATCATACCTAACACTGTGACGAACGTTTCACACTACTCATAATCCCTTTCACTCAACTCTGCAATCAAATGCCCGTTATCTCTTCAAAATAAACTGTTGTATTTGATAATAGCGTGATTCGTTTTATGTGCAACTGCCAACCAGCTAATTTGACTGTAACTTCCAGTACAGCCACTGACGCTAACATGAACATGCAAGGATAGGGGATCGCTTCGGATCGCACAGTTGCTGCTGCAGCTCGCGTGTGAAAATGTACATCAAACAAACCAAATGAAGCGATTCGAACAATTTGCAACCATTCCTGAAAGATATTTAACGATAAAGCAATCGGCTTAAAACGCAATAATGCATCCAATATCGCACGCCTGCCGTAGCCATTTTTCACGCATCCTTAGCCCGTTACAACATGCCGCTGCAGGAAGTGAGCATAAAAACCATAAAAAAGTGGCAAACATCAACCGAAACGAAAACTGATTACCGCCAGTGCAACAGTAATCGCAACAACCACGCAGACGCCAGCACAGTGTAACCATTTTTCAAGCGAATGAAATAATTGCTCATCTCGCGGAGCACGTGCGGAGGTCCCAAAACGATGTGAGCGAAAACGGGAAGGGCAAACGGAACGAAAACAGCATTCTGATTAAAATTCCCCATGGGATTGGTGAAAATAAAATACATTCGTAAGTGCAACTTTCGGTATGTACGTGGCAAAAAAGTGTCCTTAACACGCCAATGTTGAAGATCGGCGCCCGGCAATGGGCCGCCACCCGGTTGGCCGGTTGGCGTTTGGCGCAAATCGCATCCGTATCCGCTCGTCGGCTGATCGGAATGACAAATTGGACAGGACCCATTGGGCCGGACCTCTGGCGCTCGGTGATGGAGCTCGGTGGCCTGTGACGTATGGTGCCGGGCCGAACTGCAGTTCCCACGGGGATGTGGCAAGCACGATAATACCGTCGCCCACAGTGTGTTTAACGTACCGGAGCAGAATAATTTAAGGTTTGTCGAAAGCATTACGCACGCTTCCGTTGGTCACCGTTGCTGGTCGGTTCGCTTTTGTACTTGTACTTTGCCTATCCCCCTGCAACCCGTGTAATCCATCAACTGTGATGAAAATTTGTCCATTATATGAACAGCTCCGCCTCTGTGTGCCGTTTTTTGTATCGCTGACTTCTGCCTTTTATTGGCGTGACACATATTCCGCCGGTGAATGGGTAGTGAGTTTCCGGCGCAGCGCAAAAGCGAATCATTTAAACGGCCTCCATTTGTATTGCTGTGAATGAACTGAAAACGAAAACATTTTGCGGCAGTTTTGGCGCTTTATTTGGGGCCAGTTGTAGTTAGTTTAACCTTTCCGGGGGTTCCAGAAATCACTTACAGTAGCAGTTCGAATCGATCGCATTGTGCTGATGGCGCAGATAATGGGTTAAATTGAATTCACAAATTGAACACTCTTTACAAGAAAGAAATTGTTTGAAAATAATCATTCGCAATCCGTTAAATGTCCTACGAACGATACAATTGAGCATTAAATTTAATCTTACTTACTTGTGTTCAAGTGGAACGCTCACAAAAAAAGCCTAAAGTTATGCAAAATGAACGGCACTGGGTTTTTTTATCGCGCATGTTCCTCTGTTACTTTAGATAGTGCCAACCAATCTATGCGAGCCTGGCGCTAAACAACAACTACGCAACAATGATGGAGGCAGTGCTGCCCGGTGCAAATTACCCCCCGGTACATGTAATTGATTGCCAATGATCTAATTCTCTTCACACACGCACACGGAACACACTCGCGAGTACAGTCTCAGCCAAGTTACTGGGTAGCGTCGTTCCGGAAAGCACGTGCGTGCGTGCATGTTGCTGGCGTCTGTTTGCATACAATTTACACCGAGTAATATTATGTTAATCAAACACCTAGGCCATTAAAGTAATGTAGAGGTACGATACGAAAAGTCAACAAACATGGGTGCCGCTTCCCGCACGCTGCATCCCGGATTTAGCCAACTTCGCACGTAGCCCACCGCTAGCTATCCGGCACCGAACCTAATGCAAGAACAGGAAGCACGCTCCGTGGAACATTTAATCGATCCCGTCGTACTTGTTGCTGACGTCGGCCTACGGCTTGACGTGGTGAGCACTTCGGGCGAGCTTTTACCGATGGTCTCCGCCGTTGAGATGGCACTGGAACCAGGGGTATGTACCGGGGAGGGGTGCGTATGTTTATCATCTCGATAAGTTTATTAAGTGCACGTTGGATGACTCGCAGTGGTTCGGATTGGAAGCCTGCTGGTAGGCTTTCCTGTTTGTGGCTTGATAAAAGATGCGTTTGATGTGTTGAGCCTTTGGTCCGTATCACCTTCCGTGGGATGAGCTAAACGTTGGTGTAGTTTGTTCAAAAATCTTTAAGAACCGCTTCACGATTGCAGCGCAAAGATAGTGATGTTGTTCCGCAACCCGATTTACATTTAAGTTGAAGTCCGTAGGTCTCTGTGGGACATTCTATTTTAAAAGGCCCAATTCAGCAGATACGCCGTTCCCACATCGTGATCCGGTCAGGAGGAATTGACCAACACAGAACCGTTCTCTACAGCCAGGCCAAGCGTTACGTCTACCTTAGTCAAGAACTCTGAAATGCGGGAAAAGTTTTGTGTCACTTAATTTGTAATCAAATTTTAGCACATTACGGCGACTAAAAGATGCTGTTTTATGTTGAAACCCGAGGCAAGGTTCATGTTTGGATTGGGTGGAGCAAAGTGCATACCAAGTGCATTGGCTTCAACACAAAAAGTCACTTGACTAAGTTAAAACTATCTCTTTGATGTTGATCCAACATCCATTTGAATGATTCATGCAATGAGGCAATGTGCAAAAAAGCATAAGCCGTTTGTGGTGTGATTGATGTTAATAATTCATTCTGTGAAAATATTGATCAGCTAATGCATGGTTCAATCCCAGCTAATGCACTTCTCCGCTTCGGCCCCGTGTGCCCTGCTTGGTGGCGGATAATTGGAGAGCGAAATTAATTTATTAAATTAACATCACGCATCTTAGCGTAGCCAAGGATACTGTAACATGTTCTTCGGATGATGATAAAATATATTTCCTCACTTCACCGGACCGGCCGGCGGTGGGAATCTTCAACCCGCCACTTAACGGTTGATGGGTGACACTTAAATTAATTAAATTTTCTTCCCCCGGAAAATGTGCATACGGGAGACGTCTTACCGATGTTCCGTTTCAGCTTCTGACCATCGTCGGCGTCGTCGTCGGCATCGTCGTCTTTGCCGTATTTCAACTGCATCCCGACAGTCTGACAGTTCGCCACTGGTGTCTGAAGTCGCCCCAGGAGGACTGCTTTTGCTGACTGTGCCCCAGAAAGAACGCATCCCAATGGGCAACGCATGCTGACCATCGGAAGGATACGCCCAGCGTCGTGGTCCATCCCGGGCGCTCCCGGCGATGCGCTCTCCGCCGGCTATTTATGGCATCACGTCGTGTATCATTTTGCGAAGCCATTCCTCGGGCATCGAGCCGGTTTCTTGGAGCCCACTTGACCGAGCTGAGTTTCCTTCTTCGGTCTGCGCTTGCCATCGGTGTGGCATTTGAATATTTATGAGGCGCGGCCGACGAACGGGCTGTTTACGGGGTCGGCGAGAAAAATGTATTCCTCTTGGCCACTTCTTGGAGTACCACCGCCACCCCTAGTGCCAGGCTTACAGCTCGAAACGCGGCGTGGGTGCCGAAAGCTTTCACCGTAGTCGTTCGGGTGAGAGAAAATTAAATTATCTTTCCACGTCTTTCTTGGAGCCCTCTCGAAACCGGACGGACCACAGCCGCGGAGGCTGGCGCAAGTTTGTTTTTAAGTTTCCGGCGTGGAGGTGCGCTTCGCAGAAACTACGGCTCTAATAAACTAATTTCCAACTTTTTCAATGAACTCTCTCGTCAGACCGGGCCCCCGTCAACACCTGGTCCGGTGGTGTGAGGGCGAGGGGAGGATAACTCCCACCGACCCGGGCTTTGGCCCAGATCCGTGACAGAAATCAGTTTAGTTTGCACATCTCGTGTCGTGCCGCTGTGGCGATGCTTTACAACACAACTTTAGCCCTTTCCGGGAGCCTCCGGTGAATACTGTCTGCTCCTAGCGTGTGCTCTTCATTCGCTGCGGTCGTACGTCGTCGTCCTTCAGATGCGGCGCGCGCGGGCGTGCAAAGTTCAAGTTCCTGTGCCAGGCCCGCCCAAAGGGCAAGACGTTTGACTTGGTAAAATGGCCGCCGCTCGGCTGGGGGATCAATTTTTCTTTACAGCTGAAGAACTTTTCCCATCTTCAACAGGTACTGCTCCTGGTGGGTGGGAAGCAAAAATTAAGGTCGAACGAAGTGGAACGGAAGCCAGGAAGCCGGGAAGATGCTTTGTTTGGTCGCCTCACCTTGGCGGTGGTCGGCGTTTCGCCCAGCCCAGAAAGGGACGGAAGTTTGCGCTATGCCACCTTCGTTCGTTATTCTTCTACTACGCTCCGTTGATTTAGGAGGCGTTGATCCACACTCTCCGCAGCTGACGAAGTATGCGTTGCTTCGGAAGTGACGTCACTGCTGTCAAAGTTTGAGGCATAATTGTAATGACGGAGGGCGCATCTTGTTGACACATCTTGTAGATTTTTTTAAACAACCTAATGGAACTTTGACTCATATTTACTTAACTCAACTTTATTTACAGTTGCTGTCACAATACAAAAATTTGTAGGTCTTTTTTGGTCAATTTCAGAACACTCTAACGTGTGCCAACATTGGGCGCAACACTGTTGCACCGACCTAGGTCACTATCGGTGGCACCTTGCGCAATGGCAAATGTCTCGCGGCTCAAGGCTTCAGGCATCGTTCATCGAACAATTTCCACAAAAGTTCTGCGACTCAGAAGGTGGAAGACTACAATATGCTAGAGCTATCAGCCGCGCTAGTGCTGTGTCGTTCCACCGAGTAAGTAACTAGGACCTCCTCGGCCCGATAACGGGTTGGGTTTGTTTGTGGCGTTGGCGTCAAAAGTTGTCCGCCTGCTTCGCGGAGCGAACTTGCGCCAAGAAAATGGTTCATCCCGTGCATCCCGTGATATGATGTTTGCGGACTTGGCGTCACAGGACTCGCCGAAAAAGAAAAAGAAATGGAAAACAGCAGCAACAAATACGTATCGCACCTCGTTAAAGGTGTGTTGATGATGGCTCTACGCCCATCGCCGGTGGCCTCGCCGATCGAACACCAGACGGAAATGATTTGCCGAAGGTTTGCCACTAGTTCTCCCAAGACCTACGGTGCAGCGAAGGTAGAACTACCGTCACGTTGAAGGGTCGCCTCAGGCCGACTAGACAGATCCGTGGCTCGGAATGTATCGGCCAAAAGCGGCCAGGCTCGTCGAGATGCGCCCGGTTGCCCGAGAGGGAAATAATTTCCGCTAGATGATACCCTTTTTTGCTGGAGTTCCACTTCCGTTCGTGCGAAAAGTTTCCATTCCCTTGGCTATTGTTTCGCCGGGGCCGGAGCGCAATCATGTTGCTCCGGCCATTGTTGCGGCCCAGAGAACCACATCTCACAACTTGTGGGGTCGGGGGGGAGAGGTGTGGGTCGAGTGCAAAGCGAACAACATGAAAGAAAGCCAGAGGAGACAAGAAGTTTTTAATTATCCTCTCTCTGCGCTCCCGAATATTTATGGCGGTTGCTGTTGCGTGGTGCGCTTCTGCTTCTTGCTCGGTTGGCCATCCTTTCTGTGTATGTGTGGCGGCTTATCACTCACCTGGTGCTGTCGTGCCGCGCTAAGCAACTTCCCAAGCCCGACTGGTGCACGGAAACGGACCCGTTGCATCCACCGACGGATCCAGCCTGGTGGCGATGGCTCGCGGCCCGTACTGTTTTGAGCCTGCCTGCGCCTGCGAAGTGCTTTTTCTGCGAATTTCCTTCATTAAACGCGGATCCTTAGCTCGCCGGATCTGCTGACGAGACTGGCCCTCCCTAGCCCGGCGGTGGCCTTTTGCCTATTTTTTTTTTGTCTTCCCCTTAGTGCAAACATGACATACACGTGTGTTTACAATTTTCCGAAGGATCCTCGGTCCATGCTCCCCCTGGGTGCGGCCCATCGAAGCGATCCGGCGAACGGCCGCCCGGCTCTTTGTACTGACCGTAGCCGGGCGCGCCGGGCCGATGATTTATGACGGTGGAATCTATGTGCGGTGTGTGCGCGATTTTTATGCTTCGTTCGCGTTCGCGGCCCACCGGATGGCCGATAGCGGGCCGCGTGACAGGCCGGCCCGCTGGCGAATGTGTTGAAGTTTTCCTAGTTTGGGCCATTTTTTAGAAGAGAGATACACGACTTTTCTTTTTTTCTTTGTGGGCCGCACCAACCCAGGACTGAGCCCATCATTCATCGAAGCTTTCACGATCGCTCTTTCTCTCTCTCTCTCTCGGTCTCACCGAGGCCGGTTCGCGAACGGCGGACAGTTTAAAACCAACGCATCAGCAAACTCGCCACGCAGCGGACCTGATAGCCCCGGGGGCGATAGATTTCGTAAGCCTCGGTGTAACAATCCGCGGACCAGTTCGCCCCGGAGCTCCCCTTGGTGTTTATTTGCAGAAGGTTAGCATTCTGTGCAGTGGGCCATAAATCATGTTCGATTTCGTTACCGAGGCTGGCAGCTGCAAAGCACTGACGCGTTTTATGTGTGGCACCGTGACGCTGCTCGTTCCGTGCGGTGATAGAATGGCCATTTTGAATACCGTTTTTCGGTATGTTTTAGGAAATGATGAAATTATGATCGCAACATACGTTTGGTGCGCTAACAAGCGTACCATTTTTCGTTGTTAACAACAGGTAATTAATGGTTTTCATTGGAAGTAGCTTTGCCTCGAGGCTTACTATCCTTTCCCCGAAACGAAACGGTAGACCGGCCAATTACTGAGAGTTATGATATGATTGCCTCAGGTTACCAGGTTTGTTACCGATTCTCCGAATTCATGATCACAATATCCGCACCTATCATATCATCATTATTGTTTAAGCATATTTCATACCTTTCAGCCAGGTCATTTACAAGTCATTTCTACGAATTTATACTTCAGTTTGATAGTTTTGAAAGTTCACGGTAGGGAAAATCAAACCTGCAATCTGTTTAAGAAATGATGTTTCACGGGCGGAATCAAGTTCGACGCTTCTTTTTAAAATAACATGCCATCGTCCGTGGAATTTGCTCGCTCTATGTTCCAAACAATAAATCAAATTATTCGCCGAGAAAAAAACCGATTTCGATTGAGCGTGTGCATGTCCGGTAGGGCTGTGTCGCATTAAATTCAACAACACACAGCCTTGGCCGGTTTCCGTGTCGTCAGCGTCAGCGTCGTGCTGATCACTGATTTATTGGACATGACGGTGGCCGGCGATCGGTGCCGGCTGGTGCACATAATTTATGCTCGCTTTGTCGTCGTCCCCGGGTAAACCACAGCGCACCCCGGGCATTTATTCGCGATCTGTGAGCCTCTGTGTGTGTGTGTGTGCGTGCGTGCGTTTCTAACATCCCACGAACATCCTTCCATCCGCTTTCCGGGCCAGACGTTTACAAATCGCGTTCTCCTGCCATCAGCCAGCCGCCAGCGGTGGGAAGCAACTTTCGCAGCATCAACTGCGACCGGCTGGGGGTTCTGTGTGATAATGAGCGCGAAATGATGAGCCTCCGCGTCCCATTTTGTCACCAGCAAGCTTATAGTGCCGACCCATGGTCACAGCCCACAGCACCCCCGAGCTGGCCTGTGGTTCTATTGCGAGAGCCACGGGACGTGTCCTCGTAGCAAGGTTGTTTTTTGCCACCACCATTTATTTTTTTTCAAACTACTTTCAATTATCATCAGCTTCTCGCGCGGAACCACGGTGTCGGGTGGTCGCTGGTGCTCCGGGATCCGGAATGTGCTTCGTGCCTGTGCGCTGCTGCCAGTGACCCACTTTCGTCACCCCGTCGTGTTTTAGAAAACAACGAAAAAGTAACGCACTTTCGCACAACAAGCGAGGAGACGGAAGCTCAGAATGAAGAGTATAAAAAAAAAGGAAAAACTAGTTGGTCATTTGATTTTTTTGCGGTGTTCGCTTTAATTGAATTAAAACGACACATTAATAATGGGTCCCAAGCGTCGTGTTCAATGCAGGGACAGCCCGGATCGTGGAAGGTATGTCGGGATAGGGGGTGAAACTGAAGCTGCACAAAGTTGATGATTAGTTGAAAAGCTTGTGGTTTCCTTATTTAACGCTTCAATAATTGGAAATACAATAATCTATCGCCCATGTAGCGGAATGTGTGGTAGAACTTATTATGTTATAAGGCAACCAAACAAATACGATTTCGTTTTAAGCTCATAGACCGTTACACGAAAGATCGTTAATTGAAATGAACGTTTCAAAATACCGAATCATTCCGATATTGACATTGTTTAAATGCGTAGCGATCGTATACCATTTCAAGGAGCAAATACTAAGTCTTTGAGGCACTACAAATATGTATTATGCGGGGTGCTACAACACTAATTTTCATATCCTTGGCAAATCGGGTATGTCCGATCCTGTTGTGGTGCTATTTTATTGCAACAAAATATATTCATTCCAACTATCAATAACTCAATATATCCCCTCCACGATGTTAGTTACATTGGAAGTCTGACCATCACTGACGGAAAGCAGGCGATAACCTACATATGCTTTCAGCATAGCTGAGGCTTCTGGAACATCAAAGGGCCGTAAGAGATGATTACTGGTCAAGTAACTGCATAGCACCGACCAGAAATCATCGAAAGCAACATACTGCACATGCGTTGGCAGTGCGTTACCGGGAATTATGCGATACATTACTTTTTTGCGGCCACCATTTGAATACCACCTGATGTTTGAGCATAAAACAAGCCGCACAAAGATCTTCACAAACGTTCACATGCAGCACCGTAGTTTGCTGCTTCGATTTCGACAATAATTTAATGTAAAGCGTGATCCAAGGACGGGCATCAGGTTGGGCAGTAATTACATCAACTCACGGTTCACCGCATTTGATCATCATACCTCATCCGGCCGGCTGGTCGTCTTCTTTTCCCTGTTAGCCTGTCGGCATTTTATGCGCCCTGTGCAACCGTATCACCACGAGGATGCCTAGTTTATCGCGCTCTCTCCACGCCGGGTCGGTTCGGTTTGTTAGAATACCACCAAAACCAAATATTGGTTCACGGCTCAGCTGCTGATGGGCGGAAACCGAGCCCAATTCATTAGAGCGTGAAATATTTTGCAATGTGCAGTGCTTCGGGATACCATCCCGGGCGCTACCAGCCCCTGCCGGCCGTGTGGCCCACCGGAACAAATCAAATGAAACGAATAAAATACCATTTCGATGTCCGTCCATCACTGTCCCACCCAACATGCACCGGCGGGTGAAGCATAATTTTGTGGCCACGCACGTTTGCGAAAGTGCCTTTCTAAAACGCTCGGATCGGACCCGGCGATGACCGTGGCACTAAAATACCTGGAACGAAACCGCATCGCGTACCGGAAAAGTGTTTTCGAAACTGCGGAATGCGGAAAGTTTTTACGGCAACGAAATGTCGGACCTCGGAGCCGTGAGCGAACGGTTCGGTTTGTCACATTTGCGTGCCTTGTTGAGCAGAGAACGTCCCGACCATCCACGCTGTTGCACGGTTGCGACCATTACGGCGATCGGAAATTGCCACAAATGTATTTTGGCGGTGGCGTGCGGGCCACCTGGTGATAGCCAGAAATTATAGTCCAAATTAGACAACAATAATGTAGCATAAATAACCTGCACGGCAACGGCTTGCCCGGTGCACGTTGCGCGCGATGCTACATTTTCGGGAACGGATCGTCGACTAATGCCCCGAAGCCTTCAATTCAATTTTGTAATTCGATTCAACTATTTTACAAAACCGGGTGCGCTTCTAATTTATCAACCAATATTGAAATGTGGTAAAGAAGGTAAATTTCGGGAGAAAATGAACGAGTCCGTTCCGTTAAATATACGTGCTGCCGTTGGTATCGAAGAGCAACGAAAACGATGTTAGCAAGGATAACATTCATTCAGCAATTTGTCGGCTATAATTGGCGTCGGAACAACGATCCCACATTAAAACTCGCCAAAGTCAACTAAACAATTCCAAAATCCACCGTAATATTTGAACATAACCGTGCATGTGTCATAAAAACGCTGGGAAAGTGTTGAGAAAAATGACAAGAACCGGGATAGCCGTACTAGGCGAACAGTATTTACTGAAACCCAGTCCTGACAGTACCAACATTATTGTTAATGCTCTTAGAATGAATGGGCCTGAGATCTCCTGCGCTAACAGAACAGAATCTTCTCAGAAATGGGATTCAAGCGTAAATGTTTCATTTTCCACCAATTCCTAGCCACCGAATGTTGACTTTTCGAAAGCGGTTACTAAAAGTGGAATTGATTGGCTTTGTGTAATTTCTCAGCCATAACGTTCAGGTTCGTAGTCCCATGTGACCCGTGACAGCTACCAGCTGGACCAGGCGCACGGAACTCATTGCAATAATTTTCTTTCGAACGCAATCTTTCCACCTCAAGGAGCTGGCCCGCTGTCTTTTTGGCTTCCGGCGCTCCGCTGGTCAGTTGGAGCCTCGCGATGGTGCTCTAGGTGCCTCGGGCTTATAAATTATGTATTTTACATCAGCAACATGGATGCTGCCAAGGGAGAAAAATATGCTTTCTCTGCATGTAATTTGTCTTCTTCTCCGACATCGCCCCCGAGTCTCATCGCCCCACGATTCTGTGTAATGCTATTTTTGTGCATGAACGAAAAACAACACAGTGACGACACGGATATTGGATCGGGACACGGGAAGCGGTTCCTCCGTACGGTTGCCTTTCGATGACCGAAGGTCTTCCTGGCGCCGGTCAGTTGCATCTGCGTCTGTTGAGTGAACCGAAAAGTCACTGGAACCCGGTGAAGCACCGGCGGACCTTCTCACGTGACTATTCATCATTTTCTCCGTCGTCGTATTTTCCACGTCGAGGAAATTGATCGCTTGTTGGGAATCCAGAAAATGTCCTAACATTATGTTTGTTTTACTTTCGACGATTGCACCACGTTGGACAATTGTAGTAACCCCTTCGCCGAACGGCGAACAGACTTAGACATTTTCTCGTCCCGAATCGAAATGAATACAAATGTCCATTTAGCGAATGAGCTAGAAAACCGACCAGTGACCGACCGTCGATGAAAAGGTCCCGGAGCCGGGTCCGAGCCGATGGTCCATTCCCGCTCGAGAAGACATCCTTGACACATTCCATCCCGATCGAATCGAAAGAATGGCGTTCGAATCGCTTAGAATCGTGTTCGTCGGACAGGGGAGCGACCAGTGGTTCATTTTCGCACGAACCGCTCGGACATTGGTGTCTTCTGGTCAACGCGAGGTAGGGCTATGGTGTAGTTCCGGAGCGACTAGCCGACGAGCCACACACTAGAGGAAGTTTTAATCGTTTATATAATTCACCACGCACCCGGGATTATCCCGGGCGGTCCCCAAATCCCTTACACATGTTGGACACATAATGCAAGCAATTTAAAATACCGTTCAACAGCTTCGGCCAGCACCACCACCGGTGCACGGCGCTGAAGTGGCTCATTTTGGTTCGCCCGTCGACCGGAGGTTCATGCTGGGGACACACATGGAGCATGGCGCAGGGACGGACGGTCGGAACTTCTGGGTCGAGTGGATTTGTTGTTCGCCGGACAAATGGTTCCAGCGTAACCGAGTTAGCCCCTGGGCTAACAGACTAGTGGCCCTAGTGGCGCTTTTCGGGCGAACCATATGTGACCTTTTCGAAAAGGAGCAACGGAGCGCTGCCCGGTGGGTACGGCGGGGGTGAGTGAATTTCCCATTACCCAGCGTACTATGCCCTAGGGAGAATTCTCGGTGGTAGCAACTGCAGCAGTCAAACGAAGGAACGCGATCATTAATTTCGTTCCATCGGCGATCCATGAGTTTTCGGGATAATAAATGAGCGCCGAGTGAAGCGTGCACGTGCACGTGTGCTGTGTGGCCCCGTATGTGTGTGCCTGTGCGGGTGCCTGTGTGTGAGAAAGACCGAAGGAGAATGTATCGGATCAGAGCTGACGCGGCACACATGGTGCTTTTGTAGCGACAAAAAATGGTGCCACCATCCAAGATGGAATATTTATTAGTGGCAAAATGTAACTCTAATGCTTCAGCGCGACAGGGTAGCCGTCGGGAACTCGTCCGTTAAACTTTGTTCGGTTCCTGTATTATGCGGTTGTATTAGTTTTTAACGTTAACGACCGGAAGGCTTTAATGTTTCTCTCGCAGGAACGGTCATTTTCTGGCTGCACGATGGTAAACATCCAACGGAGCAGTAGAAATTGAGTTTATTTCCTGCGACATCCTAGAAAATGCGGGAACCTTTGATTCAATGTGCGCCATTGCCCAAAATCGTTCATCGCTCTCGATCCACTGATTAGCGATCCTCTATTAGAGAACATTTGTTTCTTCTTTGGCCCTTTTCTCAACCATTGCAAAGAAACGAGAGTGAAGGCATGAACTTTGAATTAATTTGATTTATTTATGTAAATATTAACGAAAAGCTCAAGTAGCTTCAATCCCCATTGTTTGAACTGTCTTAAATACCTGTCGTATCTGTTTAAACAATCCGTTCAAAAGTGTAGTTAAATATTACAAACAACTCCGAGCGAGGGCAACCAATTCCGCTGAAATGCATCCGAATACTGCATCTTTTCCTGCACTCACCGATGTGTGCGCTCAGTGTGTGCGTCGAGGACTTTCCAAACAGACGGCGAGAAAAATCCTTCCGCTCCAGATGCAATGTTTATTCTACTTTCCCCACTGTTCAATGACCGCATTTCGTGTGGTTTTTTTTTCGCTACCCTTTGTGCAGTACGTAATGTAAATACTGGTCGCTCCGCACGGACGGAACCATGCGAGAGAAAATATATCCATTCGAAAAGCGGAATGGGATTTGGCAGAATATTACATTCACTTAAGTGTATTAGATGTACTTAAGTCTTTATGCCCACTTATCGCATTGCACCGATAGCGCCGGCGATGCTGCTGGTGGCGCTGGCGGTCCGGAAAATTGCGACAAAAAGCGATCGATTTGCGCCGAGCATCGTTTGGCAATCGGGGCCATCAGTTCCTTTTTTTTTCCTCGCCTGGAAGACTCCCCGTCCGAAGCCGATTTCGCGAGTGCGGCTACCATGCGAGTGGAACGGTCTTTACTATGATACCATGTTGACAGCTCGTTCGGCACAGCGTCAGCGGAATCTCGGGTGCTGGTCCGGTGAGCGAAACAAGCTAGACGGATGATCAACCCATCGAAAGCAGGCGATACTAATGCAGCAAATCGAACTTAAATGGCTCCAAAGGACTCCCCCCAAAGGATAGCACGTTTCCCAGTCAAGTGTTTGGTGCTCAGTTTGGGAGTCTTTTGTGGGCAAACGAAATGGACCGTGTCGCTTTTAAGAAGATAAAACACACCGATCGTTGGGTGAATTCGGTAATGAACGCTTTCAGAGAGCGTAGAAAGGTGCTTAATAAGAGTAATCAAGGCAGCAGCTGGCTGGCTGGCAGCAGAATAAATTGGCATTGGTTTTGAACTTCCAATTTACTTATATATCTTTTCAATCGCATGAATTCACTTCACTTCGTTTTGCATGAAACGAATGCAATCTGAAGCGAATCTTTTTTTTTCAAAAAATCGCAACCACAAAGGAAACTAGCAGTCAGCATGGCTTATGGATATTAAGCAGCTTACTCTATCAGCATGACCCATATGTCTTACTGCGTTCCGTAGGGGAGTGGTCGTAGCAATTTCTTCCACCAAGCTACAGTTCAAGCAACTACCCGTCGACTACTCATCGGCCTGATTTCCAGACGAGCAGCGCCGGGAAGACGATCTGCCGACTTAAAAACAAGAATCGAGCATTCTTCAGCACCTAAGCCGATCAGAGGTTATCGTAGTTGATTGCCTTTCTGCTGCATGTACTTTATCGAGTGTTCGGTCGAGTGTGTCAGGATGCGACTGCAGCCACCGTACTCTGCTCCGTCCTCCGTCAATCCACTCCGTCGATTCCATTGTGCACGACGTGAAAGAGCAATGCGTATCGCAGGCACCCAGACAAACCGTACGCCGGTGGGCCGACAGGAATCAACCGGTTGCTCATCGTGGTTGCCGTCATTGTCATGACGGCACTGTCTTCATCATCACGGCCAAGATGGGTTGCGTCTTATGCGAAAGGGCGGATGTTCACTTCGCAAATCATTAGACACCGAAGCCGAAGGAGTTCCTATCGTCCGACTCGACTACGGAAACCAGCGCCTCGGGACACACTTAATTTACGAGCGAGGCATGATGAATGGCCATAATGGCAAATATTTTCACCAAACAAGCATCACTCCACTCTGGCCCTGCTAGCATCCTTCGTCGTTCGGTACGGGGCAGCAGGAAACGAAGTTTTGTAATGACAGCTACTCACTTCCGAAACGCCACTCAACCAGATGCTAGCTGACCCAATTGCCGTGCCGTGCCGTGCCGTGCCCTGTCGATAAGCTGCAGCCTGGAAACGTAGAACCGAAGGAAGGCTGCTGCAACCCGGCCGCCCGTTACGGAATTCACGGAATCGATAATGATTTTTCGACGTGCTCGATTGGCCGCAGGTGACGAAGCTTCTCTGGCAAGGAATCGACACCGTTCCGGTTCGGGATCAATATATTTTTTATCGTTTTTGGGACTTTGCAAGGCACGCGGACCGACGTAAGTACTAGGCTCCGAACGCCTCACAGGATGGCGTCCTGGTGCATGCATGGTGCAGTGGTGTAACGGCAATCAAACAAAATGAATTCCTGGTAAGAACGGACGGCACTGCTGCATTGGTGCGGATATATTGAGCACACGGGGAAACTCGTCCCGACAAATATTACGAGCCGATCGCCGGAAGCGGAAGCGTTAGTTCCTGGGATTCCCCGGATGGCGTTTTTCGCAGCTGCTTATTTGTGATGCCAATTTCGTACGGTGCATATGCTTTGCTCGGGGAAGGCGTTGCACTTTCTCGGAAGGACCACTGGAGGACATTGCTTGAACCCTTTACCATACCGTCTCTTCAATCATCAACGAGCCGGCTTTGTTATTGGCTTGCTGTTGGGGCCATTTTAATATTCGTATTTTATTTAACCACCGAACATTTATTTTGGTTTTGACCAACATCAAAAAGATGAAGGATAATAAAGTCAGTGCAATCGAAATTTTTGCACATGCTGTTATGCGAGTTGCCTACGTCGAGGCGTAATGTTAAATTTTTAGACTTAATACTTGGAACGCATAACATTTCCAAACAGGAGCGAAAAGGATCGATATCCTCATTGCGGTATGATAAGTTGTAATGCTACTCCGCAATGTTCTACATCTTTTGACAGCAAAGGCTGTTTCGCACATTGCCATCCTGTTGGATGCCCGTCACCGGTTACGGGTAAGCCTGGCGCCCGTTCGAAACTACGCCAGCGAAGGAATGAAAGCAACAGCGCACCAGCATTCGAAACAAGTGCCGAATGGCAGCGTCCCTTAAGTATATTTCCTGCTAATGAAATATTTTTCGAAATGCTACAGAGACACACATAATTCGCGTACCACCGCGCAATTAGTGGCTCGATTGAGCGTTTCGGTTAAATTAATTAAACGCGTGCCATCGCGTCTCGCCGGCGGCCGAATGTCACTCGAAATGACAATCGGACTCCTTTGCTGACTATTGTACAATGGTACGTGATTACCAACGGGACGGCGGAAACATGTGGCTCCAGAGTCCAGCATATTCACACTCTCGGGCTGGACTCGGAGGAAGGCATCAATGGGTTTAATTATGTTTCTCGCTCTCTTTCGTGGCCCAGCGGAAAACCGGGAGCAAATGATCCTCTTGCAAATGATGATGAAAATGCAACGCTTATGTATCAGTTTTTGAATCGCCACACTAGCGATCGTTCACAGTCTATCGGATGCCAACCACAAATGCAAAATTTGATCAATTTATCAACTTCAACTAGACTGGCTGTAGTGTTGTGTAGGTGAAACATTTTATGAAAATAGCACACAAAGCTGTTTTGCGGCACACAGAGATTGCACCGGAATAAAATAAACTAATCCACACCGGACGGTACTGCAGTAAAAATCCAGCTCCGTTAAATACCATTGGAAAAATGAGGTAGAATGTGAGATTTCGAATGTTTGCCAGCAAACAAACCCGGGACGGGAGTAATATTGAAACTATTCGACCGTGCCCAACAACATACATTTGTCGAACGGCTCGCAAAGTTTATAAAGGAGTGCACGATTTCCACCGATTTTAAACAGAGTTTCGATTCGAAGCGTTCAATAATGTATTCGGCAGAAAATAAAACATTTCAATACTTCTCAGCCGACGAATGCAAACACCGGTATGAGTCTGAATTTCATTCATACTTAAATTGCACGTATTTAAAATAAAAAATAGTTAAGCTGCTGCCAGCAGCTTCACAACGAAAACGTTCCAAACAGCATTCCGGCCGCATCCTGTCACATTTGCATACATTTTACGCTCACGCATCGATGTTTGAACGGTTGCACATAATCCGTTTTTATCATCATTCCCTCTAGCGGCCGGATTCATTCGTTCGTTTGTTTGCTCGAAGTGAATTGTAAATTTGTTGTCGACATTGACGAGTGAATTGGAATGGTTTTTCAATAACCCTACGCATCGACAACAACTGCAGCCTAAGGGAACAGCTCGGACGTAAAGGTTACATCGATATGGTGCAAATATTTGTTAACGTTTGCGGTACTTTGGGGTCAAAACAAGCAATTTGGTGAAACTAATTGCAAACGGTTTAAAACTTTTAATTGGAATCTGCAATGGGATAGAAAATTAGTCCGTTCGATTAGTATCAAAAGTTCAAATTAGGCACTATCGGTTCAGCTATGGCGACGAAAATTAATTTACCTGACCCATTGCATGCAGCTTTACTCTGCCGTAAACTAGGTACCCATTTCCGGTCCGTGTGTGAACTAAAGCTTTTCGTAGGGGAACTTTAATGGGTTTACGGCCACCGCGACTACCAGCTGCCGAATAACGGATCCCGGTGACTGTGAATCGAGTGGAATCTATTATACGAAAATGGATGCCCTAAGAAGGGTTTATTCTTACGCCCTGCCGGTCTGCGAGATCTGGCATTTTGGATAGTCTGCATTAAGATAAAAGTTAGTTGTTGCATTTTAGTCGTACCTCAACTTATTTTTTCTACATTTCGAGATAAAAGGAAGCCCGATACGGTGGCCCCGCCCGAAACCATAAACTGGTAAAGATACTGGCCATAACTACAAGGTATAGTAAGTGTAGAACGAGCTTTTGAATAAAATAGAATTTGGCTCACTCAAGAGCACATGCCCGTTGAAGCATAAGCGACCTTCGAGTGCACCGCTACGAGCAGCATTTTACTTTCGACAAGCAAACGGATCTGCAGGGTGACAGTATCTTTTTACAAATCTCAAAAGCTGCCGGCGTAACGTACAAAAGCACTCGAGAACCGAGGAGACAAAGCACGGCAGCCGGCGACGGCAGTGTCTTGACGACCACCTCCAATGGGTCTGCGCGACGAGCATCAACATAATGCCCGGGAGCCGGAGCCGAACTACCATTAGCGAAACGTGGGTAAGATGACGATGTGATGCATCTTTCGGTGGGCTTCGTCAAAGTGGAAGTCTCTTTGCCGGGGAGGATAACAACGAACGCATTACTACCGAAAATCTTCCTTCCATTCCGTGCGCGATGTACAGACCTCGGGGCCGTTTCAGGTGCGGCAACCGGAGCCCAAGGACGGGGTCCCGACAGAATGCCGTTACCAATATGTCATAGGTTGACGACGGCGGGGTCCGAGCGGCAGGGTCCCAAACACCGACAACAGTGGTTGCCCCGACGGCGATGCAACTGCATTTTTTGGTGCACCGTGCTCAGACAAATGCGCCGAATGCAAATTGCAGTAACCGGAAGTGCATCATTTGGTACGCGCTTGAATGATGGATCTGGTGTTCCCGTGCTGTCTATTTCGGTTTTTGTTACATTCTAAAACCATGCCAGGCGTGGGTCGTCGTTGCCGTTGAGAAGGAAATTGTCTGGCTCCCGGGTGGGTCCATGAGATTCCTCCATGAGGGAATGTCCTCCGTGTTTCGTGAAATCACAAATAGAGTTCCGGTAGTGGCGATGCGCACTAAAGGCACACATTGTGAACGCTGTGGTGTATAAAACGGTTTATATAGACTGTTTGTTACGTAGGCATAATGTCGGTTTAAACATTTAAGTTTTGCCCAAACTTTTTTCACTAAACTATAATCAATCGAATACTTAATGCAAGTTGTATTGCCATTAGTATTAGTAACTGTTTAGCACAATTTCACTGTTTACCAATATATCATCGACCTGATTCGCCGTGTGATTATTCTGGACTACTAACTTTTATTACAATTCCAGCCAGGCGTTCCAGGTTGCAACATGTTTCACAATGTTTTGCTCGTAGTGTTTTGAAGCATGTCGTCATCGCCGATGATCGCCAAACCAAGAACGGAGCGCGTTGGGCCCGAGCGACATTTTTAAACGGCCAAAACGGTAATTTGTTTCGGCAAAATTCGACCAAAAGTGTGTGCAGGTTTTGTAAATTCTTCTCCATTGTTGGGTAATACGAAACCACTGCGAAGAAGCCGTTCCGAGGGAGCCTGAAAAGCGATCGAACGTTGAAGGTGGAAGCATATGAGCTATCGCGCTGGCTTCGTTGCGTATCGCTGGTGCCATTATTCATCTTCATATCTACATATCCCCGGTGCACCGATTGTTCTACTTTTGTCCGGTTCCTCGTACAATGCAGCTTAAGACGTCTCGGGCTCGGAACGGATCTCGGCCGGTTACAATTTATCGTCCCCGGCTAGCGTCCGTTCGGTGGAGGAGACAAAATTGACGCAACCCTCGCCGATCAATTTCGCTCCATGGTCGTTTGTTTAACGTTCGGTCGTTTCGCAAGGACCCTCGCTTCTGTGCCCTGCTGCCTGCCTGTGTGTGTGTGTGTTTCATTTCACCGATCCAGGAATCGTTCCGCCAATTTGTATCAATCGTCTTTTTCTCGGGGCAACGTACCGCACTCGAGCGAAGAAGATCGGCGTCCGTTGCACACCGACCGCGTCCGTGGGATGGAAGCATTCAAG
This sequence comes from Anopheles cruzii, assembly GCF_943734635.1. Taxonomy (NCBI): domain Eukaryota; kingdom Metazoa; phylum Arthropoda; class Insecta; order Diptera; family Culicidae; genus Anopheles; species Anopheles cruzii. The sequence goes on from NC_069145.1 coordinate 27,775,632, forward strand.
GATCTATTCGGAGGACTTTGTAACGAATGGCGCACTGCCGGTTGACTGCGGGGAACTGTGTCACCTCGAGTGTATCGGAGATCGAAACATGAAATTGGATAACTCTCCACCAAACCGTCTAAATACTGGCGTTTTTCCGTTTGCATCTCATCCGAAGAAAACGGGCGCACAAGCTTCACAGTAACCGATCAATTTTGAAGGGTTTCGCTCCCGAAAGCACCTACCTTGCTGGTCCCAATCAATTTTGTGGCTGGAAATCATGGAGGACACTCGAGATGGAATAGCAGCGTAAAGTTACCACTGAAATCACGAAGCTCATTAGTTGTGCGCAAACCGTAGAAACGGATGCTATTGTGCATTGGGTGGGATGCATTTGTGCAACACTTCTGGCGAGGGTACCTTCTCGGTGCAACTCAACTGTTACTATTTTTTATTTTCTGCAGATGCAGGCACGAATCCGGGTGAAGCTTTTCATAAGGCACGCTCGCAATAAGTGTACAAAACGGACTTTCAATCGTTCCAGAAACAATCAGAAGGTCCATCAGATTGTAATTCATGATTCCGTTTGAAACGTTTCGTTCTTCCAATCACTTTAAAACGATAATTTTTTCAAACAAATGAAACTGTAGGACTTTTATCCGACGAAATCCGACCAACGATGGGTTCGTAAGTTATGCGCTCAAAATGTTTCCGAAAATACTACGGGGAAGTTTTAGACGGCATTCCAACATGGAGTAAACCATTAAAAGTATGCTGACCATAAAACGAAAAAACTGCATCGTAAAAAGCCGTCAAAACCAGCTTGACTGGCGGGCGCTCTTAGTCTACCGAACTGAACGTAATAAAAGTTGAAAATCCCCAGCAGAAAGCCAATGAAATACGGAGCCTCGATAGGAAATAGTTCGTCATAAAAGCAGCAAGCAGCTACAGCGGAATCCGACGCATTCCGCCACCAACGCGCGATGCAATAGGTTCCAATGTTTGTGGAAGCGACTCTTCAAAGAGATTGCCAGCGCCGGAGAGATAGAGAGAGATAGAGACAGAGAGAAAGGATGCGGCGGGGAAGCGTGTTGATGCATTATGCGCCATTCATTTTATTTTATATCATAGCTTTACCGCCGCCGAGTTCTGCACTTCTTCAAACGGATTGGCTTTCTCGGTGCATTCGGTACTTTTTCTTCGCTTTGCAGTTATGTGCATTGTTCGAAAGTCGTTCCGCTGGCCGTTCTAAGTTTGTGTTCTGTCGTGTTGTGGTGAGCGAAAAAAGGAAAACCCGGGGAAATGGCGAAATACACTTACTTACACGAAAACAAGACCCATAAAGTTGCATTTACCCCACACACACACGTCGGCTGTTATGGTTTGTTTCACTGTTTTCTGTGCTTCTTCGAACCACACACGGAGCATTCGCCGGGTTCACCATGAAACGAAGACACTCCTCGGTCATGGATTGTTTTTCAGTGCGTTTTAACAGAGTTCGTTGGTTTCAGTGGAAAAGAGCAAGTCAAACGCAAGAAATTATATTTTTCTATCAAAGAAATACGCGAGCGCTTGGAACACTCGTCCGACTACTAACAGCCATCCGCCGTACTGCTTTTACATGAAATTATCTATTGAACAAGCCTTTTCCCTTCTCTTTTAAATATACAATTCGTGTACAGTAAAAGTGACTAAATAAAGGTCAACCTGGATAGACTGACGAAAATTTCATTTTGATTATTTAAAGAATTCGCAACTGCTTTGCAAAACAAAAACTTCGATGAAAACCATAAACATTATTAAAATATGAAATTGTGATTGGAAAATGTTAGATAAAACTTGACAGGTTGGAAACGATTGAATGACAGTACCCAGACGACGATGGGAGCTTGTTAAAAGTTTACGCATCAATGGCGCTGGTTTCTGTTTTTGTGATCTACAAAGCAATGGGAAACGGAAACATTTCGCCATAGAGGGAAGTATCAAGGAGCTAGTTTTGACAAAGAAACACGCAAAACCCCTTCTCGTTTCGCGCTGCGCCACGCAGCAATGAGCGATGAGCGTTTGAGAACTCCGTAAGGGGACCAAGATCAGGCATTGCGCAGGAGTACGAAAAATGTCGAAAAAGCTTTCAATGTGACCTCATCAATTTATTTCAAAAGTGATTCCTTTCCTATACGCGAATCCTACGGAGCGAGTTTGAAAGTAATTTTATAGGTCAGTCATTCGTTGAACTCCTGGTCAACGTTTTGGTCGATGTGAAATTGTGAGTAAGAAACCTAAATAAAATAAAGTCTTCTCTTCGGGGACCGAAACAGACCCGTTCTGAAGCTGTTCATCTCTATAACCCGCTGCTCGCTGCCTTGCCTTCCTGCTTCCGGCTCCGGCGGGAGTATCTCTTGTCAAAACCATACAAAACCACACCAGTCGCCGTCAACATAAACCACATACCACACTCCCGTCCGCGGTGAGCGCAACAGCAGCAGCGCCGGGGTCCAGTAGATTCCCATTGCACGGTCTCTTTGCGTGCCCTCAGCTCGTAACTGGTCGGAAGGTGCGAAGAAAAAATGCCAGCCAAGCTGCGGCAGAGTGTCCACAAGTGCCCACAGACCGGTCACATCCAGACCCGGTGCTCATATCCGAACCCCGCTGCTGCTGCTGGCCGCCGGCCCGCGAGTCCTAGAACAGATCGTACCGTGGATAACCGCAAAAGAATGCAAAACGTTGCATTTTATGAAGTTTCCGGCACTTTCGAGTGGCTCGATCGCCCGTTCGCCGAACAGCGAAACACACACCTACGCCTGCCCCAGTGACCCAGCGCCCACAGCTGTTGCCTTCGAGTGACCGCAACTTGCCACGACGAGCCAGAAGCTGGCGTCGGGTGTGGCAAGAGTACAGAAAATAGTACAAATCTCGGCACCGGCATTCGGTGGCGGTGGGTTTAGTATGTCGGTTATTTATGCCAGAACATACAGATATGCAAATATCGGCGCCTCACGAGCATCGCCGTGGCTTTGGCTACCTTTGGCCGACCGCTCCGAGCTCCGGCCTGGTGACACCAGGCGGTCAAACTGTGGTCCCCAGCGGAGGCGGAGAGTGGGCTTGCCCAAGCAGCAGGACTTGATGTATTCCACCGTCATCATGCTAACCTGCGTGTCGCTTGAAAGGATGCAGAGAGAAGCCCGCTGCGTGGCCAACAGATTGGTCAGCTGAGGTGAGTTTTTAGTGCGCCACCGAGTGCGCTACTTCATATCCGTTGACTGCCGCCGATAGGATCGTGACCATCGATTGTGTACTTTGCATCACTGCACTCTAAGCCAACGAGCCAAGGTTGTAAGCCGTCTCGTCAAGCGTGAACAGTAATTATTAAAAATTTCTTTTCCGAATATGTAAAGGTGCTCCGTAGTTCGGTAGCCACCGAATATATGTCACCTACCAGATCAGATAAACATTTTGAAGCTTTAAAGCGAAGGATTTCCATCGTTTTTCCGTCAAAAACCGGCATTTCTCTTAGATAACGAATTTAATGCAAGTTCCTCTGCCATGGAAACCACAAAACGTGAGACAAGGAGACCTTTGTTGCCACGAGTTCAAAAACAGGGAGAAAACCCATCGCAATCTGGTGTCGACAGCTGATGTGACTAGCAATGAATGTGTACGAGTCTGTGAGCTACAATCCTGACCGGGGTTAGATGTACAGCAAATTCTTCTTTCGGACACCCAGCCAATGGATGGGGCCATCATTGCAAACTTGTTATGACCTCGGGGGGAAACATTTGTGAAAATACGCTTTGAAAAGTGTCCCAAAAGGGTCAAGCATCCGAATGTCGGACAGTGTTACCATGGTTGGCAGCCACCCATGGGGCCCGAACCGGAAGCACGCTCTCAAAGCTAACCGGTTCCAAAAGCTGTGCCATAACGCTGTTGCACTTCACACACATTATTTGCAGATACCGAAACCACAAACCGGAGTGGCCCGAACGGAAGCACGCACACCGGCGCTCGGTTGCGTGCTTTCGGGGGACACAAAACTTTTCCCTCACACACGGCCACACCACAACACGGCGACGTGTGCATAATGCATCCTAATGAGTTTTCCCGTAACTGTTCATATTTTTGATAAATTAGAAAAAACCAGGCAAGACATTTTAATCTGGTCACATATGTGCATCAACACTTCATCTTTCCCCGGCGGGCAAAGTTGTGCGGGGGGGCGGGGACGGTCCCAGCTCAGCCCAGGGCGTCTTCTGCCCGTCACGGGTGGCGTTCATTATCATCACCGACGTCTTCTGGGGGCGCCACAATTCGCCGCTACTCCGGGTGGTGCACCAGCTGCCAGGATGATTATAAGGGGCCTTCGCCGTCGCCGCGGCGTTGGCCGTGTCCGCGGTGGCTGGGGCGACCCAACGTTGCGCACGAACGCACCACCCTTCAGGGTCTCTGCCCAGAGTTGCATAATTATAAACTTTCGCGAAATTACCCGCTGGGTGGTGGTGACGGCCACCATGCATCGTCGGCATCGTCAAAAGTTTCGTCCGACAGGCGGAGGGATTTGATGACGGAGTCGCCAGCGTGCGTCAGTCGCCCACTGCTCCCCATGCCGGAAGCGTCTTGGGAGTGCTCGGAAAACTCACAGCCTACTTACGCTTTTTTGCTGTCTTAAATTATAATTCATTGGATGTTTCGGTGCATTTTTTTCCCTTTATTTCTGCTTCTTCGCCTCGAGAAAACTGTGCCGTACCGAGTTTGTAATGCAAAAAAAAAGAAACTGAATTGGTGGCGAATCTGTGTCTCTCCCAACTACAAGTGCATTTTAAGGACAAATAATGACATAATGCACTCTCATTACCGTCCGCATTTGTACTGTTCGTCTGACAAAACAGCATCACTTCCAGGACGGTGCTTCGTGATGTAATTTGTCCATACACTGTCGGGCGAAGAGTTGCTACTTCGAAACCATTTCTTCTTTTCCAGCTCAAGTAGGCAGCGGCTGTGAGGATTACAGTGCTACTATGGGCAAACACTATCGAGAAGTCGGACATTAAATTGCATGAAAACTTTCATGTAGGTAAATATTTTTTGCTGTATGTTGTCTACTGTATACTGAGAACAATTCAAACAATTAATTGGAACTTTTTTTTTAATTTTTACTATATTGCAATATACAGATTTCTAAAACAGAGTGGTCAATATGCAACAAAGAACCTGCTAAGCAAAGTAGTGAGGAATGTTAGTATCAGGGCTCTGAAGTTATTGACGTCTGAAGTCTATTTCCAAAGTTTCAAAAACGTTCGATTTCGATCTCATATAGTACTATGCAACTTCTGGCACCGTTCCGTGGACATCATTTTCGAAACGCTAGACTTGAATAAGTCGAATGAAGTGGATTTAGGGAATTGCCTTCTATTTTTTGTCCACAGTAGTAGGTTCGCCTTGCTCTAGGTAGGCACCGTCGGCGGCAGCTGCATTGTGACACTGATGCTACCGATCGTTGTAGTGGTGCGCTACGGTGGTTCTGCTGAAATGCGATGCCAACGGAGTGCACTTCCTTCTCCGCCATCGGCTATAGTTTGATGTCGTGGTGCAGAAAACTTAGAAGAAGAGAAAATTTATCGCACTCAGGATGCTTTTGCTCACCGCGCGTACCTAGCTTCCGGCTGGGCGGGGGTCTTCACTTTCGCAGCCACCACCACCATCCGCCATCAATTCGAGGCCACTCTGCCCGCGAAGTGTACGATAATCTACGGCGGAAGAAAAAAGTCCCAACCGCAGACACAATAAACTCGAAAGTCTGGCACAACCCAGAGCGACCACCGGGAGCAACATCTTCGAGTGTCGGAGTCGACGGCGAAGAACCGAGCGAAACAAAACAAAACTCGAACGAAACTTTGCCGAAGAAGTGCAGTCGTCCGCCGGAGTGAATTGCCGGAGTGGGGCTGAAAAATGAAAGCTCAAGTGAATTAAAATTTGCATCACCCTGATGCCGTGATGTCGTTCCGCCATTTTCTGCTCATAATCGCGCGCGCCAAACAATGAACCCTGCGCGCATCGACGAAAAAGAAAGAAAAGCGGAGTGAAAATGTGGAAATGTTGGCACCGATGGACTCGACTGGTGAGTTTTCATTCCAGTTTCAGGAGGTTCCGGGGCCGGCTACTGCTGTTATCGTCGTCGGTACTTCGAAAACCTAGCCCCGGTCGATCGGAGCCACGGAGAAGATGCATGCAGTCGGGTTAGTGTGGCTCCTTATGCTTCACTGCCACAGATGAAACGCAGCCCTGAAGTTCCGTTTCCGGTCCGAAGTGAAACGCGAGCGAACTCACATAATTGGGCACCGGAAGTTTCCAAAACGATAATGCAGTTAACTAGCGTTAGTGCCTTGCTGCGTTATTTTTTACTGCCACCATTCTGCTCTTTGCGAACCCACGGCCCAGTTGCCGGAATGGAGAAATTAAAGTTTCACTACCGGAGAGATTTCCGCCGAGTTCTTGGATTAAAATCCTGAAAATGAGTGGCAGAATAAACAAAAGGAGAGGTGATCGAAAAGTGTTGGGAAGCGAAGCACCACCACCCAACAGGGCAACAGTGGCAGGGCAGCGCAAGCATTAAACCTCCATTTTTCAGCCGTCCGTAAACCGGGCTCTTGTTACGGTTCCGGTATTTAGGCGATCGTTTTACCGGGGCGCGTGGTGCCGGTCGAACCTCCCGGCTCCCGGTGGACTGCTGCATAAATGAAAGCCACCGTAGAAGCGGCATGGAAAATTGGCCAGTTTTGTAATTTGATTCGTCGAAAGTGGCGCAGCTCGGTGAACTTTTCCGTGGTGTCCCAGGGGACAAATGAAGGCGGCCAGTGGTGCCTTCCGGGGGTGGAAAAGTAACGATCCGGACGCTGGAGCGTAACTTCGGTCGATAGTTTCGCTCGGTGCCGGCTCCAGGCTTAATGGATGCAAAATTGCAATTCAACACTATTAAAGCAGCCCGTGTGGACGATTAAAAAGGGTTTCTGCGTGTTTGTTTATGTTTTTCGGCGAAGGGGCCTGTAAAATTTTAGCACAATGCGGTGGCTCAGTAGAAGCGTGGCTGAAAACGTGCAATGTTTCATAAGTGGTGCAATATGAGTTATTTACACTTGCCCGAAACAATCACCGAGGAACGGAGTGCGCGTTGGCAAGAAGAATAAACGTAGGTCAGCTCTGTTTACCGAATGTTTTAGATCCGTATGCAGAACATTTTATAAACAGTTCCAACACCCAACCGTCGAGCAAGGAAACTTTGGGCATACGGTACCGACTGCACTGCATCGCATATTGCAAAATACTTCGAAAACTTAGACTTCATTTTTTATGTAAAAAAGCATTAAAGTGAATTTCAATACTAAACTGAAAATCAATGTAATGCTCAACAGTCAAATCGAAAGATCGTACTTGAGAGCTGCTTTGATGACAAAAAATCTTGGAAAAATGTTTTACAATTGCGAAAGCTGCGTAATCAGAAATAGCTTAACCGAGAACCTTTTTTGAGATAGAAACACTTTGTGACAGACATAGAAAAAAAGGTTTAACAAAACGCTTGCAGGACCGCGTTTGAGAGTTCGCATGTTGTGCTCGAAAGAAGCTTACCGTTGCTCGCAAGGCTTGTTTACCTAACCTCCAAAAACTCGATGAAAACAGAAAGTCCTGTCCATTTGCAGTAGCACGGCATACGATAAAATTAGTTAAGCATTTGATTTGTTATATCGCTCGTTTTAAGCTCCGTTTGCGAAGCAATCCCAACGCAAAAAGCTAACGCCATCGCCGATGCTGCTCCGAAGAATTGAACTTTCGTCCCGTGCCATCATACTTCGCGTGTTCCCATTCTGTCTTCCAGTATTTCCGGTGCAGCCTCTGGTGCCTCTGGAGCGGTCACAGGGACACAGGGAGCCGTTGCCTGCGGTTCTGCTGTGGCCTGCGCTTCAGTCGCTTTGTTCCGCTTGTTGCAAGTGACGCTCTCGACGCGCCACGAGTTGGTCCAGAAGTTTGCTTTGATTTACAATCTCTTTATGTTTATACAAATTTCATGCAAAGTGCACCATAAATCTTCGGCCCCGGCCGTCCTCTCTTCCTGCGGTGGGAAAAATTCTTCCCCTCTCGCCCCGCTGGCCCGCTGGGTGGAGACCACATTCGCCACATTCATCGTCACCGTCACCGCGTGGCGTGGCGGGTGGTGCACTGTGCGCAAACGTGGCGGAATGTGTTGTTCCTGACGCACCATATGAGGACGCAAAAGATAGAAAGTAAACTAACGGGGGCACCACCGCACGGCTCATCATATTGGGCGCGTCCCGGGGCCGCGAACAGGAAACTATCTCAGGCGCTCGGTCGCCGTTCGACTTTGCCAAAACTTTCCGTAGCCAAACAATCCGCGAATGGCGTCCCGCTCGCCCGGAATTAGAGCCGACAGTCGGGTAGGCAGGAGTCTGCGTCGCACCCAGCGTGGCCACCAGCAAGCAAACCAGTGTCCAAACTTTTCCATTGGCCACATTTCGCGCATGAAGCGCAGCGCCCACGGACGTACACAGTCAGCATAAACGCGGTTCTGGATGCCAGGATGTTGGATGTTTGTCTTCCGTTTGCCATAAAATGGTTCCGCCGCTCCCGACGTGTCCGGTGGGATCGTGATTTCTCCTTCTTTCACCAAAAAGACGCCTTGCATCCGTGGCGAGGATCATCCTTTCTGGGCGGTCTACCGGTCATCCGAAGGAATCCCTGCACCGTAAGCATGATCGGCAGCGGTGGAGACTTTGCATACTCCGGGAGCCCACGTGCAGCGCGAGGACAGACAGGCCGGTAGCATGTGCGGCAAGTTTGCGCAAATTGCTCGCTCTACAAACAGTATGACGTACGGTCGCCTATCGACGCCCTACATGCCGCTTTGTGGCGTGCCTTCGACAATGGCCACAATGTAACGCTGGCGAAGTAATTATCGAAACCATATTTCAGCTCAACAACGGCCAAACAAAATTGTGCAAAGTGACGTCGGTCGGTCTTTGCAATGTTGCTGCTGTACGAACGCAAAGCCACCACAACTGCGACTACGGGATCTATTGGCATGGAGGGCAACTTCGCACACCACGCCGACTACGCACGCGGCCACGGCCGGATGTTGGCTCGTGGCTCGAGCACCATAATTTTACCAATAGAGCTCACGGCATAAAACACAGCATACAACTCACCACGGAACATAAAAAACCCCCACAAAGAACGATGGTGGTTGGCCATTAATTTACGATCCTTCCAGGACGGACCAGGGTGGACTAACCCGGGGCCGAGATGAAACATTTCGCAACCGGATGGTGGCGGTGAGCAATACATTGATGAATGAATTCGCCTTTGGTGGAAAGCCGAATGTATCCTTTCCATCAATAGTCTGAAAAGGTGGAAGAATTTGGATCAATTAGCGCATTAGCGCAAACAAACATAAAACGAAGTCACACTGTTCCGGGTTCTACTTGTGTGTTCATGCGTTGAATTCTGGCATTCAATGCGTTGTTCTCGCAACAAAGCCATGCATCTAAATTCCACTATGCTCGTTAGGTAAACGTTAGGTAAATCCGTAAGTAATTCATTGTCAGCCAAAGACTTTGTACTGTTTGAAGTTTATTCTTTAGATTGGTTGGTATAATGTTTGCAAGATTCTTTTCAATAATGTAAAATGTTTAACTTCTACAAGACGACTATGAAGTGGTTTATTGGTTTCAAAAGTCTAATAAAGCTATTAAGTCTTGTACGATTGTTTCGATAAAATGGTTTAAAAACATCAAACCATAGAGAAGAATTAGCATCTAAACAAATTTGCAATAATACATAAATAAGGCCCAGCCCGTTCTTCTAAGATTAAAAAAAAATGCAATAAAAACGTAAACATTAAAATGTTATACAATTTTTTTTTTTGAGATTGACATAGAATATATTGACAAAAAACTGGTGTTTTTTATTGTGGTTGTCTAAGTGAACATATTTTCTAATTGATTCTTCACTTTAAAATATATCAGGTTGGCTAAAAAGTCATCGACGTTTTTCACGATAGATGCCTTTAGTGATCGATATCTCGTGAAGTATCGATCGTACAGTTATAAATTTAGGCTCGTTTTAAAGCTGATTCTTTACACTTCAAAAACTGCTTTCATTGTTTTTTGTTTGTTCCATTTGTTTGTGAGTTACAGGGTGTTAACAATAGAGGTCAACGCAGAGAAAATTAGGTACATTTTACAGTTTTTGTCCGATAAAGGTGAAAATTCAAGCTAGGCCGCTGAAATTTCGCATGGTGTTCGTGGTGCCGATACTCTAACAGTTAGCTGGGTTAAATTTTGGTTTCGTTGACACGTTTTCGTTATTTTTTATGTTAAAGCCTAGGCAGACACGTCATCGAAAATGTCGATAAAATCACAGAAATAATCAAAGTAGATCGGCATTTTAGTAGTCAGAGCATCGACCAGGAGCTAAAGATCAACAATCGAACAGCTTAAAGCCATTTGCGCAAAGCTGGATTTAGAAAGAAGCTCGATGTTTGGGTGCCACCCTATTTACACCAAAAAACATGATGGTTCGAATTTCCATCGGCGAAATTTTGGCTAAACGGAATGAAAACGAACCATTTCTTAAACGGATAGGTACTGGGGATGTGAAATGGGATACATACGACAATACTGTGTGGAAATGATCGTGGTCTAAGCGTGGTGAAGCAGCTTACAGGGTGGTCAAACCAGGACTTACGACCAGTAAGGTTCTACTGGGTTTATGGTGGGACTTGAGAGGAATCGTTTATTATGAGTTGCTTTCGTGTGGCCAAACACTAAATTCAGATCTCTACTGTCAATTATTGCACCGTTCGAAACTGGACATTGACCAAAAACGACCAGAATTGGCCACCGGAAGAGGTTTTGTGTTCCAAGAGGACAACGAAATGTGACGCACGTCTTTAGTGACTCGCCAGAAAGTCCGGAAGCTTGGTTGGGATGTTTTAATGCATCCACCGTATAGTCCGGACCTTGCACTAAGCGATTGACACCTTTTTCGCGCATTATAAAATTTTTTGAGTGATGAAAAACTGAGATCAAAAAAGGATTAAGAAAATGGATTGCTCGAGGTTTTTGCCAATAACGACTAATCCTTTTACAAGAGAGACATTATAAGCCTACCTTTGAAGAGACAACAAATTTTCCAACAAAATGGTGCATATTTGACGCAAATCGGACCATTGGAAACCTGTTAAATGTAGTTTTGAAAATCACCCAAAAAACGTCGATGACTTTTTAGCCAGCCTTATATATAAAATAGTTTTTCCATAAACAAACTGACTGAATAATTTTTCATCCATCTATAAATTAGTTTCTAAATATTCTGTTTCCAATCCCATGGGGAGCCTAATTCTCGAGTTCTCTGTTTTTTATTTACTCGAAACAATTTGATGGTTCAAAATAACCAAATAACTATGCGTTACTTTATCCTTGAACAATGTAATTTGTTGCATACACTTAGTCTATTTCAATCTAAATTCATAAAAATGGCTTATTTTAAGACAAAAGGCTAACCTGTGTGTATGGGTGTATATTTCCAGTAAATGGGTAAAGTAAATGTATGGGTGATGATGAGTATATTTTCAGTAAAAATTGGCGAAATTATGCTATCGCTTTGAGTAGTGTTTGTTAACATGCCATACTGAATTTAATTTAAATCGGTCTGAAAAGGAGAATTACGTTCGGATGTACCTAACGCAACGCTATCGGCGCTGCGCTATCACATTGTTCCCGGGAGGCAATCTAATCTTTATGCTGATGCACAACACTTGCTGTCTGTCTGATGGTTGACCGCCTGAAAGCCTGTCAGCATAAAACACTTTCTTGCTGCCACTTGCGGGCAGCACAATACGGTGTGTCTGGTGTTTGAAAGACTTTTGACACATAGTCTCTAACGCTGCCCGTTCCAGTGGTGCTGCGTACCGGTTGTCGGTTGCGGTGCTTCTCTAATGCATGTATTAAACATTCCGGATGGCAATCTCGGTGCGTCTGGGTGAAGATGACTTATTTTCACAACAATTCCCCTGAACATTCACCGCTGCTGAGATGTGCTGTGATGTGCTGTGCTGTGCCGGACGTCGGAATAACTTCGTTTCCCGCAGACTTCGTCCTAGCCCGGTTCGAGTTCTAATCCCCTGTAGCTCGAATTTTTCTCCCATCCCGAAGATTGACACCGACGACGTCGACGGTCGTTTAAAGTCGAGATATATTTTAATTAACATGCAAACAAGATCATATTACGCTCCGGTGAACGCTCCGGAGCTCCGGTGCCACGCACTCCCTGCTACGCTGGGCCTGGTGCGCAGGGTCAGCGTTGGATCAGCGTCGGCGATGATGGAATTATGAGAATCCCTGGCCGGCACCGGGTTTCACCCGTTTTAGCCGCTCGGTGAGACGGTCCGGCCTGACTTTCGCTGGTCAACTGCGCTATGCTCGGGGTAGTCCTGATTTCCTGGAACATACAGACAATGACAGAGGCAGAATAATTGCGTAGCCTCAAACAATTAACTCAATTTAGACTTCATTTTTATGCTTCTCCCTTGGGGAGAGGGCGCACTTCTTAGGTTCTGGTGGGCCTATAGAGTAAGTGAGAAAGAGAGACGGTCTGAAGGGTTGACATATTTCCGTGCATCTTCCGTGTGTCACCAAGTGTGACAGTTGCCCGAGCAAGGACCCAGTTACGCTCGGAACCGGAAGCACCCTTTACCGGTGCATAATTTGCATTCCGTTTTTTTCCACCCGAAATGACAAATAAGGGGGCCCGCCCTTTAGCAGGCATTGTTTGAGGCACCGAAACAAGTGATTGGCGTGATTGTGCCGGTTCCGGCTCGGCGTTTTTTTAATGGTCACCACACTTTTATCTCATACTCTCCCGGGGACCGTTCGGCAAATGATTTTATTAATTCACACACATTAACCTGATGCCCACCGGGACAAGATTCGCTGCGCACCGCGATCTCGAGCCGTTGGCGGCAATTATCAACTTTGCTGGCCGCGAGCGCCGTTCCGAGGATGGAAAGAGATGGAAATGAATTAAATTTTGCATAATTTATTTTTCGGTCATTCTACTTCGGGCGCTAAGGGACGGAAGGACGCCAGCGCATTCTTCGACACGCCGTAAATTACCGATCACCAAAAAAAACAGCAAGTGAAAGATTTTTTGTTTTTTGTTTTGGAAGTAGCGAATAGGTTTTGAACTCACGGAACGCAGTAGGCCACATTTCTCGTTAGAATTTGTTGTGTCTTTTAAAACCGGGAGCGAAAATGGGAGGACTAAAAACGCTTATTTTTATCAAAAACAAAAGCGATCGCAACCATCTGAACCATTTAGACGGCATTTGTCTTATTTAATTTAATCATGAATTTTGTTTCCCTTTTTCCATCAACTCAATTCAAGAGCATAACAAGTACCTGTGTGAAAAGAACCCTTTTTTGCCAATGAAATCGAATTATCAGCATTGTTCCGCGAGGTAATGCCATTGTACTGGAGCACGGTGGCAGCATGTTCCTGTCTCGGATCGGTTTTAAAGCATTCCGTTTTTGCTCATCTGTCGGATGGAGCTTGGAGCATCAATATACTAGACAACACGGCCAATCGGCCACCGAACGTGGCGCAACATAAATGAATCATCCCCGAAAAACTTCCGAACAAAGCGTAACCCGTTAAGCAGTGGTGGTACCAATTTGGTGAGGATGGGATTAATTTTCGCACATAACTCATTATCGACGCGACCCATCGGGATTCGAGGCGCAACCAACGGGAAAATGGCTCATCACAGCTGATTGGGAAAATGGAAAATGTGTCGAAAAGAACGAAATTTACCACACCTTTGTAGTTGCTGGTATGTTGAACATGCGTGCCAGATGATTCGATTATTAATCAAATTCATTCATCAGTGTTCAGGCATAAAAACATGCTCTTATGTACAGTGTTCATTTTCTGTTCTTTAGAATAATAAATAGTCTCGATAGTTATTTTTCTTTTTGAACTGTTATTTTACTTCAAAAGTATTTAGAAAACAAGTATTGTTCGTATATTAATCTTATTCATCTTTGCACCCTATCTGTGCTTAATAGAATACCAAAGACCGGAGCATACTTTTTCGCTTAAAAGAACTCTTTCCCGTAAACGTTTCCCTCGCCTTCGTTGCTCACTTCGTTAACCATTTTGATTGCCTGGCACGAAAAGGCCACGATTATTTGTGTTTCCTTGGGTAAAAACTGGTGTACAACAATAGACTACTGTCAGGTGGATGCACGCCACGCTGCCAGCAAAATGCCAAAGCAAGTGAATGCGATAAAAATCGGAAAACTTTTTCCCGTACACACCAGGGGGGCATGTTAAAAGTTTCCCAGCACAAGAACAACGAGACAAGGCAGTGAATTCTTACACCAGGCCTCCGAGTTCTCGCGCTTCGCGCGGTCGTGGCATAAAAGTTGGCGTGTAAATATTTCTGTTCCGTTGCCGTTCCCATATCGTAAATTAATGACAATCGGCACACGAGCACATCAACAATGATGCAAACTTTTTTGCTTGCGAGCCTATCGGGCACATCCAGCGGAACTTCCGGTTGACAGCTGAACCGCAGATACGGTGCCCGACGACGCCGACGGAGGGCACAACCTCACGTGACTCTCGGTACATACCGCAAACTGGCAATCGCATCGCTGACTGCCCGACGGCGCGTGCAACCGAACATATAAAGCTTCGAATCCAGCGCCAACATTAACGGAAAAGAAACGTGACAAACTTTTATTATTTATTGTTTAATAAACGCCATTTTGTCGGGACGACGGCGCAAACGGGCACCGGTGATGGGGTTATGGTGCGGCAAAATGGTGGAAAATGGTTGACTGCAAATGAAAAAACAAACCCCGACAGACGGCGTAGTACATAAAGCTCTGCCAGCGCCACGAATTTGCACATGATGGAAATAGTTCGTTAGCTGCGCTGTGCAGTTGGTCCCGTTTTCCTCATTTTCCCTGCATTATACAGCGCGCCAGTTTTTGTCATCCCGGGCCCCTTGTTTTGCCACCGACACATTTCACTCTCTCGGACACTCGGGACATCTGTTGTTGGGGCTCGTGTTTATTTGCCTGCTCCGGTGGAGGCGCCTGGTGACCGGTGGCTGGTCCAGTGTTCCGTCCGTCCTTGGGCCTGGGTTATTCTTTTTTTTTGTGTGTTGCTCCGCACACCATTCCACAGCATCCGCCCGGGAGCATGATCCAAATTGTAATTGTTATTGTTAGCACCACCGCCGCCGCCACCAGACCATCGGCACCCGTGTTTGGTGAAGTTTGACTTCCGGCGGACTTTGTGGCCGGCGGTCGGCCGCCCATGTTTGTCAAACCGATTGTGTGCCGTAGGGGTTGTGATAATGGCAAAAAATTTAAAAACAAAACAAAATCTCATACCGTTCCCGGGGGGCCCGTGGAAAGCGCGCAGACATTGAGCCGTTGATGCAGTGTCAGCACAGCTACGGAGTGCAACGGACGACGCATGACGCATCCGGGTTGGATACGAGTTTAGTTTGCTCGCTGTGTATGTTCGAAAACGAAAGTGCACAGCGAATCAACTCGATGACCTGCCAAACGATCCCACAGCTGGAATAATGCTTAATTGTTATCTAATGAGGTATTCAATTGCTTATTACGATTGACCACCATGATTAATGTTGGGCCTACAATTGTTGTCAAAGCTAAAATTTTGGTTAACAAATATAGATATACAATTAAATTGTAATCCTGTGTTTCATATGAGCACTGATACTCCCATCTTCGGTACTTAAGGACACATTTAGCACAGAAAACCTATTTAGCTGAGGCTCATCAAAATGTTTTAAGCTAAAGACGATGACTACCAAAGACTGTTATTTCGCCCAAAGGTTTCAGATAAAACCGAATAGGATATGAGGTTAGAGTGTAGTTGCTATCAGTGACGTCAATTGCATTTGGAAAAGTGAAAACCTATCGACTGTAGCGTAACTTTTTAAGTTGTGCACTATCGTGATGAAGGTACTAGCTAGTATGAGGTAGCACTTTAATTGAAAAAGAAAAATATGTATGTATGTTGATCCTTAACGTGCCATCATCAATGTCTGGAGACGGAATAACGTACTTTATAACGAGCGTCCAACTAGCAGTAAAATACATGCTCATTTTGTAGCTCTTCTCTGGATAATTAACACAAAAATACGAGCTTAAGCTTTTCTTTTTGCCAAAAAAAAAATCAAAAGTCGTTTTAATTACTGTATTTTGATTGCAGCGTCTGTTGTTTTGTCGGCTGCTTGCGGCATGAAGCCATCATCTGGCGTCAGTTTCAATCGCAAAAACCGACCGACCGTCAACAGGGAGATAGAAATCTTTCAACCAGATCGGTTCGCCACGATGCAGCTCGCAAGTTGCTAGTTGTTGCTAATTGGAAAAAATGGGCCAACATCGCTTTCTCGGCCATGTTGCTACAAGTTCCTCCACAGTCGAAGAAAGTTCGACTAATGGACGTGCAGGTCCCCTC
This sequence comes from Anopheles cruzii, assembly GCF_943734635.1. Classification (NCBI taxonomy): domain Eukaryota; kingdom Metazoa; phylum Arthropoda; class Insecta; order Diptera; family Culicidae; genus Anopheles; species Anopheles cruzii. Next base: position 27,792,177 of record NC_069145.1, read on the forward strand.
GAGCCGCGCCACGATGGCCATTACCAGTCAACCTTGAGTGCTCATTCCGGTCCCGGGAAAGATGCACAGTCTCCGTCGAAAATAAAAATGTAAAGTCCGATAATGAAAAATAAACAGAGCAGTAAACATCAGCGACGACGACGACGACGATCCTCGCGAATGAATGACGGTCGTCTGGAGGAGAAAGGGACCACTGCGGAGGCTCCGGGAAACCCGTGGCAAGATTAGTGTTTCCGGTGGCTTGCACATGACGATTGATACTCGTTCGTGGTTTCCGGCGTTTGGTGGGCATTTCGCGGACGTGGAAGAAACGAAACGAAAACACACCCAGACATTCCGGAGCACTCGCGCGGTTGGTCCGTCGGTCGGTCTCTGGTTCGTCTGGTTTGTGTTGCAGCTTTATTGCTGCAATTAAATGGCTGGAGACGCCCCGATGGAACGGTCTTTCTCGGTTCAGCCCTTGGAAAATCCCACCGGGACGGCGTTGGTCCGTTGTTAGCGTTTGTTTAATGGGCAAGGATTTGTAATCGGTGGCCGTACCACGTACCGAGTGCAGCGTACCGCATTTTTGGTTTACTTAATTATTTATTTCTTAATTGTCGTAATTTTGTAACAGAGCAACATGAACGGAGATCAGCGAACGCTGTGCGGGCGTGGTCGGCTTAGGTTGCATCCGTCCGGGCAGTACATTAAAACCGGAGTAAACTGCTCCGTACTCGACGTATTGAAGTAAAGATTCACCTAGCTTTTTTAGTGAAAACTTTCAACAAACAGTCAAAAATATGATTAATTTTCATCATCGCGCAGGAAGGTACTTACTTTCTGCTGTTAAAGATAGAAAGTTTTTAAGAGCAAAAAAATCGTTTCTTTTCTGCTCTTCGGGCAACGGGCATTAGCCCGAGGTGGTCCAGCCAGATGCATATTTTTGAACCGGAAACCGGAACATTCGAAATGGTTGAAAATGACGAAAAAATGGTGGAAAATGCATCAGCCAACTGGCACGTGGAGGTCAGCCAGATTTATGGTCATGGAATGAAATGAGGAATAGTCCAACGGTATTTGGCCATTTCTCCAAGGTTTCGGGGCTTAAATGAATCTGGAACCGGTAAGTCTGTTTAATGGACTTGATACCGAATGAAAAGTTTCCGAAAATAGTCAATTTTTAAGCAGTTCAATGTCGGCTTGCCACAGAAAGGTTTCAATCAATAAAATATCGTTCGTTGTGGGGCTGCCCACAGTTTAACGATTGTAATGCGTGCAGTTCTTCAGAACGTCCCAAGAATTAAGTTACACTTCCATCGCGTGTCGAATAAACTTCTCCAACGCTCTTTCGATGATTGATTTCACACTTTCTGCTCTTGCCGGAGAAGCAACGCTTCTCTTTCGAGTCTTTTTTGGTTGGAAAAGCGTTCGCCAAACTTCCCGACAATGATTGATGAAGCTTCCGTTTCTGCTCGGCAACGGCCACGACGCCATGATCTTCACCTTTTTGGGCTGCATCTTAAAAGCACACGCCTGGGTACGCCGTGGCAGAGGAATTAAAATTACTATCGTCGTAGAAAGGTGAACCAATATGCATGTGTTCGCGTGAGGCTCCGATCCTGTGAATTTTTGTTTCAAAACCCACCAGGGCCGAAGTGTTCCCCAAATTCCTCGAGGGAAATTTTCGGGCCATAAGTTTTCGAGCCCACCAGCTGTCGCTTGTGACCGCACGAGTTACGCCGTTGGCATCCTCTATGTTGATATAATGAGTCAACGCAACAAACCGCACCAAATGCAATTCGCCTCCGCCACCAGCGGCCGGAGCCGTGCCGGAGAATGGACAAACATAACGCGCGGTGCGCTGGCCATTCGGTGTCGGGAGCTGATCTCGCGGGAGCACATGACATGACAGGGAGGCGCAACACCCGGCAAACTCCCCTCGTCCCCGGAAGTTCTAGCGCTGAGCCGGGACGGGTGATAGACTTCGTCTTCTGCACCGTCCCGGGGGCGAGGTTTTCCACCACAAAACGCCAAAAACATCATGTTGCCATCATGATCATGTGCGAAAATTCTGCGAGCCAAACTTTTCTCGCAACGCCAAGCAACTTCCGTGCCACGGCTCGGGCCGGCGTGGTGAGTTATTAGACCGAGCGAGGGTGGTCCAGCCACCACGGCGGACCACTGAAAAGTGTCAGAATATTCATCATTTATAGCGTCTTTCACAAGAAATCCATCCAACCACGCCGTGTACTTTGCATGGGGCATCCTTGCGTGGCGCGTTAATGCTGCCGGCCTGCCGGGTGCCTGGTTAGGTAATGATGCTCCCAACGATGATTCGCTTCCATCCCTGAATGTACTGCGCCGTCATACTCACGGCAGTGTCCCCCCGCGAGTGCCGGGAGGTCGTCGTAGCGGTCTGAGGTTGGTTTTCAAAACTTGGCGTACGTTGGTATTTATTATGAAAAGCTGGAATGTGCACCACACATAGCGTAAAGTCGGACGGTACGGTGCATGCGGAGCGGAGCGTTCGCCTGGCCCAAGGGGTAAACAGTTCGCCACCGGCCACACCCAGGCACAGTGTTGGTGAAGTTTCGCGCTGTCACTAATTTATTTAATCAACGTGGGAGCAATGTTTGGTAAGCAGATTTTTTTCCTTTCCCATTCAAGTTAATTTAGTTTTTACTAGAGCGCCTTTAGTTCGAAGGCGGTCTTATGTCACTTTAAGGAATCCACCAAGGCAATTTCATCATTCATTCTTTGTCAGCACACCCATTTTCCTAAAGTTACTTTTTATGATGCATAAAGCTTGATAAAGTTTAAAGGACAAAGGGCTAATGCGCCAAAAAATCCATAAAGGATCAATTTAAAAAGAAAACGTTTCCTATCCAGGTCTATCACATGGTTCAAAAAGTCCCGGGACTACCATAGAAATGGCGCTAATAATGCCATTCATATACTAGGGTTCGGAAGTACCAACCTTCAGATGAGGTGTGTCAAAATTTGATGTAATTGGAAGCATAACCAAGATAGTTATAGTGGTTAAAGTGACGCTACTTTTGCAATCCTGAAAAAATGGACCAAAGCGAGTTTCGTGTGTTGATAAAACATTGTTTTCTAATGGGGAAAAAACACTGTTCAAGCTCAGCAATGGCTTGAAAAACGTTATCCGGACTCTACTCCGTCGAAACCAACCATTTTTCGGAGGTATGCTGACTTCTATGCGGTCGTGCTGATAAAAATGATGCGAAACGTTCGGGTCGGCCAAATGAGGCAGTAACTCCCGAAAACATCAAGCAAGTATTGAAAATCGTGATGGAAGACAAAAAATGAAAGTGCACGAGATAGCTGAGATGGTGAACATATCAACTGCTAGTGCATTTACTATTTTGCACCAAAGTTGGCTATGGAAAAGGTTTTTTTCAAATGGGTGCCGCATTTGCGCAAATTGGAACAAAAGCCACCACTGCACAATTCAATTAAAACGATGATTAACTTCAACGAATTAGGCTTTCAACTGCTTCTTCATCCTCCGTACTCGCCTAGCGACTACTGGCTCTTTACGGATCTCAAAAAGATGCTCCAGGGAAAAAGATATGGCTCGAATGAGGAGCTGATCGCTGCTACTGAGGGTCATTTTGAGTCAAAAGACAAACCGTTCTACAAACATGGAATTGAAAAGTTAGAGAAGTGTGGAATGATTGTATTACACTTTAAGGAGATTATGTTGATGAATAATAAAGAATTTTGCCGATAAAATGTTGTTTTCATAGTTAGTCCCGGGACTTTTTGAACGATGTGATAGTCCCTACAATGGGGAAGTCATATTTTTGGTTTTAGTTTGTTAATTAACTTTTAATGATTTTTAGCACTTCCAGTCGGTAGACTAGATTCTCCTTTGTAAATTCATAAAATTCGCTCAAGGATGTTTCAAATGTTAAATATTGTTTGGGATTTGCTTTTTTAGTGCTATTCAGTAAATGGAACATAAAGATACGTAGTAGTTCAAATAAGTTCAGATGAGCGCGTGTATTGCAACATCTAAGCGGTTTGTGTAAACCAAAGTGACAGGAAAAAGCATTGAAACATTCGATTAAAATATAGATCCAAATAGACAAACTTACTTCACATGTGTCGGGGAGTGTCCCGTAAATGCTTCGCCGTGGCCATCGGGCTCGAGCCGGGCCAGGTTCATCAGAGCAGGCCGCAGAGAAAACACCCCACCCCAACGAATGCTCCCAAACGCCGATGAGAACGTAGCGTTGCTGTTTATTTGGTGCGGCGCCGTGGTAAGGGCTACTAAGATGAGTTATGCTACGATGTGCCCGTCGAAATGTACGGGTTGGCTTGAGAAAATGTCGCGCGTACGGCAAGTGCCCCCTTTTAAAGTCCTGCCCATTACGGAGCCACTTCAGGTTAAAACGAGGCTTAACCCACGGCCGCCGGCGTTTAACGAAAAAAGCGCCCCGGCGCGCAAACACCTCGAACATAAACAAAACACCCCGTTTCGGGACGGGTGTCCTTCCCGAAGCCAACCAAGCGTGCGCCCAGCCAGAATGCTCCCCGAAAGTTATAGTTCAATTTTATTAATTCAAAGAATGTGTGATGAGTTATGGGCTGGAAATTAATTAATTTTCCCGTACTTGCCTTTGCACCAGGGCCACGGGGCGTGCTGGGCACGCGTTGGCTGTTGTTGAAATTATCTTCCGAGTACTTCGGTGGCTTTTTAACAAACTTGCACTCCGCACTTGCACCGAGGCCCCGGCGGCTGCGGCACGTTACCGACCACCAGCCGGGTGATAGTGCGGTATGTTGGTGATGAAATATGAATTCTTTGTGAAAAATAATGTGCACTCATGCACTCTCGGTAGTCTTGGTAGTCCTGCTCCTTTTACTACGCAGCTGGCCGCCGGAGTACGATAATTAAAATAACGCACCACCAACTGGCGAATTGTGCATGCCTTTTATTGCTCCACCATCCCTCGCATCTCTCACCAACCTTTCGGGCGAGGTGCCATATGGCCGTCACAGCTAGTTAATAACTTTCCGGCGCCATCGCCCGGGCTTATTATTAAGGACAAGTAACACGAGCCCAGCCCCCGGAAGCTTATTTATAGCCGACTGAGGCGCGTGGACAACTCTTTGAAAATTGGATTTCGCTACCCAGCCACCCACGGTGAAAGCTAAACCCCGGGCCCGGAAGCGAACACGGGGCGCCACCCTGGGCGAAGCTGTCGAAGTAGTCGAACATGGTGCCCCAGCCGCCCCAGCGGTGTAGCTTTCCGATCTCGTGTGTGTGTGTGTGTGTGGTGGCCCGTAGTTAATTATAACTTTGCTGCTGCCAATCTCGATCCGTCGGTTTCTCGAGAGTCGCTCATCCTTAGTTGGGCCGCGGACACCGTTGCCGTCCTAGATTCCGCTCCGTACGTAAGTCACGTTGATTGTCACATCAGCGTGAGATCTCTTCCTGGTGCTACATGAACGAACTGTTCACCAACTGTTCTTAAGTCCCCGTTCCGTCTCTCCCTTTCTCTCACAATGGTGCTCTGTCGGTGAGCTTATCGAAACAGTGAACTGTTTCACAGCCACAGTGGGTCCAACTTTAACAACGAAGAACTGGTGCGTTCCGAACTGGCGAACGTAGACCAACACGCGAGATGGGGATCTGCCGGCCAACAGTCAGGTCCACAACAATGTGACAAACTGCACACGGTCCGTTTCCAAAGTTCATAACACCGCCGACACCGAACTAGCCGAACGTTAATGCAACAGGCCTCAGTTCTACGTCATATCGGCGCATCTCGTCCGTGGCCCGGCTTCTTCAGTCGAAACAAGCAACCGGGTGGGCCCGCGAGTGGCGGGTTTGCTTTAAACTATTGGCCTATCCGAGCAGGTCCCGGCGGCACACGATTAACTCTCCCGGTAGGGCACGGTGTCAAAGTGGCCACCACGTCCAACCGACACTAAACGACCCACCGGCGGGCGGGCAGCTCAGAATGTGAATTTAAGCCAACCCCAAACGTTAGGTACAATCATTAGACCCGAACCTCAGCCTGAGGACATGATGGAACCGTTACCGAGTGGTGATTAAGGTACTGGCGGCTGGCAATCGGAGTGTACGAAAGTTTCATTCGAACTGATTTAAAACGGTTGTCTGGCGCCTCGGCGGCGATGGCTCGCACAGTAGGATCCAGACACCGAGAAGATGCACAAACAAAGCTTGTTGGCTGAAGGTTGCGCACTGTAAGCTGGTTAGCAATATTTCTACAAATGTATGATTTGAGATTCTCTATTGTACATAAAAATTTCACTTCTAATGGCAGGCAGACAAAAATCAGTCACTGACCATCTTGGCAGCGTTAAAAATTAATTCGAAAATCAGATACAGATTGTCGCATGAAAATACCATTTTTAAAACAGTCCCTGGTCCACTGACATGCCGGACACTATAATTATTATTTTTTAATCCCATCGTACTGTCGGAAAATTAGCCACATCCAACGCCAACCGGTGCTCGGTGTGCGAACAGCGGCTCGAATCTCGGCTTCAACTTCCGGGCCTCAGCTTTCGCAATAGTTCCCCGTTTTCGGGACCTGCTGCCGGCAACTGCGGCCTGGGCCTGGGTCTGCTGAGCCGAGCCTGAGCGAAGGATAACGGATGAAAATTTAATTTTAATATGATTATAATTTTCTCCATCATTTTCCCATCCACGGTGGCCCGAGCGCTCTGTATAGTTTGTGGTTGTCCGCGGCCTCGGCCCCGGAATGCTGTGGGTGTGGTGCGAAACACCACGGAACAGCGCTGGGTCCGGGATGGTCCCTCAATTGGCAACCAGCACGGAGGGGGAGAGTTTTGCGGTGATGGCGAACACCAAATTATATGTGAGTTGTTTTGCCACACACACGCGCGAGCGCCAAAGTTTAGAATTTCTTTGTTAGTTGTGTCGTGTGATGGCTCCAGAGTTTCACTGCCATCACACGACATTACGCTGTTCTGCGTTCTGCGTTCGGCGAAATAACGCCAGCCAGCCAGGTGGGGAGAGCGCGAAAACCTTAAAACTACACGCCGGAACTTATCGACTCGTGCGAAACGTGTGAAAAGACGGGGTCCTTTTGGGGCGTAGATAATGTTCGAGGGCGGCTCGGAAGCGGCCTGGAAGTAGCGGTTTGAAACACCTTCTGAAATTGCGTTTAAAGTGCGAAATTAGCACATCTGGCAATTGGATTCGTCACTTTACGGTGACGGAGTTTGGGGTGGCACACGATGGCGTGGTTTCGAGCTCCCGTGCAGTATGCTTGATTCAGTATCGTAAGCCACGTATCCTGGACGTGCCTTCATTATAATAAGTTCGGGCCTCTTAAGCTTATGCTGAATCGCTGAGTGCGTGGTGCTCGCAAGGGGATAGTTATAATTACTATTATAAAATACCTAATTCAATCGTATTTTAATACTCAAGGGATTTATTATCATTATTATTTTACATGTCAATTTAATAACCGCAAGGGTGCGTGTGTCTCATTTCAATGAATGGTTCTAAGCTTAAGACCGCAGTTTTAACCAAAGTCGAATTGCAAAATGGATTATATGTTTACGGTTTAACACTCTTGTTTTCAGTTTTTATTTGATGCCTTTTAAAACTTTTTAAAACTTTGTGTTAAATCCTAGGTTAACTATTGTAGTATCGTCGTGAATTGTAATGTAACGTTCTAAAGAATATTGAACGTTCGTAATATTTGCGGCCAACATTGGGTGCCCAATAGGCAGTCGATGGCGATTGGTTATCATAAAAATCAACCACTAGGTCACCGCTTTCAATCGACACTTGATAAACCAATTCAGGCGAGGCGAGGCCATAAAACACGTTCAACCGAACTACTTCAACACACCCACCATACGGGACGCGGCAGAAACCGGCCGAGGCGCCGTGTTGAAACCTCTCGAAAATAATCCCCACGCTATGCCAGGATGTGCAGCCAGCTGCCGCCGTATTTTTGCTGCTGCCCCTCATTGTGCCGGCCCATTTTCCACCGCTTTTCACACTGATTTCACAGCGCAAAACTAATGAACTTAAACCTGTATGATGTTTTACGAGTGCAATTACCTCGATGATACTAATAGGATTACTTCGGCGACGGCCACACACCGGCGCGGACTCGTATCCCGCGAGCGATGCTGGGCGTCGCATGAACAGTGACCGCAGCGCATTGCAGCTGGAACCCGCCGGCACCGATGCGATGTCGATCGATCAAACGCGAGGCTAGATGAGCATCCATTCGGTGAATGGTGAGCCTGTCCCGGATACAATGTGGGTGCAACATAACCAATGAGTTTTTTACACGCCCGCCACAACACAGCCGTATGCCGCGGCACGACCTACGCCACACGGGCGGTTCGCCTTGGGTTCGTCGTGTCCCCAAATCATCTTTACATCAAACGGTGGTCGGTGGTGAAATTGGATCAAAAACTGTTACCGGTCACTCTGGCGCAAACGTGACACAACACGGATGGGGCACGGCACGATCGGCCGTTTGTTTGCCGATTTTGCGGCATTAATCATCGTAAACGCCTGGCCGAGCACTGACTGCGGCACGACAGTTAGCCAATAATGGAAAATAATTAAATTACCGGTTCGCGAATTACCACTGCGGTCACCGCGGGCCGGATAAATATTTGTAGAACTTTTCGGCCCAATTGTGTGTGTGTCGAAAAGTGGGTCACGTTGAGAGGCTGGCTTTTAGATTTCCGGCAGAACGGTTTTAAAGGTCTAGCTTTGGCAAGCCTAGTGACTTTGTGTGCATTCGCCAGCACGGTTTTTAACCTTTTTTCGCCCTTTATTTTATGCTCAGATATGTTCATGGTTTTGGAGTTCTACTCCTCTTGCGTTCTTTTTTGAATAAGAAGGTTGGCAATAAAAAAATGGTGGCTCGTTCATAGATTTATGGTCTGCATTGCATTAATTAATCGATTTCGAACCTAAAGACGTGGATTCGAATCCTGATAGTACATCAACCGTTCCCTGTCAATCCGTTACCGGTCCGCCCCATCAACCCTGCCTATTCTAATAATAATAAATAAACCCAAAAAAAAACAAAACTGTACTCGCAAATGTTGGAATGTCCCGTAAATAGCTGCAGTTACAAAAGGAGCACACACTGTCAAAAGCTGTCACTTTGAAAAGCGTTTAAAACATTTCTCTCTCTTTTCTCATGCGAAACTTGCTCGAAATGATGGTTATGATCGAAAACGAACTGGCGGCCATTGGCGGTTTATTCGAAATAAAAAAAACATCTCTAATGGCTCTCTAAGTAAACCAAAAACGTCGCTTTATATTCGAAAACCAAAAATTTAGTGCCGTTGAAACGTTGAACCGTCTGTTCGGAGTCTGGCAGGTACTTTTGCGATTAACGAGTTATTTCGTTCGCACCTCGCTCCACACGTCATAGGCCTAGGCAGCTTCCTAGCGTTTATTGTGCGTAACTTTGCTAGGCTGTCGCTTTATTTAAGTTTCCATTACCATTCGCGGCAACACTTCTGCACGACGCCGCAGAAACCACATTAAAGCGGCGACATCCGACAACTTTTCGCGCAGCCTGTGAAGCCTGCTGATTTCACCCTATCGCCGGCACCCGGATACTGATCCTTTGGTGCTTCCATAGGTCCAACGCAACTCAACGGCTTCGCATCCGATCCCCAAAAAAGCATCGCGCGTTTAGCGGCACCGACATCCTCGGTCTGCGCACCGCAAATCCAGCGAGCGGGCCTCAACCCTCTGACAGCGCGGCCTCAAAACCCGTGTTCGTTAGTGTGTCGCTTTTCGCCGACTATTAGCGGATAGAAGTTGCTCTGCCAAGAAAACAGGAAACTTTCACTGTGTCCCACTGTTGCGCCCCAGGGCCGAGGCGGAGCCGAAGTCGAACGGTAGTCCGTTTGGTGACGCGACGCAAAGTATTTGCGCAACAAGACAAGTTTGGTGACAAAGTAACTTTTTAAGAAACACATCGTCGGCGACGCTAAAGACGCTGTTTGGAATTTTCCGACTTTTCCCGAGCGGCCGAACGTGGGCGCTTTACACTTGCAGCTGCATTTAGTGCACCATTTAAGGCGGCTCCCCGTTTTTTTTGTTGTTTGTTCTCCTCGACTTCCACCTTCCTTCCACGTTTTCTCGCCCGAAATCGATTTCGGCGAATCCGGTTCCGGCGCCGAACCGAGCGGGATCCGTTAAGCTGTAAACTTTTGCGCCACGGAACAGGGGCTGCAGTCGACATTCGGGTGATGAATTTCTCTTACTGTGGTGTGGCCCCCGTCATTGCGTTGGCAAAATAAATTGAGTTTCCTGTCGATGGAGCACATTTAAAAGGGAACCACTTCTTTTGCCCACCGGGAATCCGCGCCGGGCACTTCCGGGAAACCTGGTTGTCCCGGTCCCGGACAAATTGCGCCACAGTTTATGTCGTCTACTCATGGGTGCGCATTATAAACTCCTTAAACGCGCTGGAGGCGCACAAAAAGTAAATATTTGTATCGAATCGCCGTTCCGAGCTGCTACCGGAGTGGCAGAGAAAACTCGTTTTTAATTACCTACATTATCTGGTGCACTGGCAGAGAAAGAAAATCCACCACCGCAAAACGGAGGACTGGCCACTAATTGATTTCCAGCTTTCCGGGAGCGAAAGTTTAGCAACATTTTGTCCCGGTTTCCCAGGCTCACTCACAAGAAGTCCGGGGTTCCGGTTCGCTGCAAGCTAGCTAAGGGTTCGGACCGTGTTTTTGGAAGGGTCCAGAATGGGCCTGCCTGGCAAAAATGCATGCTGACTAGGCCCGCTTGCCGGCCCGCTGCCGTTGTTCCGGTGTCGTCACCATTTAGCCTTCCATTTTACACTTCGTCTCGTGTGGTGACCATGTGCCCGGCCTGAGACTGAGGATGGAACGAGCGAGAGACAACACCAACACGGCGTCGTGCTGTGCATCTCGCTGAAGGCTGCAAAATGTGTGGCTCGATTATATCGACTCATTAGAGCCTTCATTTGGAGGCTCTACCCTTTCGGTGGCCGCCCCCACTCCCTGGGGGTTGGGTGACTTTAACTCGAGGAAGCGGCCCAAAACTTGCGAAACGGCCGCTCGGTGTCACTGCTGTCCGCCGCTGTCCAGTAGAATGTTGTTGTGTGTTTGACCTTTTTTTCGCGTATGTTGCACTTCACAAAAATAAGGCCACAGAATGCCGGAGGCCCGTGGACACGTTTGGCCAGATGATTGGTTTTGGGGTCATCCTGCCTCGCGGGTGTGCCGGACAGGAACCGGCGTTGACAGTGATGCCGCCAACGTGACAACAGCTTCACGTCCACCGGGCTGGCGGGGTTCGTTTTCGTCGTGAATTTTCTTTTTTGTTTTGCCTTAATTCGGCAGGCCACGGCCGTGGGCCACTTCTGCTGAGTCCGCTGCGCGCTGTGTCTTATGCAACGGGCCGTTTTCCGGGCGATAGTTTTCATTTCGATCACGATTTTCGCGCCTCAGGGCCAGCAGCTTTTGGACACGGCGGTGCACTGGGCACTCGCTTCGGTTGCATTATTATTATTCTTTTCGTTTCCGTTGTTTACCGGTGACAGTAGCCATATTCCGATTTTCCGGTTCCTTCTTGCCGCACATTCTGGACCGTCTGCATCTGGCGGATGCGGCACCGGTCACCGGTTAGGTTATTTGCTGGCGTTTTAGTTAACTTTTTTTTTGGACACACATTTCACCGTCTTTTCGCTACTACGGGAGGCAATGGTGAATTATAAGTCTCCGGGATTTGGTAATTTTCCAATTTTATCACGTTTTCAATTATTTGGTGCTTAGACAGGTGTCCGCTGTCCGCTGCACCATCTGGACCGAAAGTGGGACTAGCTTCCGGCTTAACATACTTTCGAGAAGAAGCTATGTTTTATCATACAACGAAAGACATTTTCTTTTTTGATACACTACAAAGTTAAAGTACAATTATATTCAAAATCAGCTTATTTGTGTTTCGTTTCGTTCACTCTTTCCACAAAACATATTACGAATCATAAAAATCGCATAATGATCGATTCAAGTGTAGCTCAGTTTAAGCTATTAAAACAACTTTAGGCGATTACTATCGGAGGTCAAACCCCAAAAACCGAAAACAAATACAATTCCTATCCAGACGTGTACGAATGGAGGAGGAAAACAATTTGGGCGCTCGTTGAACTCGCAAAACATAACGAATAATTAATATTTATAGTACATAAAAAAGCGCTCGCTGCCAGATTGGTCCGCCCGGACCACTCGTGGCGGGCCGCGCACTTAATGACCCTTCGGTACGGTGCAATGGGTCAGGCTACAAAAATTTTAATCGACCTTTGACACCGCTGTCTGAAAATCGCTTACGTTCACCCAAATCCACCCAAGAAAGATCCTAGCCCAGAGAAAGAGAGAGAGAGAGAAAAAAAGGGGGTTGGAGGAATACGGGCCGTCGGTGGGTCCGTAAAAAGTACTCAGATGCCCCGCGGTATCCCGGCTTAAACCCTTTATGGCGGTGAACTTAGTTAATCAGCATTTTTCGCTGGCCGGAAAGCTGTCCCACGGATCCCAATTCTGCCGCCAGGTGCGGGAAAAAATAGCGAAACGCACACACACACACACTTCCGGGTGCCGATTTGCGTCCCAAAAACAAAACAATCCCGCGTCCCGCGGCAGTCCCGAAACTCGGAAGGAAATGATCGAAAAACGACCCCACAACGGATGTCCGACCGAGACGATCCGACGCTAAAAGGTTATCGATTTTGGTCAGCGCGTCTCGAAAGACCGTCGAAAGAAAAGGGGACTTTGAATGTAAATTGCGTATCGCGAGGGCCGTTTTTTTTTTTGGTTTTGCTTCACTGTCCTCCGGATGGCCTCTCCGTAAAAGAAACAGTCAGATTTGGGATTACAATCCGGCGGGTTGTTGGCTTTTTTCCGCATTTCAATAATGGCTTTTCGCCCGATGGAAATTGCCACATTGGGTGCGCAATACTTGCAAGCATCGTCGGGGTTATCGACGAACCAGTAATCAACATCAAAACGGTACGTCGATTGGCAAAGTGGTAGCTAAAAACGGGGACAGTCGGGTTCGCGTTCTGTCGGCTCCTCCGTCGGCTCATAATCGTAAGACCGCACCGCAAATACTCTGTCCTTCCCTGCGATGTCTTCGCCGTCCGCCGGGTCCGTTGGCAATGTCTTTCAAATCGTTTAAGTAATGAGCCGTGTGCCGTAAGCTGAAGTTTTATTTTATTCCCCTACTGTCGCCGCGAATGACCCAATTTCGCGATTAAGCTCAATTCAGCGTGGGGTCGGCAATGTTTTCACTAATCATGCCGATTCCAGCCCATTTCTGTTCGGGGTGACGTCGTACCCGGAGGGGATTCAAAACACTGGCGGACCAAATTTAATTTATCCAAACAGCAGAGTAAACCCCGGCGGCTGTTACATTGTGCACTGCATGGGTTCCGCATCATTGTTGAAAAATCGATTGAAAACGGTTTTAAATTTGTTTTGACGTTTAAATGCAACATTTATTCCGGTACTCGACTTTTGAGCATCTCAAACGAAGGACACACCAAGGATAGTTTGAACGCACGATTTTTTGGAACACGGGTACTGGAAATGGTTCAAGAGGCAATAAGGGAAGGCAGTCTCAGGGAAACAAATCCATGAAACATTCTTCCATGTATGAATTTATATAAAACTGATTGTGGTCGAGTGCGTTTTATTAAATACTTTAATATCCGGCTTCAAACCTGGTCCGGTTTCCAGTCGGATATCGTCACTCGCTACTGACTTGTAGCGAAATTACATTACCGCAAGCATTAATGCCAAACTTCTTCGAATACTAAAACTATCCCATGCTTCCTCGCACACAAAGGATCGGCAGTGAGGTTTAATTAACTTTCAACGAGCGGCCTTCGCGTAGCGGCCAAAGCATCCCATCTCAAGGGAATAATTAGTGCCAGCCCGCCCAATTCCCGCCGGGTTGGCGTCCCAGAGCACTTGACACTGCACTTGGTGTTATTTGCCGCCGCCGCCGCCGTGGAATGGATTGCCGAAAGGATTACGGAACCCGAGTCACCAAATCCGAGAGGGGGCGCATTAGCGTAACATCGCGACGAAAAACTCGTGCCTTTATCCTCCGGTAAGCCCTTCCATAATGAACAGGACAGTCATTCATCATTCGAGGAGGAATCGGTCGGGCGCTTTTCTCGGTGTCTCCTCACGGTTCAGGGCGCACGCGGCGAAGCGCCGGCGAAGAAAAGGAACATCTTTGGCACCATATTATCGAATCCCGAAAAAGGCGACGGCCGCTGAACCGATAAACTCCGGACCGACCGGAAGACCCGGCGGTTTCCGGCGTCGGTGGCTGTCCGGTGGCCCGTTCGCCCCAGAAGCTGGCCTCGCAGATGGCGTGTCGACCACTCGGCGAGAAGCCGAATAATTGGCATTAGCGGCCATAAATCTAGCTTTCGGGACGGCTTATCCGGCGATACGAAACAAAATCATACACTTGGCGCTCTCGAGTGTAAAAACTTCACCCGCTACCGATCCTAACCCCTTTGCCCGATCTGGGAATGGACAGTAAAAGGAGGGAAAACAATAACAAAACGGAACGAAACAACGATAAGGCAAAATGGGAAAAGTGATGGGAAAATTTATTTTATCTCGCCTACGATTCGCCCCCCCGCCACGGCGACTCCGGGAAAGCATCCCGCGACCGCGACCCTCCCATGCGTGGGCATTAAATGAAATCATAACATAATCTACACCATCGAGGAGGCCACCGCCGCGACGATGGGGCGCACGAGCCGTTGGGCGCAAAAGTTGTGCGCTGACTCGGTCTTTCTGCGTTCCGGTCGAGTTGGGAGATTTTTATTTTCCACTTCCGCCCATCATCGGTGACCCCGCCCCGGGTGGGCTCCGAAGAAAAAAGTTGCCCATTTTCCGTTTCTTGGATCTTGGTTTCCTTGACGCTTGTTTTTTTAGATCCGTTGTTGGCCATTGTTAGCCGGCTACAAACATTAGATTAATGACAAAAGTTTTATTTTTTACTAGCTGATCCCGGCGCGCGTTGCCACGCCTCATTTCATCCTCATTTCTCGATTATCCGACGTTTCAACGGACTTCCTGGTGACGTATCCGATCAGCTTCCCTTTGCATTTCCCGTTACTTCTACTTTTCAGACGATCGGGCTTCCCGGTGACGTATTTGTTTAGTTTCTCTTTCCTCCTCCCGTTACTCTGTTCCGAATGAAAGGGCTTCCCGGTGATGTATCCGATTGGCTTTCCTTCCCGCTTAACGTTGGATACATGGCAAAACTCGCACCTGCTAAATTTGACTCAAATTGTTTGAACACTTTTCGAATTTTGCTGCAATTTACCCTAATTTTGTATGGGAGCCACCCCTTTGTAAAGTGGCGAAGGGTTTCAAAAAATCACCAGAACATGTCCCCTTCCCAAAAACTCCCACCTGCAGAATTAGGTTCGATTTGTTCGAAAACAACCCGAATTATGCTGAATTTTATGTTACGTTTGCATGGGAGCCCCCCAGTCCGTTGCTATCTCTCTCTCTCTCTCTCTCTCCCTCTCTCTTTCTCTCTCTCTCTCTCTCTCTCTCTCTCTATCTCTCTTTTTCCTCTCTTTCTATCTTTCTCTTTTCTGTATCTCTCTCTCTCTCTCTCTCTCTCTCTCTCTTTTTCTGTATCTCTCTCTCTCTATCTATCTATCTATCTCTCTCTTTCTCTCTCTCTCTTTGTATCTTTCTCAGAGAGAGAAAGATCTCTCTCTCTCTTTCTCCGTCTCCCTCCCCCCTCTCTCTCTATCTATCTCGCGCTCCCTCTCTCTCACTCCCTCTCTATCTCTCCCTCTCTATATCTCTCTTCCTCTCTTTCTCACCTTCTTTAAAAATTAAACGCAAACTATGCAGTTCCCCCCAACATCACACTACTTCAAGATGGATGGAATGAGGGGTGGTGATAGGTGGAAGAAGGAAGGAAAAGGCTTTTAAGGGAAACCAATCGATTTAGAGACCACCAAAACCTAAGAAACGATACCCATATTGCCCTAGGACGTATTTTAAGGATTGGGGTTGTATGGGGACCCCCCCTTCCCCTCGTCCTGCAAGGACCAAATTTCGTCACATGGTTTCTCAGGTGACCAGCAACCACTGTGCAAGTTTTGATGAAATTCGATTCATAACTTGTGGAGTAATTGATGTTTTTAACAGTTAGTTGTATGGGAGGGCAAAGAAAGAGGGGGGTGAGGGGTTTCTAACCTTGACTATTGCACTCCCCGGCCCCAAAAACCCCTGTATACCAAATTTCGAGTCAATCGGTCCAGTAGTTTCGGAGTCTATAAGGGACATACAGACACAACTTGATTTTTATATATATAGATTTTAGTGTTCGCCTTTTTTTTCCTTTACCCTGATCCATTCTTTTCTTTTTGGGCGATTCCCTGTTTTCCTTAATCGTTCGTTCATCTCGCGACCCACCACGGACCAGACCGTCGTATAATGTGCCACGGGTCGGTCGGAAGGGCTAACGGGCCCGAGCTGGACCTCAGGGGACTGGACCTTCCGGGGCGGCCTTCCGGAAGTCCGAAACTGGGTGGCACTGAAGTAGTGGAACGTGCGCTAATTAGGCTGGCGCGTTCGAACTGGTGCGATGACATAATCGGCCCGTTAATAGCGTTAATCATCGTAAAATCACGCATAAACAATATTTCGAGAGGAATTTATTATGGTTCACAAACGAAAAACAATGTACGATGCGTGGTTAGGTGGTAAATGGGTTTTTGAACCGGTCGATTCAAATTGCAACACTGTAATCCGTGCCGTTTGCAATATTTGCTTGTGTGAAATGTGGCCGGAAGCGGATGCGTTACGGATTAGAGGCGGATTATTTTATTGGCCATTCGAGCACCCGCCTAATCACGAACGGAAACAGTCCGCGCAGCTTTGACTGCTTCTAACTAAAGTCACGTACCATTATACTGTGTCCTCCGGCCAGCCCGTGATAAGTAATCGGGTAGATGGGGCGGAAACAACAAACCGGCGGACGGATCGCGACCAAACGTAAACTGAGCATGGCGCTGATAAAACCAAGCACCAACAAACAAGTGGCCGGAAAAGTTACCCCCAAAAGCACAAAAAGAAGGAGACACCCGGAAACATGCGCCCAAAAATCGCCCAAAATGAAGTATCACCTTCCATCCGCCAGCTAAGAGTGGCCGCGGGACGCTTCCGAAAAGGCTGGGCCCGCTCGGACCGAAAAATAACTGTCAAACGATTTCTAATGGAGATGGGTTGACAGCACGCGACCATTCGGTTTGCACGGGACGACCACCCCTGATCCATCGACAGCGGTTAAAGAGTACCGCGAGAAGAGCTCTTGAAATGTGTGAAAAAAATATGCCAAAAAGCTGAAAGAATCGAAAGGGGCTTCCAGCGAAACTTCCGTTCGAGCGTCATTAACGACGTGAATCTGTTTATAAAATTATGGCTGTTTGTCAACGGTCCATAGGGGCTATTAATCTAAAACAATGCCAAAAAACCCGTCCGGTGCGTGATCCGGGGCAAGTAAGCGCAGAAGCTGGTTTCCATTACCGGGCGCCGTTGGTGGGTGACGAGTTGCCTAGCGTGGTCACGGGTTCGTGTACGACGACGACGACGGTGGACGACACACCGCGGTGCAGAATCTACAGCAACATAATTTACCTTGCCCCAGTCCTAGATCCTCGAACGAGACCACAAATGCGTACGGCACGGCCATTCGATTCGCTTCGGCTCGGTTCCCTGCGAAAGGATGCTCGTGAAATGTCAAATCGACACGAACCGTAGAGATCGGATAGTAACCGACAACTTCTCGCCGCTCTCCACGGAGCGGGAAAACGTGAGAAAAGGACATTTCTTCTTTGCCTCCACCGTCGTTCTCTTCTCGTCTCATTAATTCTCACAGCGAAAGGGGAAATTCTCTCCACGTAGTGTACTCGTCCCTCTCACTAGAGAGAAATAGGAAAACTTCACTATGATGAGAAGACTTTCACATGTAAGTTAAGTGAGTTGAGGGGAAAGAGTTTTCTCACTCGAGTGAGAAGGTGAGAAAAGTGTCACGTGTTGGTTCGCCTTGTGAACTTTTCTTGAATTGAGGGGAAAGAGTTTTCTCACACGCGTGAGGTCAGGGGAAATGGTTCACTCCAAAAATTTTCTCATGTGATGGGGAAAACTATCTAGTGAAACGCATGAACACTGGGCTGGATGTTCGTTGGTGAGTCTAAAGTGAGCAGTGAGTATCGAGTGGACGATCAATTTCGTCCCTGTTAGGTGGGAAAACTGGTAGAAACTAAAACAGTAACCCAAACAACAACGATCATGATTAATATATTCTTATTCATATTTTATTGTCATTAAATTTAAAATAGGGGTTTTTTGTCACTCGAAAAACCATGAAAAGGTTATCTAATCGTAACGTGTTGATAAGTACGAATCCGATCCTTTTCTTTTAACGAAAACCTAACAGACTTGAAAACAGTGTTAAAAATAATAAATATCGATGATTGTAATGCACTCTCTTCCGGCTGGGTCTAATCGTAGATTTCCTCGATTGACGCCTCCTGTTGTTTGAACACATCCGGTGCCATGTCGGCGTCCTCGTTTTCCTGAATTAACCGAGCCTCTTCCGCCAACTTTAGACACTCCCGGGCGCACTCGATGGCTTTCGCACGCTGCTCGTCGTTCAGTTGCGTCACGCCGTACATCATCTGCAGTACGTCTGTTTCGAACAGTTTCGATGACAGCTGGCGGCTCGTTTTGATCACGTTTCTGATGATGACCATCCCGCGGTACTGCACTCCCGGGCTGGGGTTAGCTACCAGTGTGCGAAACACCTGCTGCCAGCTGCCCACGTCAAACATTTTTGCGCAGCAACGCTCGGAGACGGCGGTTAGGTAGGCAAGTGTCCCAGAAGCCGCCAGCGCAGTATCTTCATCCTCTTCTTCGCACAACAACGCAAGCATCTTCACCCGATCGTTGTCCCCTTCGTACGCTTCGACCACTTCCGGTGACTGAACCAAATTGCACATCACCTGGGTCGCAGCTCGGCACAGCATCAAATGGTCCTCCAGCATGTACGCTTCGACCTTACTCAGCCCCTGCTCCTTTAGTATACGCTGCCGGGTGGACTCGTTCATTGCCGCTAGGTTGCAGAGCGCCATTAGAGCCTCAAAGTTCTCCAGCGAATTGTAGTCCGGATGCAGCTGATTCATCAGCGGTCTGATTACTTCTAGGTTGCGCTGGCCCGGGAAAGCTACCTCCGGATTGATGGTGATACCAATTCGTGACAGTGCTTGGGCGGCATGGCGTTTTGTGTTTTCCGTTCCATTCAGGGCCAACGGCAGCAGTACCTTCGCTCCGCCCTGCTGGACGACTTTTCCACGAACTTCCTGCTCGCTGCACAGAGCGTTGAATACGCGTGCAATCATCTCCTTCGAATTGTCACTCTCGGTTTTGCAGAGGGCAACCAAACCAGACGTTACGCCCTCCTCAGCCAGTATGGTGATGCGCGCCGACACAAAATCCGGATCATCCAGCTCGTGTTCCTCCGGGATGTGGTGTTTGGCGAACTTGGCCAGCTCAATGAGCTCGTTGTTCATCTCCTGCTTTTCGTACGCGTTCACCAGATTTACGAGCGTCGTTACAACACCATACAGTGCCGACTGGTCACCCGTCTTGGCCAGCTCGATCAGTCCCTGAATGGCGGCGCGATCTTCGACCAGTTTTTCTTTCACCTCAGCGTCGAGCGTCAGATAAGCAAGTCCCTCGGCGGCAAACTTTCGAATGTCCTTATCCTTGCCCGGTTTAACCAGAAACCGACGACACGCCTCGGCCAGTTTCTTCGTCGACCCGTCGGCGAACGGCCTAATGGAGGCATCCAATCCTCCCGAGCTGCCGATCTTACACAGGCCGACCAAGGCACGAACACGAATCTCTTCGTTCTTCGAGGTGTACAACTTCTTCAGGATCTCCGCACCCGACTGGACCAGACCCTTTGCTTTGTCTTTCTTCGACGCGGCAGCAATCAAACACTCACAAGCAACCTAAGAGAGATCGGAATGTAAGGTTAGCGACGAAGGATTCACGTAGGAACTCAAAACATCTATTACGTTGTGCGTTGCTTACCTTTTGCTCGAGCAGATCGTCGGATTGAGCCATCACGAGGATCATCTGCATCACACCTTCCCGTGAGATGATTGTGTTGCCAACGTCCAGCGGTCCCAGCAACAGTGAGGTGATCGCCACCGTAACACGCACCTTCGATTCGTGGTCTGGCGTTAGCAGCTTGTCCTTGACAAACTCCGCAATCTGTTCGGTGAACAGTTCACGAGCCGCGTCGTAGTACATGTTCTCGTAGATGCGCGACAGACATACGGCAGCGATCGTGCGCGAGGACGGCGTAATATTCATGGCGCTTTCGTACTTGTACTCCTCCAACTCCGAGCAGATCTCCATGAGTCTCAGCAGACCCTTGAGCTCCACCAGCCGTTCTGCCCAGTTCAGTGTTTTATAATGTACATTTCGAATCAGCAGCTCTACGATAGAGTCCCGCGCCATTCCCGTAATCGTACGATCGGTGACTGAGTACAGTAGGCACGTGAGCAGCGTATCGATGACCTGCTGATTCTCTTTCACAAGCGCATCGATCGGTTTGCTGTCCTCCGTGTTCTCCAAGCCGGAAAGGGAGTTGAGCACCGTTTGCATACAGTGTTGGGTGGCGGCGACCCGATCCTCGGCGTTGCAATCCAGCATCTGCAGGAACCAGGGTATTCCGAGCTCGCGAATGACTTGCTTCGTACGCTCTGCGTTTCTCAGACAAACGCCGTCCACGGCGCGGATCGCGTTCGTGATGAGTTCATTATTTTTCTCCACCTTCAGTAGCTTGCCAATGCGTGCGGTCAATCCCTCCTTCATCATCACTTCCACACCGGCGTGTTCCCGCGATAGCACCACAATGTTGTTCATTGCCTGTTCGCGCTTATCCTTCGCGGCACCGATGTCGAACGCGATCTCGAACATCTGGGCCACCTTGTTGGAGGTTTGGGCACGTTGACGGGCGCGCTCCTGCACGATCATGTGTAACCGTTCCAGGTGTGGTTTGATCGCCTTATTGCTGGGATCGTGAGTGTGTATCGTGCGCAGGTCCTTGTATGCTTCCTCGAACCGTTCCAGAGCTTCCAGGGCTTGAAAGCGACGGAACAGACCCTTCGGATCGTTCGGGCAACCCTCCAAGGAGGCCGTGCAATCGACTCGTGCATTTTCGTACTGTTTCAGCTTCAGATAGGCCGCGGCACGGTTCTTGTAAAACACCGGCAAGTCCTTGTGCTTTTCACCTGCATTGATTGCTTTCGTGTACCACTCGATCGCCTCTTCCCAGCGATCCTCCTTGAACAGATCGTTTCCGCGTTCCTTGAAAGTGGTAGCTTGGTCCGCATCCACCTGAAGACTTTCATGTTCTGCAACCATTGTTCTAACCAATATCCTGCTTTTTCGTCACACACTTTCTCTATACGTTGCCCTAGTCACTGGGAGTCCCTTTTAGTGCTTCTGAATTGATCACTTTCCTATTCAAAAATCTCATGCAATCGCCACGAGGTTCTCGCTCTTATAACCTGCTCGTTGTCGTTCTAGACTGTTCTCCAACTTTCTCGTCGTTACGAGCGCTCCGTGCATCCGTCGTGCATCAGTACTGCCACCGGCTATTTTCCAATCCGCGCATGCTGGGCGAAAATTGAAAATTTTCTATTTTTAAACCATACGGCACCACCTCGCACCGTGTTCCGCAAAGGCAGTATGTTCCGTGGTAACCTATTTACGTTTGTACCGCTGTGAACGCAGATAATATTGAAAATATTTGGCACTTTTGGCACGCAAGGTAAATCACTTCTAATAAACGAAACAACTTTGATTCAAGATATTGGATCTTAACGCTAATAAGTCGCACAAAAAACAGATGTTTCTTTGCCGGCGATCGTACAAATTTCTATCGGCCGAAGGGTGACTAATAATAACAAACAGCTGTCAATGCGTTTGACAATCCTTTTATTTGACTGTCGATGTTGGGACGTGAGATTTAACAAAATCACCGCGGTTAACAATCGCGTAGCAACGAGTGCATACTCTGATCGATAATACAATGTACTCTGCATTTTCTTTGAATTTATGATAGGTTTCATTCAACTATTCCATGAAAACTGGGAGTAATTCGCTTTATTTTCCCTTTCAACAGCACGCCTGGTGGTTGCTAGACAAACTATAAATGTAAACACTCTCCTGTCAGTTCGCCTGCCGGGCGACCGCATGTTTTCGTCGTACATAAAAACAAAAACAACGTTAAAGTCGCTCAACAACGTAGCATTGTGAAAATGTCTCGTCGGCCGGAACATAGCGCACCGCCAGAGATTGTAAGTATGTAACGAACCATCTGAAGAAAGAATGCTATTCACACGATCCTTTATCGCACAGTTCTACAACGAGGATGAGGCACAAAAGTACACAAACAACACACGCATCATCGACATCCAGGTTCAGATGTGCGAACGTGCGATCGAGCTGCTGGCCCTCGATCCGGACGATGACGATCCCAAACTGATTCTGGATATTGGCTGCGGATCGGGCTTGTCGGGAAGTGTGCTAGAGGATCAGGGACACCAGTGGATCGGTGTCGACATATCAAAACCCATGCTGGACGTTGCGCTGGAACGTGAGGTCGAAGGAGATCTGCTGCTTGGGGACATGGGTCAAGGGATGCCTTTCAAAGCCGGCACATTCGATGGCGCAGTATCGATTTCGGCTCTCCAGTGGCTTTGTAACGCGGACAAGAAAACACACGTACCACCGAAACGTCTGTATCAATTTTTCAGCACACTGTTTGCCAGTCTGGTAAGAGAAATCCTAGTCGATAGCATAGTTTTGTTCTTTATATTTCGATGTCCTGTCTTTTAAGACCCGAAATGCTCGGGCCGTGTTTCAGTTCTACCCGGAGAACGGAGAGCAAATCGAACTGGTCACAACGCAAGCGATGAAGGCCGGGTTCTACGGTGGCCTAGTCGTCGATTATCCCAACTCTAGCAAAGCGAAAAAGTACTTCCTGGTGCTGATGACGGGTGGTGTTGCCAAGTTGCCGGTAGCCCTCGGCACAACGGAGGGTGAAAGTCAGGTTCCGTACAACAAGAAGCGAGAGTTTGCCAAAAATGCACGTGGAAAGCCGCTGAAGAAGTCGCGCGAATGGATTGAGGCCAAAAAGGAACGCCGGAGGCAGCACGGCGAAGAAACACGAAAAGATTCTCGCTACACGGCAAGAAAACGAAGTGGACGCTTTTAAGCAACAAAAACCAAACACACAATGAAAACACAACCGATCGCGTTGATGATGGTGTATGACCCGGATAACGCACCATCTATAGCACCGTTATTATTGATCTAAAATATTTACACATAAATAAAGCATCTCGTTTCTCGTAGCTTAGCCAATTCATTTCTCATTCACACCATTTTCTATGTCGGACTCATCTTTCGTCGCCGGTTTTGGTGTGTCGTAGGAACTCTCCTGGATCATTACAATGAAGTACAATACGCAGAACACTATTAAAGGGAGAATGATGTACTCGTGCTGCAACCGTGTCTTAAATATCTCCTCTCGCTCCGCTTTCTTGCGGAACCGTTCTTCGGCCTTCATCTTCTGTTCGAACCGTGACCCGTAGTGGTTTCGGGACCACTCGTCGAAATCGTAGATCGGAGTGCGACCCGTTGCGCTCGGTGCTTGCGATCGTTCCATCCGCTTCTTGTAGAACCGCGTCTGTGCATCGTCCTCCACCGGTTCCGTCTGCGTATGTGTCGCATTAGCGTACTCGTTGCCGGCTGTATGCAGGATTCCTTTATCGTACAGCTTCCGCAACCGGTAGTTGCCGAGCACTTCATACGCGGCCGTGATTTCCCGGAACTTTTGTGCAGCGATGTCGCTTCCTTTGTTCTTGTCGGGATGGTAGAGCTTTGACTGGCTGTAGTACGCCTGCTTGATGTCGTTCTGTGTGGCATTAGGCGTCACGCCGAGCGAATCATAGTGGTTCCGGAGCAGCACCACCCCGTAGCTAATCCACCGCTTCCGCGATTCGGTACATCTCAACAGAACCGCACGGCCAAGCCAGCAGTTTAGAGGGTGCCAATTCGGCCCCATTCTAAGCACATTACCAATCGAACCGATACATTTTACACTCATTTACCTAAAGAACTAGCGCCAAACTTTAAGGCTTTTGGCTAACGTTATGTCATGTTTACATAATTTGACATTTCATTTTGTCACTTTCGCGATTCGCCGATCAGGTGGTTTCGCTATGTTCGAAATTCGAACACGAAAACGTGGTTCGGAATTCTAGGCACATTTCATTCCTTCAAGCCTCAAAGACGACGAGGAAGTTTTAAATTAGTCCGTCCGATGCCTAGGGTTAACGACGGTAGTCCTTAAGTTACTTAGCTGGAGCTAACTTAAATAAAATAATCTGTGAATGAATTGACCTCGAGGAGCTCTTTCGGAGTTGACTAATTTTGATGCCTTATCCGAGAATGTCCAAAGATAGATGAGGCAGTGGTAGTCAATGTATTAGCGATTGTGTGTGAATTTTGATTCGAAAGTGCAACAAAAGGAGCTGGTTGTATCGTTTAATACGGCATGTGTAAGGTGAACATGATTGCTGTTATGGGTTATGCTTCAAATTGGGCATTAACATTTCATAAATACACATTTGAGCATGTGAAGGCACCGTAAAGTGTGGTATCTGAATCATTTGTTTTAATGACACGAGCACGTTCTAACGTTACCTCTTCCGCCACAAACCCTCATCAGGCAAACGATTTCTGTAAAAAAAAATCTAAAATGTCGAAAAAAACGAGAAGCAGTCAAGCTAATCGCTGGTAAATAATTGGATTGAATAAAACATTTCCAAATACATTGGGTGCTTTTTGTTCTTGCCACGTCCGCCGTATAGATTGTGCTTTGCGAAACAATGCCCCAAATGAAAAATATTGTTCACAGCATCTATCATCCTACTATTGCAGTGCTTGACGGCAACTTGCTAATGAAATGCCAAATGACTGTAGCAACAAGAAGCGCTCCACAATTACGACAAGGAAGGCCAGAGAAATAGAAAGCTTTTCTCGCAGCGCGGGCCTACGCGCGGGCCTGTACATTGAAAGACACTTCTTGTGACCCATATAGTAGATTGCTACCGTGGCTCAAGAAGAGCAGTAACACACACAGCAACAGCATCCTTTCTTTTCGCATTGCTTTCAAGAGGCCAAGCGTTGCACAAGCGAGCGCGCGCAGTTAAATCGAGACCCATCGACCTTGAAAACACTTAATTCGATTTCTCGATTGCACCGATCGTACCACGCATATCTCGCCTTGTGGCTTCACTTGAGTTTTGAGTGTTCGATCTTCAGCTAGGCTGCTGAAAAACGGACAAAAAACAAACTCACCCCAGCACCGCACCAAGCAAATAACGATGCGGTGGGTTGCGGCGTGAACCGATGGTTCAATCTGAGGGCAATTAATGGGCGCTTATTTG
This sequence comes from Anopheles cruzii, assembly GCF_943734635.1. NCBI lineage: Eukaryota > Metazoa > Arthropoda > Insecta > Diptera > Culicidae > Anopheles > Anopheles cruzii. The sequence continues at coordinate 27,817,796 of NC_069145.1, forward strand.
AACTTTACAGCCTCAATGCGTATTCTGTGCGCCACTTGTTTGTCTTTCGGTGGACTCTCGCAGAAGCGTACGGATTCATCATCGGAGCCGCCACACCTCGAAGTCACCGGTTCTGAACACTCACGACCTCTTCCGTAAACAATACGCCACGCGGAAACCATAGTCTGGTGGAGCTCACTCTCGCTAGTTGCTTAGACTTAAACCGGCCCCAAATCAAGATACACCAAACGAGACACCGTTATCCGTTGGCGACTTATTTTTGTTACGAATTCATGCGAGACGTTCATTGACCGAGAGGTTAGACCGCGCGTCGAAGGATACACAAACAAGGAAGCGAGCTGAATCAGATAATAAAATTGGGGGGTCCAAATGTGGCGATCACTTCATCACGATCGCAAAGCTGTGGCGGCAATCGCGCGGGCGGCGCACATGGTCGAGTTACTCCTTTCACAGTTGCGCTAAGAAATCCAAAGGACGGCAAGTCGCACTGCTCGCTATCATTGTCTGAGGGCGCCGAGACGCTTGAGCCGCCAAGTGGTCCAACATTGCGCCAAGTGCCAGTTTTTGTTACTTACGATGTTTCGAGAACCCTTCGCTTCGAGAAGGCGAACTTCTCGTCCGATTCGACAGTTTCCGAGCTTTAACGCGCAATGGTCGTCGCGCTCGCGGATGCGCGATGCGCAAGTTGATCTATACCTGTTGTGTCCACTCCCTGTATCTCTCTCTGATTTTCTCTCATTCTCCTCTACGTTTGCTCTCGCGCGTATTGTCCGCTTAAAGAACGCGCGCGCAACGCGACGCGGTGCGCAAACATGCGCCTCGCGCGAAGGTCGACCACCGCCAAAGGAGCCCCACACATGTGCACGTTCTCGACCGGCTAACGGGGTGAAGGGAGAGTTGTTTACGGCGGGCGGACCTGCCTGCTCGCAAACCCGCTGATGCCTCTGAGCGGCTGGAGCGCGGGGCGCGTCGCGGTGCGACGCTTCGCAGTTTTTCTTTATCTCAGCGTGCGCGTCGCAGTAGGAGCCGTAGCTTGTTGTGTTCTGGCCAGCCAGCCTGGGGAAAGGGGGGAGCAAACAAACAAAGACGACACCAGGAAAGATGAGAAGCGTTGCGGAAGTTTACCAAGCGAAAGTGCTTCCAGGGCGCTGCGGTGGTGGCGGCGACGCGAGGACCTCATCGTCGCGCGGTGGAGTCACACCGCCAGCAGAAGTTCGCCCCGCGGTCAGTCTTGGTCGACAGTTTGAGTCGAGAACAGCGTCGTCGCCGTGGTCGTACCCAGTACAACCTCGCCCGACCTGGCTTGTTTTGCACTAGGCCCGCTAGTGCTCGCGTCCGAGTCACTTATTACGCACACGTGCTGTTTGAAAATATTTTCTCAGACGCCCCTCGGAAGCCTTCATGAGTCAGCAGCAACAGCGAACGAAGTGGAGCAACCGCGTCGCAGTCGCAGGCGGCGAAGGAGAAAGAAAAAGTGCGCTCGAGTCTTGCTGGTGCCCTTCGTGCGCTGGCCCCGCACCTCGTGACAGTGATAAAGAAGCAAACTCATTAAAAACACGCCAACCAATCGAAGCAACCGGTAGTAACGGGACGGAGTGGTCAGCCAGCGTCCGTGCTCCACTTGGATTGGCCTGGCAACCATAGCAACCGACGAGCCCGCCAGTAACCACTTCACCTGGCGCAATTGCAGCCGACCAGGTGATAGTAGTTGGACGAGCACCAAATTCAAAAGTAAACACAGTTTAAATTAAAAACGTCGGTTGACCTTCCGTTGGTCAGTGCGAAGTGGGGTACCGTAGTCGTAGCCGTAAAAAACAGCGGAAGGCTGCGGCACAGTTGTGTGAATGTTGGGATACCAGTAAGCCCAGCACCGTACGAGGTACGAACCCCCGAAACGCGTTGTAAAAGATCGCTCAATCATCATTTCGGAACCAATCAATTCCGGACGGTGTATGGGGGAGCCCACCAAAGCCCCCCTCGAAAAATAGGTTGGTACAAATCTCTCCCCGGCTGGGTTGCCAATATCTAATCTAATCACCTCCGATATGTGTCTGCCGTGTTTTCGATATCTGCTTCCCTCTTCTGCGCATTGCGTCCACTAGGAATATAGCCTAGACTTTGTGCGCGGCCACGGTCTGGCCTCTGGCCCCTAGGGTTGGCAAAAACCGTAAGGGATCTAGGAAAACGACGTTATCTGTGCCGGGAGGGTGCAGTGTTCGAATCGTAGAACCCCAGCTTATCGGTGTCTACAGCGCACCACTTCAAGGGTCCGGTTGCCCAACTTTTGCAACACAACGAGTGTCAGCGAGAGCGGATCCAGGTGTATGCCGAGCACGTACCTACCACTTCACGTGCTGCTGCGAATGCTGATCGTCTTCCGGCTGTCGGAGCATCGTCTGCGAAGATGTTGGCCTCTTTGTTCTTCGGCACCCTAACGGTGGTTCTGCTCATCGCCGTTCACGCCTCACCGGCGGCAGGCTATCGGATGGGTGTGGGGAGGGCGGACTGTACCGGTCCGCCGGTCGAGATTGGCTTCGTGAGTGTTCGATTGTGGCTGTGTGTAACCGGCGTGTAAGCTAACCCTTCACTAACCCGCGATTCGTCGATCACCTTCACTTCCGCAGATGGGCTACGGAGAATTTTCGCAGCGCGGCCAGGGCATCCACCTGCGGCAGTTCGCCCGGGCGTTCGTGTTCGAGGAGGAGGACCGCGCCGACGGGAAACGCGTCGTGTTCGTCAGTGCCGATGCCGCCATGATGGGACACGCGGTCAAGCGTGAGGTGCTGGCGCTACTAGCAACTCGCTACGGAAGCGTTTACCGCTTCGAGAACGTGGTACTGAGCGGTTCTCACAGCCACAGCGTCCCATCCGGCTTCCTGATGTCCACCATTTACGATATCGCATCACTGGGGTTTGTGCCCCAGAACTTTGATGCACTCGTCGAGGGCATCACGCTGGCCATCGTGCGGGCACACGAGTCGATGCGGCCGGGACGGTTGTACGTTTCGGAGACGCTCATCCCGGATGCGAACATCAACCGGAGCCCGAGTGCGTACGAGAACAACCCGCGGGAGGAGCGCGCCCGGTACCGGGATTACACGGACAAGCGGTTGGTTCAGCTGCGCCTGGTGGACGAATCGAGCGGGCAGCCCTTTGGCTCGATCAACTGGTACGCCGTCCATCCGACTTCGATGAACAAAACGAACCGATACGTGTCCAGCGACAACGTGGGCTACGCGTCGGTGTTGCTCGAGCAAGACCGGAACCGGGAGCGGATTGCGGGTCGCGGTGCATTCGTCGGTGCGTTCGCGTCCACCAACCTGGGTGACGCTTCGCCGAACCTGATGGGCCCGAAGTGCGAAAAGACGGGCCTACCGTGTGACATGCTGACCTCGTCCTGTCCGTCCGGTGCCGGATTTTGCATCGCGTCCGGCCCCGGGAAGGACATGTTCGAGAGCACCAAAATCATCGGCACAAGGCTGTACAATGCTGCCGCGGTAAGTTGGCCTTCGTTGAGCTGATTTTGCGAGTGGTTCACTTTCACTGTCCCGTTTAGGAGCTGCTGGCTGCCGGTGGGGGTCGCGAGGTGACTGGACCGATCAAGTTCGTCCATCAGTTCGTCGACATGTCGCAAACGAAAGTGACGTACGTGGATGTGGAGTCGGGTGAGCTGAAGACGGGCCACGGGTGCTACCCGGCCATGGGATACAGCTTCGGGGCGGGCACCACCGACGGGCCGGGAGCGTTCGATTTCCGGCAGGCCCAGCTGACGGACACGCGGTTCTGGAATACGGCGCGCGACCTTCTGGGGCAACCGACGGCCGAGGACAAGCGATGCCAGGCCCCGAAACCGATCCTGATCGCGAGCGGGCGGACCAAGTTCTCGTACGAGGCCCAGCCCAAGATTGTTCCGACGCAGGTGCTCTACGTCGGTGACTTCATCATGGCGGCGGTACCGGCGGAGTTCACCACCATGTCCGGGCGGCGTCTGCGTGAGGCCATCCGTCAAGAGGCAACCCGTGACGGATCGGTGGCAGAACCAACCGTCGTCATTGCGGGACTCTCAAATATGTACACGAGCTACGTGACAACGCCGGAGGAGTACGCCATCCAGCGGTACGAAGGGGCTTCGACGCTGTACGGTCCACACACGCTCCCCATCTATCTGGAGCAGTTCCGTAAGCTGGTCCGGGCCATCAACACCGGCGAAAGGCTCGAGCCAGGACCGATGCCACCGTTCGAGGACCACAAGCAGATCACGCTCTCCACGGGAGTCGTGTTCGACGGGCATCCCTTCGGGTGGTATTACGGCGACTGCAAGGTGCAACCGAAGGAAACACCTTACCACCTGGGCGACACGGTTCGCGCGATGTTCATCGCTGGCAATCCGCGCAACAACCTGATGCACGAGGCAACCTACTTCACCGTGGAACGGCTACGGACCGATGCCGAGCGGTCACTCGAGACCAACAGCGTGGAAGAGCCCCAGCCCGCCGACGGCAAATGGGAGGTGATTGCGACGGATGCGAACTGGGAAACGAAATTCAAATGGTACCGACGGTCGACACTGTTCGCGTACAGTGACATCGAGCTGGAGTGGGAGATCACCGACGTGGTCGATCCTGGAACGTACCGGATCCAGCACTTTGGTTACTGGCGCTACATTCTGGGCGGCACATTCCCTTACAACGGGACGACACGAAACTTTTACGTCGAGTAGCCGTGCTCCGGGCGGATATCACTTGTGCCAATAATAGAGTATACACGCGACGCCGTGAGCGGTCCGGAAGAGCTGTAAGCTCGAAGGAACTGTATGCAACGCACAGTATGATGGGTTTAGTTGGGTTGGGATAGATCGCGTAAGTACGTTGAAAGAGACACCCCGCCGTCGGAGCCAGTGGACGACAGTACGTGATTTCGCTAGCACACCGATACGGTTCGATATTTATACCAAAAATTAAAATGATTTCCCTTCCTTCTTCAAAGCTATTTATGGAGCACAACGAATGGTGATGCTATTTGGGAAACGTTTGTTTCCCTTACAAGGTTGTCCAGTTGTTTTGAATGTAAATTAGGCGTATATTTATTAGGCGTTTATTCTGTGCAATAAAAGACATTTTATAGAAGCAGGGAAGTTTTGGCGCCCGTAGCAACAACGTTACAGTAAGAAAACAGAGATTAACATTGTCCCTGCTATAGGCCAAACCCGCTTGGCTTGGATTGTGTGATAAGGAGAAGAATGACTCATCACGACCGTGGTACCAAAGAAGCGAAGAAGTTTTTGGTAACGTTCTTCTTTGGCCACATTGCCTAAAGCTTTGAGGAAGGTTGGAGATTTTAAATTTGAATCGAACTTCGAAAATCGAACCTCTTTGTTTACCTTTTTACTTCGAATCGTGATTTCCCCTCCATAGACGTCAGGCGAGCTGTCATCGTCGAGTGGAATGTCGAGAGAAAAAGAATCGCTTCAGAGTAAGGCAATTGTCGAAAACAAAGCCCCGTCTGAGGAGGACGTTAAGTGCGACTCGCTTTTCGTGGGGTTGGAGTGCTCTTACGTGTCCTGCCCGGGCCGATATCTGGCCAACTAGTGCGTCCGAGTGTGACAATATGTATCAACCGTACATTAATCAGGTGGTCCAATCGCTTCAGACGTTCAGCTCGAACGAATTGCGTGATTTGCTGGGCGACGACGAGAAGCTAGACGAACGGGTCAATGAAGCGGTAAAGGATGAAGCATTAGATGGGGGGTGACTCATCTCAATCAAAACACTTCACACGCCACCCTTTCTGAACTTGTAGGTAAAATCACTCGAATCTTCTAAAGAGCTGCAACTGGTAGAGAACCGAAGACTGGCTGAGGAAAATTTAAGGCAGGAACCGAGATTAATTGAGTTGCGCTCGCGGGTGCAGGAACTGTCCGTAGAGGGGCGAAAGCTGGCCACATCCGTGAATGAAAAAATGAATGAACTTAGTAAGTACATTCGCACGTAGCCTTGAATGCTGTTTCGCTCAAATGACTGTCATTTACTGTCCGCTTGCTGTAGAATCAAAATCGGGTAATACGAATCCGGAAACGATGCTCGCCCTGCTACAGACTGCTGCTGCTGAATGCGAAGAGGAGTCCGAGGTGCTTGAGAAACAGTGTTTAAACAACGAACTGGCGATTGACGCATTTCTAGACCAATTTATGGCCGTCCGCAAGCTGATGCACTGTAGGAGAGCCAAAGCGGACAAGATGATCGAATTGCTGCGTAACCAGTCGAACGCCAACCGTAGCACTGTCTCCGGTGCTACGTTCGTCAATCAGCACGGCACACCGTTCCCGCCGGCGCGCCAATCGGGAGGATCTAAGTTCTACCTACCTCCCGCACCGACCACCGGTTCACCGCCGGCCGTTCCGTACCCGGTCGGGATGCCATCGATGCCACCGTTGCCAATGTTTCGACCACCCCACTTTTGAACCTTTCCCCTCTACCAGATGCCTTCCCTTCGATTGGGGTCCATTAGAAAGGACTCAGCGTACTCACACTGCTCACCAGCAGCGGATGGTAGTATCGAACAAATGTTTCATCGACTGTCAACACGCTTCATACAACATATATTTAGAATGTGCTATTGTGCTATGTCCCCGTGACGGTGGACGTAATTTGTTAAGTTAGATCTGTATTGGCCCCAGATTCGTGTATAAGCAAGCATATATACGCTGCATGGATGGAAAGAAGTTATTGCCACAGAACCGAAGCAACTGATTGGAAGAGAAGATTGAAGGCCAACGTTTAAAATCCAGTCTTAGTTTGTACCACTACCGACGATGGTTGGAAAATTGGACTAGAAATGCTCAGGAATACTTTATCGACATGCCGCGAGCACGCTAACGAGTTATCAAATTATGTTCGGACGAATATCTGATGCGAGCGTAGCGAAATGTATCTATCTCACGTCTGGCGTATATAATAAAAATTACGTAGATCACGATAGTGTGAAGTGTAGTGACTTGGACTGGCACGGAGTGAAAGGCTCCAACGCTCAAACAAGAGTATTATCGTTCAATTTTAAATAAATAGAATAAAAATAAAAGCGCCTCCGTTTAACTCTAAAGACGAAAAAGGGTATTGGAAAAGAAACACCTTCTTCAAGCTACAACTGTCATCCGGGCCCGAGAACTGTCAAACGGCCGTCAGAGAAAAGCAATCATCGGCGTGTTGTCGTAAACAATCGCACGTTGTTCCACAGTGCACTGGTAGAAATAAATCCTTAACTCGTTGGAACCGTGCAGAAAATGAGCTCCAAACGAGGGGACACACATCGGTCCCGGGCACAGAAGCACCAGAACTCGTTCGCTTTCAAAAATAACCTACACGACAAGCACACACCGCTCATCAAGCTGATAACCAACCTGAACGTGTGCGAGGTGTGTGAGCACTGCAAGAGCGTGATCGATTGGAAAATCAAATACCGGAAGTATAAGCCGTTAACGCAGCCCAAGTCGTGTAATAAGTGTGGCGAACGAAAGGTGAAACGTGCCTACCATGAGATCTGCCGCGAGTGTGCCCTCAGTAGCCGGTGTTGCGCCAAGTGTCTCAAGTCAGCCGATGACGCGAGCATCATTCCTCCAGAACCGTCACCGGAGGAACAGGTCAAACTGAAGGCCGAAATGGATCAGTTGATCAAATCGCTTCCCGAGCGAAAACGGCGCACCTTTCTACGCTACATGAACCGCGGGAAGAAGAAGCAAAGGAACGGCGCGGCTGACTCGGACTCGGATACGGATGCCGGAGGCGATGGTAGAAGAAAGAAACCAGATGCCGCTGTGCTGAGGACACGCGAAGAGCTGATGGAAAAGTTCGAGCAGCTCAAGCTGGCCTCCGGCAAGCAGGAGGAAGACGATTCCGAAGGTTTCAGTAGCGAAGACGAAGATTACGATGGCTTATCGAGTGTAGATGATTTGTCAAGTGAAGTTGAAAATGAAAAATAAATCAAGCTGTTTATTTGTTACTGAAAAATTGCTTTGTTTTATTAATAGAAAACCATTTGAACAGTAAATACAATGATGTAGTGAATGTAAAAAGTATATCCTCTCCCTAACCCACAATAGTTTGGCTGCATCGGCCAAGTGCCTCCGCATTGATACTGTCTACTATCACTTGTTGCAATTTTGCATCCCCCGTAACCCGGTGTGGCTGTTTTAGTCTATCGACAGCGATTTCAGGCATTCCTCCGCGGATTTCTCTTTACTCGTAGAGCCACCATTACGCTGACGCTCCTCGGCCAGGAAGTAGGGTCGCTGTTTCTCAAACTCGGCCAAGTATTCCTGGTGCAGCTCATCCACGGACTTTAGGTCACCGCCGAGATCCGACGGAAGACACCGTTTGGGGATCCACTCGTCGTAGAACTTTTCGAAATTTGCATTCGACGTATGCAGGTACAACTGAAACGATGGCCCAAAAACAAGGTGTACTTCATTAGTAGAGCCCAGATGGATGTGATGGAGCTTGCTGTGTACCATGTTCAAAATTTCCGCATGTATAAATGGTTTGATAATGTACAGGATTTTGTCGAAAAACGACACCACATTCACAACGTGTATCGCCTTCAATTTTGCCGGCAACCCATCTTGTAGGTAGTTGAAGAACTTGCGCACCGAGCTCATGTTGATACGCGTCAGATGCATCAGCCCCACGTTTTTCATGTCGAACAGGAAAATGATTCCCGGTCGTGGTCCTTGCGAGTACAGACAGGAGTCGATGGTCATGAAGTACGTCTTGATGGCCTCATCGAACACGTAGTTGGAAGCTTTCGGATTCTTCAGTCGGTGGAAAATGACCGAGTATCCGCTGGGGGTCGTTGGAAGTGGGAAGTAGTCTCTGCCAATAGGTGCAACGAAAGGGCCAAACGTAAGTCTAGGTCAAAATGAAATCTTCCACAGTTCTCTTACTGATTTTGCAAACACTGCTGAATCGGGGCGCTGAGCGGGTCACGGTTGTGGAACAGTTCGGGGGAAGTTTTGCGTGCCTCGTAGTAGATCTTCAGCACCTTGCGTGTTTCCTCGATGTTTTTGTCGCACGCGTCCAAGAAACAGGCTAACTGCCTGTCGGTTATGGTGGTCGGAACACCCTCGATCGGTGGGTTGCGAAGTGCCAGCAGGTCGTCCTTGGAAAGACCCTCCCGATCCAGTGCCTCCTCGAGGTTGTAGCCCAAATCGTGTTCCATTTTTCAACCCCTTTCCAACACCTTTTTACTTTTAATGAATCCTGTTCAATCGACTAAGGAAGAGAGAATGAAACGTGTAACAATCTTACATTGGTTTGACCCAAATCAGTGGTTCATGTTCTGCCTGTAGGGTTAGCTTAGGTTAGCTCCTAATGTTTCATTGTCTGGGTGCAGAAGGTGATGTGAGGTCACAACGCCACTTAAGCGCTTGCAAAAGCTATAAAATTGCGACAACCACACCGCAGAGTGTTGTTGATCGATTAAAGGTAATGGTAGCTTATCGAGCGAGTGCACAACACCCTGCGCCGCACAAATCAGGTTCACTTGTGCACTACGCTAGGGTCGAGGATAGTGAAGGGCTGTTTGCTGAGCGGTGAAATATTGGCTTATGAAGTGCAATCGTTCAATTAGCATAGTCGTCGATGGCGTTCCTAGCTGACGCCGAGCAAGTCAATAAAGCCTCTATCTAACACTCTCCTGACTCCCGTGGGGCAAGTAACTAACGTCAGAAAGAACTTTTTCTCAAAGTTCAACCAACGGGCAACACCGCCGTCGGGGGTTCTAAGGGGCGCAATCATGGTTCTACAGGCCCACCGCAATTACTTGACAATAGCTACGGTGCCATCCAACGTCACGCTCTAATGATCAACCTGGGGGTCCGCTGTTGATGTGACGCACGATTAGAAATTCAAATTAATTCATCCACCGCCTCACGCCTCCAATGGCCACAGCCAATAGGTCACGGTCATGGAGTGTGTCTTGAGGCGAGTGAAAACACGGACAAGTGGTGTGACCGCTTCTTCCAGAGACCGGAACGGAAGTCTTTAGGAAGCAATACAAACTTGCCCCAAGAGGGCGAGGGAGCAGTGCTTCGATGTGCTTATCGGTGGGCCCTGAAATTCCAAAATTATTCACTGTAACCTTCGGGGCATGTCACTGCCGCGGTCAAGTTGAAGTACGAACAGATAAAATAGTAATAGCAGCAATTACGAAGCAGCTTAATGAAAGCTGCCACTAAAACGCTTCCGATGGCATTGAGATAATAACACATTTGGTGGCGAGTACAGGCAAACAGTTCGTAATAGGTGTCTCTAAGTTACAATAAAGTTCGAAAGTTATCCGACACAGCAATAACATCGTTGTACTAGCTGTCCATCACGATTGAGGGCATGGTTCGATTCCCCGGATTGATCGGTCGTCCTCTGGTTTATGAGTAGTGGGATGGCCAATTGAATCTTTCAAACAAAACATTCGGACAAGTGGCTGCATCTCGGTTCGCCGTACAAATAAACAAACGCACTTCACGCACATCCCGCATCGGGCAACAGGTATTCAAACAAATCTCCAAATTCACACTTTCGAAATCCACGGGCCCCGGCGATTTGCTGATGGAAAATATCTGTCTTCGCTCTTCGATCTTCGGTAAGGTTGCCCAACACGTGGTAATTAATGCCCTGTGTGTTCCAACGGGAATCGGATGCACGTAACAAGTACATATTTGCTGTGTTACTTTATCTCGTAATTCCCAAATTTCTACAGCACCGCATTATTTCTAACCATTCCTCTAATACCTGTTTCCAGTAGCGATGGCAAATACGGTTGCCAACACCGAAGGGTACGTTGATTTCTCCGTCGCGCTTGGCAGAACTCGGCCACACTTTCGCGGTTCCAGCGCACGAGGAAATTATGTAAGGCTGGATTATGCTTCTTGAAAAAAACCGGTCAGGCAAGCGATTGCCACATACCGTCGCCTAGCACGAACATCTAAGACGTGGGCCAGCCTCCGACCGCCAGGGTCTGGCCGATGCGATAGCCATCGACGAACTGTGGTGTTGAGGCGAGAGTTGGGGCTTCTAACGACAACGGCGACGAGTACGTTTTACGGTCCGATACGGTGGTGGCTTAGGCCTTTTTTCATAGCATTATCCGTCCGCGGAGAGGCTCTTGGCGCGAGTGGGCCAAGTAGCGAAAGTTTGAAGACAACTCCTCAAGCAAGACCACCCAGACTGGAGTGTCAATCAGTTTCCAAAACTTTACGCTGACAATGCAGTACAAGACTGTCACTTTTCGGTGACCCACTTCGGTGGGCTTCTCGACGGATCGTGGGTTCACCCGATGGGCGAAAGATTGCCGCGTGTCTAAGTATAGGCACCATTCAGGTTTATCCGAAACTAGTTATTAGGCGAGGTGTATTGGGGACAATGTCAGCGAGCGAAAGAGAAGACCGTCGACAACGCGAACAGTTTTTGAGGCTTCGATGTTTTCGCTAAAGATGCTTAACGAAATGTTTAACTTCTTAAACTATTAAACGACCTGATACGGCATTCAGCTGAATGCGGAACCTTCTCGTGGCCATAATAATACCGTGCCCAAGTGTTTGTCAAGGGACCCGCCGTACACGTGAAACAATTTCAGCCCCCTTCGGCAGCTACACGTTTACCACACACACTCTGCAATTTATCGACCATACAGGTGTTTACATGCGTTTTACAGGCGAGCCCCCTTTGCGGCCATTTCACAGAGGATGTGAAACAACGTGTAATAGAACAACGATTAAAAACAATCTCAAACGCGCCTGATGAAAACTTGTGAAGCGTTTCACTCTCAACAAGAACTCTTGCTTCTGCTCTGGTTCACTTGCCACAGGTATTTCCACAGGCCACTTGGTTTTGCTGGCCGAAGCGGTGTGTCGGACGGATAACGCCAGGAACAAGGGGGTCGACGCCAAAATATCAACAAAAACCGCAAACCGCTCAGCTTGCACGTTTCTTACGACGGGCCCAGGGCACGGCACCGGCCGCCATGTGAGAAGGATGCGCGGGAAAACGGGTGACGACGGTTATTTTTAGCAGCCGTGGCCATCAACCCGACGCTAACCGAGGACGGAGTTTTGCACTTTGCATCCACTTGGCGAGGACAAGATGCGGACGGATTTTTCGGTGTCCATCATTTGGCCACACCAGAGCCCTCGGACAGGGCCTGCGGTTTGTGCGGTCGGCTGTCACCGCGACGGCCGTGACGTAATGGAAACGGCCCGAGCTTCTGCCCGATTTCGTACCTGCCAACAGTCTCGTGGGACAACACAACAACAACGGCGCGTCGGGAAACAGGTCGGAAGAAGGCGTGACCGTGCGGAGCGAGCGTCGGAACCGAACTGACTGCCGACGGACGACCGGATCAGTATCGGAGGCGCGACTGGTTCGCACCGCCCCGGGACGGGTGGTGGCCCCGTAGCGGAGGGGATAACGCAGCATGATTCATGCGAAAACATGCTTTCGTGCTCCTCGCATGCGACAAGAACAGGAAGTGCACGATAGAAACTTGGCCAATCGGTGCCGCCCGGCAGCTTTTACTTACGATGATGACCGGGTGAGGGCTTTTCCGAAGGAAAATAATCGATCACAACAACATGTAAAATGTTTTCCAACCGCCACCAGGTTTCTGGGGGGAAGTTTCAGTTTTTGGCTTTTAAAATGACTTACTTTGCATTTTTCTACCACCAACTGTCGGGGCGGTCGGGCGATTATGTTGCCCTTTTAATGACCTGTTGCAATCGAGGACTCCGCAATCGAGGACGATTTGCAAAGTGACGACAGCGCGATGTCATAAAATTTTATAGCCACTTTATCGTCACTGGCCGGCCAGCTAGCCAGCGGCGGGCAGCGAGCTAGCTTGACGCTGTTGCCGCAACCGGTGGCGGTGGCTACGGAACTATGTGTATGTTCCTGCGACACGACAACCACGGGTTGACTGGGCAACCGGCAGCCCGGGCTGGGCGATTAGCCGGTATTGGAATGGTCCACTGGTTTTGCCGCCGTTGATCGGCAAACGTGTCCGTGGTGCACGGTTTTCGTCACACTTGCGGATAATGAGTGAAACCACCGTGAGGTCGGAACCGGAACGTGGTAGCGGGAAAAGTTCCTACTGAGACTCAGATTGAATGTTGATATTTGCAAAAAGGTCCAAATCGGTATATCGAGTTCCAGTTTGGGTAGTTAATATATTGAAAATGTTACCGGCACCGAATGAGAGGATTCTATTTAGGGACCGAGCTTCGATTCTGTTGTCTGCGAAGTTCGCAGTGTAGGGTAATAAAAATGTTCCTCACGTGCAGCTACCGTGTCACGTTCGTCGCACGCTACGGTGAGGAAGCGATTCGGCCACAAGTGAAGCCAACTTCAGAACTCGGCGCAATTCGAAGCATGCGAGAGCCATCCATAATACGCCAAGGCCAGTGTGGGATAGATTATCGGGATGTACAGTTACTGTTCGATGTTCGAAGTTATCGCTTGGATGCTTTCCTGTTGGAAGATACTGAGAGATACTAAGAGCACTGATTCGTTGCTTATTTTCATTTTTGGCCACGTTTAGTAACTAAAAGCGAACTTGAATTCAAACACTTGAACGAGTGTGCATTACCGTTTGCCTAGTTGCAGGCGTTTTGTTTTAAATCATCGACTTGAATCGCGTCGTCGCGAGATTTTTACAGTGCTTGTAATAATTATCATTGTTCTCTACACAACACTGCCTGATCTACAGCAAATCAAATAAAAAATACAATTTCACTACCTGCCACCAGCCACCCGAACATATAGTGCATATAATACAAAAATACATTCTTGACTTGGAAAAAGAGATTCTTGACAGATGGCAAAAGAAGCCAAGCTTATCGCAGTAATAGCTGCAGCGGAACCATGATAAGAGATAACAGATTGGCAGGATTGTAACACGATTTCAAGCAATTCAAGTTCAATCGAGCAAAGTTTGTTCTTCTTTGTTCTTTACGTACCGTAAATGTAACAAAAGAATTGTAACAGCAACCAAAACTCTCGGTCCTCGTCCGGTGCGTGCTGCAGCATGAAACATGTGCCATAACCGAGTCCGTGCGTAGTTAGGACAACCGGGCCTGGAGGGTAAAACAAAGCACGAAAGCCAACGCAGAGAGGGTAAACTTGAAGGGTAGTGCAAGCTTTCTCACCCACCTCACCCCCCGCGGGGAATGGCCTTTGCCCTCCGTTGCTGCGGGGCGGTCACTGTACCGGAACGGCTGCCGACGAAAGGAAGTGTGCAACCACCGAAAAGGAACCAGCCACACCAGCGCCGAAGGTCAATTAAAATGGTTAATTGAAGTTAATTGTTCGATAAACATTGCTTCTGTGGGCGATAAAATTTTTACTGCTTGACCGGACCGAACTTGTGGCCCTTCGGCCTGGGCTGGCTTCATACGAACACATGCAGACGCTGAAGGGAAGCCTAAGGCAGCCCAGTCAGGCTGCCAGATTATTGTTTTGCTGTTCGATTGGGCAGACCAGACCGTGCGGACCGATTTGTTTTGATTGAGATTTTTATTCGCCCGGATGTGGTCAACCGTTGGCGAACGATAGTGCCGGGTTTGCGGTCGTAATGGGATGGCCATTGTGGTGAGCGAATTGTAACAGAGGAACACCAGTAATTATTCGCCATGATTTGTGTGTCGAGCGGGGTCGAGATTGAGAAACCTATTATGCTTCATGACGCCGAGATTAAGCGTGCTGCAGCCCGTGAGGAACGTGTCCGTTGCGTGATGAGGATTCAAAACGAACAAATCATTTTCAAACAAGTCATTTTCACTAACAACGCTCGAATGTGTAAATCAGGAATGATAATGACTAGAGCTAGCAACACCGACCGTCACTACAACGTTACACCTTTCGCGTTGAAACCCAACACGAACGGGAATTCAATAATACCTGCAGAGCTGGCGCATCATGGGCAGAGTTTGGAATGCCTGAAAGTGCAGTTGCAGGAAAAGGCCTCGCTCGGCCCTTGAGGACCGCGATTGCAAAGGAAAGTTCGCTTTGTTTTAAGATCCAACACGCCAATATCTTAGCGTGGGGCTTTCAATATTCGGCACCGCGTGCGATGCTGATGCCAAATGCAGGCCCGATTCACGAACGATCTGCGTCGGCCAAAGTGAGTGCCACCAACTCACTAGAGCCCACGGGAGAGGGCTCGATCGGGTTAACGGGTCTCCCTCGTGGCGGTGTGCTCGATTCGCGACGGATCTTTCACCGGCGCCGATCAGCGCGAACCGCGAGCGCCTGCTTCGCGCTGAAGCGCAAGGCCACCGCGCCGAGCAAGCTTTTCTCCCTCCGACACTGAGTTCCTGAGCCGTCTCGGGGCGGAACGTAGCACCGATCGGAGCACCGTGGTGAGCCGTCAGTACGATCGCGATCAGCAACCGAACAACAACAAGCAGCCCGCCAGCCCGCCAGCCAACCCGTCTCGCCCGCGTGTGTGTGTGCTTTTGGCGTGCGTGTCCGCTGTTCGAGTGCAACGGCTTGCAACGACGACGGAGTGCAGACAAGTGGTGTAAGTTCGGTGTTTTTTGCGGCAACCGGTCCGGATGGCATCCATGAAGCGTGTGGTCCGCTGCAGGGATTTTGTGTAGCGAAAAAAGAAAACGCCGTGCTCCGTGCACTTTCTCCGTCCGTGCGGGAAATCGGTGCACTTTCGGTGGAAAAAAGGCGGGAGTGGGGCTGATCTTCGATTGGCGGTGAAGCAGTGTTTGTGTGTGATAATCATGATTAAACTTGGAACGTTCCCGTTTGAGCAGAATTTCATATTCGAAAATGGTGCCATGGTTGCAAAACGTCACGATGAAATGAATAAACATAAATTGAGTTTGAAACAGTATTTTAAAGTGTCTGGAAAAACGTGACCATTAAACGATATTTGGGCGATAAGTTACACACCAACTGGGGAAGGCGGGAAGGTCCACAAAAGTGCAGCCAACGAAATGCCCGGTCCAACACTGAAAACCTCGCCGTGTTACATCACCGAGTAACGAGCCTCGGAAGCCTCTGTACCTACCGCTTACAATGGCGCCCCTAGTGCGCCCCGTGAAGAAACTGAAGCTGAAGTGAACATAAAGTACTTTTGGGCGCCCACAGTTTGGTCCGGGTGCCAGTCCAGTAACAATGCCCGGGCCGGGGGGGACTGACGGCAAGTGTTCGAGCCTTTCCCTTTGCAACGAAAGTGCCGGAAAACGAAAGGCGTGCTGCAGTGCCGTCCCGTTCGGATGCAGCAAACCGGACGATCCGCCGGGGCCCACCGTTTGCGGCCGAGTTGCAAATATTTCGATCACGTATTTAATTTTCGCTTGCCATCCTCGTTGCCCGGTTTTGGGTTTTAATTGGTGTAAGAAAGGCACTGCAAGGGCCGACACGGACTACAAATGATCTTAAGCGACTCCCCGGCAAACTAGCTCGAAAACCGTCACCCACGGCATCCGAATCTCGGAGCAGGACTCGGAACAGGGACTGCCCGGATGGCACGTAAGCGCGCGCTACGCTCGATACCGCTGGCATCTGCAAAAAATTTACATAACTCCGTTATGTTGCTCCAGCCCACCGGGGCCTCGCTGGCGGTAAACTGTTGCGGTGTCACAATTTCTCCGTCTCCGGCCGATGCTGGTGTACAATTTGCTGCTCTGCTCTCGAAGAAATGCGTCCCGCGAGGACGCCCATTTCGTAACGATTGCACCGGATTGCATTTTCACCTCGACGGCGCGTAACGAGTTCGATCTCTCGGCTCCGGCTCCCGAGTCAATTATCGAATAATCTCCATAATTGTTTCACCACGAAGAAGTCTGCGCCGCCCGCTGGCGTTGAGTGGCGCATGGCCTTTGCGCCACCGAGGAGTCCAACCCCCAATCGAGCTACTAATTATCACGTTTCACGGAGTTTCGGGGCAGCATTTATTGAGTCGGTGGGGCTTTTTATTTTAACGATAATAACAATCGCCGATCGAATTGAGCGCAGGTTAATTGGAGCGCTACGTGATGCTGATTACAGATTTTTGGACTGTTATTCGATACTCGATAAGCCACTTTGAGTGGCCAGTTTTCTTCTTCAATTTCGCTTTAATTGTATTTGCAACACTAACCAAAGCATTCAGATGAGGAGATGATATTGCTGGCCATTCTCTGGCAATTACACTGGTTTGGTAAGCGAGGCTTACGTGACCTGCATTCGTGATTCGTTCTGCCAGCTCTGGCCACTAATCATAGCTAACCTTCAAAACCGCTTAAAACACGGCGTATCGAAATGTTTATCAAAAAACAAGGGAGAGAAAACATGTCGAGTTACCCCATAGCAGTGCAACGACGTGCAAGTGCATTGCGTTTGGTCGGTGACCTCAGCAGGAAGTCTCTGGGGGCTTCTTTCCAAATCGAATCGGCGCACGAAACTGTGTCGGATGCAACGCGAAAGCGCACCCAAAACCGTGAACAATCCGCGTGAAGCGAACAGGGAGGCGCTCGCCACGGTCAGGATGGTGTGCTTTATCGCTGGAGTTGCCGTCGACCTTGACGATCGGGTCGGTTCGGTGCAACTTCGTAATCGGTGCAACGGAACCGCCGACTGCCTTGTAGAGTGCAGTCAGTGCAGCCGCTACAGCGATTGATGTTGCTTTGGTTTGATGTTTGTTTGGCCTTTTGCGCGCTGGGTGCATTTTCACCATTCGCACTCTCCGATCGCCCGATTAGACCGGATGTAGGTCAGTGTGAGGAGCTCTACGTTGATAACACTTTCGAGAGCATGACGCAAAGTAGCTGCGTTGTGCAGCAATATTCGGGGCAAGGTGAAAGTTGCCCTCTAACAATTACGTTACATATTTTTAAACAGTTCCAACTCCTTTCCAAAGGCACAACGATGAACAACGGTACGGTAATTACTGTATTTTGCAGTGTGTAACGCATTTTTGCATAGTTTACTGTTGACTAGCCCCTTGACTCATTAGCTACCTAGAACCTGTCTCCAATCCTTGACCCTAGCTCACGCTCCGTTCGGTCGCAGGTTAGGCAGGTTTGAAACGGTTTTATCAAACACGAACGCCCACCAGAGGTGCCACTTAGGTTACTACAAAGTCTAGTACACTAATTACACCCGAACCCGTTTGTGGTGAACGCACACCTCGCAATTACTTCGCCTCGTGGGGAGGTTCAGGTTTAACGAGTGGCGCGCACAGATCGCACCCTTCGATCGCTGGATGGTGAGTGAAGCCCATGGACCCATTGCGTGACCTCCGATCAAGGTCGGGTGACCGAGTTGCCTCAAGGACCCCAAACAACACTCTAGCTTTGGCGATCGATTTGCGTCAATCCCGGTGGTGATCGATGCCGATGCTCGCAAGAAGCCTTGGCAGCCCTGGCTTCTATTTGAGCCGAGCTCCTGACGTCGGCTTACGCAATCCGGCCGCTCATCGGGCCGGGTTTGGTTGATAAATCGGCAGCCGTCCCGGAAGAGGTTTCGCGCGAGAAGGGAGTTACACAACGCATTTATTTACCGAAAGCAAACCCAGCTGTTCTGGATGGACAAAACTGACCACTTTTTTTATTTCGTTTCATTCGCCAACGGTTTTTTTTTACGCAAGATGCCAATGCCAATCCGTCCGTCCGTCGGATTAAAGATGGTCCGAGAAGCGGTGCACGAAGAATGAATGGCGATGGCGATCGGCAATTCATGTTCCCGCCATTATGCCTCCACTCCATCAGTCCGCCGTGCGCACGGTTGTATAATTTAATTCACGTCTCCTTCAACCTTCCAACCGGTCGGCACATAACGCGGTCTCATTACTCAGCAGCCGTCGTCGCCACCGCCAGAGGACGCGTAGAAGACGCGCGATGGTACGTGAAAAGCACTCACATAACCTCCCCAGCAGATGGTAAAGTGTGGCCTTACGGCGCCTGGCCGAATGCTGGGAGGTGGCCAGTCTCCGCGAGCGCGCGTATACCACGTGGAGTACCCGCGCCAGCGGATTGCGGCTAAGCACTGTCGTGATGTTTCTTTTTTTCTTTTCTATCCGCGTTAATG
This sequence comes from Anopheles cruzii, assembly GCF_943734635.1. NCBI lineage: Eukaryota > Metazoa > Arthropoda > Insecta > Diptera > Culicidae > Anopheles > Anopheles cruzii. Next base: position 27,836,860 of record NC_069145.1, read on the forward strand.
TATCATGTGGGTTGAGGTGTATTGTTGGTGCTTGTTGGCTTTTGGCTTTTGGGGCATATTTATAATAAGCTTACATAAGTCCGAGCCCCGCTCCGAAGTAACCGCCAGGCGGCTGTGGAAACATATTTCGGTCGCCAATGCTGATCTCACCGCGGGCCTTAGATGTCGGGCTCAGAAGCAGAAGCATCCCAATTCTGCCAGCCGATTTCCCGGACACGTGGATCACAGCATAAGTAACGGTCAAGTAAATGCACATACCGACGAAAGTATGAGGCGTGCCCTTGGTGTTTGTTGGGCGTTTGCAGTCCGAAAAGTCTACTGCCTTCGTCTGAAGCCAAACCACAAATCACCTTCCCGGGAATCACCGTCACACCATCGTCTAAACACACACACACACACGGCATGGCACCGCACGCGAGCTGTGCGAACCACACGCGACGGCGCTGTGTGAGTACGCGACGTCAAGTACGCGAAGGGGTACTAAAAATTGTTGCCGAGGCATCTCTCTGTGGTATGATTTTTTGCGCCCTTCCCCCGTCGCTCGCCTGTTTGTTGTTGGTGGTGGCCTCCAGTCCGGTTCCCGGTGGCGGCACGAGAGGCACGCGAGGCACCTTGGCCCACGGCGGAGAGGTAATGAAAGTTACGCTTATGACAATTATGCGAAAGTTTTCTCTTTCTCTTCGTGTGGCTCGCGAAGCGTCGGATGGAGGTTGTTTTTCTTGCTTTTTCGCACCCCAGCCAACGGGTTGAACAGGTGAGGTGAGGTGAGGTGGATGCATTACGACACGAGGGTTTGAGCGTGGTGAATGAACATCTTCTGGTGGTTCCATCTGGAAGATCCGGCCGAAGGCGACCTTCGCACCTGTCGACGGTTTCACGTGCTTGGCGATGATCGAGTTTTTACGCGACACTTTGAGAAGGTTTGCTTGTTAATCATTGTTAGTGTTTTTTGGTGGTTATTATCAAAACGATGTTTCTGGTACATGTTAATGGGGTCAGTCATGTTTCTCTCTGAAACCAAAGGCACATTAATTCTTGGTGCATCCTCTATACCCGTACCTGCGCTTTAGGGCGTTGGTCTACAAAAAAGAGCTCAAAAAGTACTCGCGAAGAACTACAGACAGGAGTTTACATTGTGCAGGTACACTGCCCTTGAGACATTATTTACAAAATCAGCGCCGGTGTTATCGTTGGCTTCGCATGCAAGAATTTGCATATTTGCTTCACTTTGCTCCACGAAAGCACAACATCCGTGGGAACGGAGTAAGATGTGTGCAGGTCGTTCCTAGCCTTGTGTAACGATGTGTCGAATGGGTTTCTGGGAAGGCCCAGCGATGGTTCCGGCACCACCGTTGGCAGCCTGTTGTCGCCGCCGTCGAAATCGTCGCTAAACTCTTTAATGTTTCCTTCCTTTTTTTGCACCATTTACGCGAAACGACCTTATGCCCGGCTCATCGTGTTGAGTTTGCACAAAATGTCCACAAAGGCAGTTGCAGTGGTTGTTGAAACCAGTTAACAAGCATAAACTCCTAGCACCTCCATTGGCGTGCCCTACTAGGATTTCTATGATTTCTATGTTCTAGTAACGCCTTCAGGGCGCCCAAAAATCGATACCCAACCTTCGCGCGGAACATATGCATAATTACGTACCGAAAACGGATGGATGGCGGTGGCGGTCAAGCCGATCAGTGCTCCGCCAAGGCTGTACCGTACCGTACCGTACTGCGCCCTCGTGGATAATGTATGCAGCTGCGAACCCGATTGCTGCCGGCGACTCGCGTTTTGACGCGACGATGACGTTTCGCTTTGGACACGGATTCGCTCGGCTGAGCTTTAGGATGGTCAAGGTTATTGTCGCGCCCGCTGCGTGGTTTATTGTTTACCCTTTTTAGCTGTCGTTCCGTCGCTCGTGACACACGTCCGAAGAAACGGCCAATCGGAGAAACATACTCAAGAAGGACAGTTCAGTGTGCGTAAGGACGACTGGTGTTTGTGTGCGTGCGTGAATTGTGGCTCTTATCAGCCAGTCGATCGTTCATGTAATATCAACAAATTATGAAATCGATGTCGCTAACGATTGAACGCACCGATCTTGGTGCCGGCGAACTCGCGAACTTAACCACGCGAAGGGCCACTCATTGTGAATGCGTCCACTTAAAAAGCAATTAATTTAACCCATTAATCAATCCGTCCGGTGTGACACGTCGGGACAATAGAAAACTGATGGCCACAGCGGCCCAAAGGGGAAGTGGAACTGTTTGTTAAATGATGAAGCGATTAATGAAATGACTGCATTGGAGTTACTGCGAGGAACTCTTCAAAATCTTAAAGGACTCAGTGGGTTTAAGAATTGATAGATATTTCCAACCCAACTCATGTTTGGTTGAGCTTCGTTTCGTTGATGGCGGTTCGCATATTAAACCACGGATCCGATACCCGAAATAATTTGCCTGTAACGTCGACGACGTGAAGTTTGGCGGACGAACTGTGTAACTGACCGTTTTTTTTTATGATTTCTCCAACATTTTCTCTCTCTCTTTCTCCCGTTCTTAATGTACGAATCTGAAGGATAGTAAAAGGCGACGAGAGCGAACGATCCGAGCCGTCCTGGTGTCTGGCAGGCCCGGTCTGGAACCCGTAAGGCGCTAGCGAGCCGCACCAGTGCCAATAATGACCACTTTGTCACATCCGTTCAAAGACAGCCCGGAGCCGCTGGAAGTGCCCAAGCAGTACGCCGCCGACGTGGACGCATTCTACGACTGGTAAGCCACGCCACGGCCTTTCTGGTTCGGGTTGGTTTGATGACTTCATTTGGTTGATTAAATGCGGAATAGTACATGAGCGGCTGGGGTTCCGAAAGCACAGCCGCTGCCTACGAACAACAGCCGGCCCTGTTTTGGTTTTTGAAATTAACCGTGCCTTAACAGGATCGATACGACGGGCTGCTGCCTAGCGGGTTAGCCATGGGTTGAATTGTTCACGAAACCTGAGAGATCGCCCATCAAGCGCACCGTGTTTATTGAAATTACATACCCGCCGCGATGCCTTTAATTCCAGCAAATGTAATGTCAAAGGTGGCTCGACGACCAATTGAAGAGTTGCTTGTAAGCTTCGAAAAACATGGCACGAGATGAACTGTTAAGTTAGAGAAACCACAATTAAACAAACTCAGACGCACTTGTTTGATTTTCACCGAGCTGCCGGTTGTTGATTCACTTGATAAGATTTGTAAATAGTCTGTTGTGAATGTGAAATGGATGTGATCATCCTGAAGATTGGGTATCGCTTGAGGATACAGATAAGAGGTACTCCCAAACCACAGCACAGCACAAAGAATGAGACTAAAGTAAAAGGGAGACCACCCTAAGGGATGGATCTTACGTCAGAAAATTATGTTCCGTTGATGTTTGCATATAATCTTAAAACATTGGAGACGCACGACACAATGCGCTCTCAATTCGATTGTGTGAAAATGGATGATGAAACAAAAGCCTGAGCTGAATTTAGTTAGCCGTCGGGCTTGACACTGTATTATATCGCGACCAGGTTCGCAATCACTTTGGGACCAAAAAGTGTTGAAATTTAGTAGAATTTAGTCTTCCGTACATCGTCGCCAGCTCTCAAGCTCTCATTTCACATCTTCCCCTTAGGGCAAAGGCCCAGCCACGGTTTCCCGGTTTCTCCAAGAACCATGCCCACCTCTTTCTGCACGCGTGCCTCTGGGACGTGGACGACGCCAAGAAGGCGATGCAGAAGTATGCCCAGATCCACGCCAACTCGCCCGAAATATTCGACAACCGGGACATCATGGGGGCCGGAGTGCAGATGACGCTGAACGCCACGTAAGTTTCCCGTAGGGGCCCGTCCCGACTCTACGCCACGCTTCCGGTACTAAACGTCTACACGAATTAGTCACATGGTTGCGCTGCCGCGGCCAACACCGGAAGGCTACCGGCTGCTGTACTACCGGCTGTCCGACACCGACCCGTCCAAGATGAACTTTGCCGAGGCCGTCAAATCGTTCTGCATGTTCAACGACGCGCAGATCAGCATGGACGGCATCGTCGAGGGCTACATCGTCATCTTCGACATGAAGGGCGTCCGGCTGGGGCACCTGGCGCGCGTCCAGTTCGGGCCGCTGCGAGTCTTCATGAGCTACATCCAGGACGCGCACCCGGTGCGCCTGAAGAAGATCTACATCGTGCACACCGCGTCCTTCATCAATCAGGTGATGGCCCTGGTGAAGCCACTGATCCGGTCGGAGCTGCTGGGGCTGCTGCAGTTCACGGCGTCCGGCCCGGAGGAGATCGTCGGGGTTGACTACCTGCCGAAGGTAGGTATTCTGAATGGGAGGACGACGAATTGGGTCCCTAAAAAGCCGCCGTCGTTTCGTCGTTTGCAGGACTTCGGCGGACCGTACGAGGAGGTGGCCACGATGCACGCGGACCAGAAGCGGCGTCTGGAGACGGAGTATCGCGACTGGCTGACGGATTCGAGCGCCCTCAAGGAGGCGCCCAAGCAGAAGAACGGTGGTGGGCCGGCCAGCTCGAACGCCGCCATCAAGCCACCGGTGAAAGCGTTCCGGGGACTGGAGATTGATTAGCGAAGGGGGTCGCGACGGCCGGACGGATCATGTGGCCATCTTCTCCACTTCGCCGCACACCCGCGGCGACCGCGACGGAAGGGAGTCCTTCAAGTTCCATCATCGCCGCCACTCGTTCTCACCAACCCAGCTACCGTAACTTCCTTCGGTACCTTCCTTCCGTCTCCGAGTTGCCGCAACGGATTGACCGGAAGTGGAAGGGGACCGGGAATTTTGTGTTTTGACAACTGATTTTTGCGGGCGCATTCTTCAATGGCTTTGTTTCAAATGTTTGTTTTTATTCGTCTACATCTATTGCTCATTATCGTAAGGCCGGTTGTATGTGTGTGTGTGTTATCTGTGTGTGTGCGTGCTTGTTTGCTGCGTCAACGCGGCGGCGGACCCGGAACCACGTTCTAGTTGGAATTGTAAATAAAGGCAACTGAGGCGAGAACGGAAGGACGGTGGTTTCAGTTGCGCGTGCTGAGAATGGCTTTAAAGCGGTGCCTCCAATTAACTTGCGCCAAGTTCAAGGCGGTTGGCGCTGCAAACTGGACACTAACCAAATTAACCTTTGCGCTCGGGGCCTGGAGTTGGAAACGCAAATGCGAGCGCGAGGTGAGGGGTTTTAATCGTTCCTGGCGAAAGGCAAAAAATGGAAGCCGCGGCGGCGGCGGCGACGTTGGCAGTGGCGTCGGATTTGGTTATTATTCACAAACGAGTCACCCTCCGTTACGTCCGTTACGTCCCCTTTAGCCCCCCTTGAGCTTTGCAGCGATTATCACGAATGGTCCGAACCCTGCTCCTGGCTGGGCCGTCATGGTGTGGAGGACGGCCCGGTCCGTGGTCCGAAAATAATTTTGCAAGGCAAAGAACCCACGGCACGGATGATATTCTGACTTCATTGTGTCTCTGGCTGTGTGTGTATGTGTGTGTGTGGGATGGCTGTCGGGTCCCTACATACCCCCATACAAAGCCTCTCGCCCGCTTAATGGCGCAGAGATACTGTTGATTAAAAGTCTAATCGTGTTTTTCCGTGCTTCTGGTTTTCCACTTCGCTTCCGACGCTCCCCACGTGCACCGAGGGGCGGCACTGTCGTAGTCTCATCATTTCCGGCCATCCCGAGCCAGCGTCCGCGTCCATCCTTGCGTGCCTTGGGGATGGTGCAAATTGTGGGAAAAGTTTGGTTGCAAAAACAAGCACCAGACACTGCCAGCCAGCATACGGCGACAGTCGACGGCGAGGCGGCGGTCACAGTTAAGGGGCAATTTGTTGCTCAACTAAATCCCGACCCGCTTAACCATGACGGATGCAAAAATTTTCCTTCCCATCGCACGTGTGTGTGTGTGTGTGTGTTGGGGTGGCCGTTTCGATTTCTTTTTCCGCCTTTTTTGCGCACGATGCCCCGCTTGAGGTTAAACGAATAAAAGGCTGACCTTATGGAGTGGCAGACACCCGATGACCTACCCGCCAGGGCTAACAAGAAGCAAAGTACGGCTTTTTGCATACTTGTTTTTTTTTTTGTTCAAAATACATAATTAATACTTAGTTAACATTTACAGGTGGCACGGGCAACGACGGATGCCCACCGGAAGTTGGTAGCCTCTGGCTGAATTGCGCCCTCCGCAGACCAATAAAACTAAAGGCCAACCTAGCCCAACACAACTCTGTCGGCGTTCCATCGCACGTTTGAGACGTTTGGAACATTGTTTTCATTTAATCCTCTAAAAGAATTAATTATACCAAACTAGACATTGCATACATTCAGGCGTTTCACTCTTGGCAGAAGTTTTCTGAAAAACAAACAGCAGCAGCAGCGACTAAATACCAGATCTGTCTGTTGAATTACTACAGCCATTGGCTTGGTTTGAATTATCCACCGTCCACCAGTGAACCGGTCCAGGTTTTTGAATCACCCTGTATCACGCGCAGTTCGACGAAGACGAGGATGGGTTACTACGGTTACTCAGCGGAATCGAACCACTATAGTGAACCTGCAACCCATGGGGGCTGTGGGTGACTCAGTTAGATTTTCTTTTCACTCACGACGGCTCGCGTAGCTCGCAGTGCGCCGGCGCCGTCTTTTCTGTGTTCCGCTGCAAGCCGCGGGAGCTTTCCGCAACGATTCGAGTGTGCCTTCCGCCGGAAAGAGGGCTACGATAGGTAGACAAGAGGCAGACAACAATTCGGAATAGAAGAGAGCGCGCGTGAGAGAGAGAGGTGAGCTTCCAGGGAACTCTGTCTCCGTCGTCTCCTTACGCGGTCTGCAGTTGCATAACACCGGATCCCGTGGACGAGCGAGTCCAGGGAGCGCGCTCGCCAACAAAAGTCGTCGCTCCGGTAACCTAGTGGCCATCTGGCCGTTTCCGAGCCACTCAGCAGCGGGAAGCGCGCGCTCGACTCTCACCGCCGACGACACGGAACCGCGAACCGATTACTGAACGAGCGCACGCCGTCTCAGAAGGAGTCGTACAGTGCCCGTGGCCAGTGGTGGTGCGTAGTAGCCTGTGTGACCCAAATTCTTCCCCCAAAGTTTTCTCCACCGCGTATCCGTCGCCTTCCTGCGACGGTTTTACCCCCCTCCGCCGCCAGTCCCGGGCAGACAGTTGCGGCACCCCGTGCCGTTTCATCCTTTTCCTACTGCGACGGCAGCGGAACCATACGGAGCAGCAGCAGTTGCTCCTGCTGCTACTGGTGCCTCTGGCCCCTGGCGCCTGGTGCTGGCGTTTGCCTAGGTGGGTTTTGTTAAATCAATCGTGAACTCGGCCGTGACGCGACGCGTTCGTGTGGTGTAAAACTCAACATCCGATCCTCTACCAACAAGTTCGCCAGCCAGCCAGTACGGGAACCAGATTTTTCCGGACCACGGACCAGGGATGAAAAGCGTTCCCATCGAGTACCACCCGAGTGTAGTGTGGCGTGGATGTGTGAGTGCAGGCTCGCGCGGTAGAGGAAGCCTCGGTTCCAAGTTTTCTCGGTGATACCACCGCCAGCGTTGTGGCCGTACGGCGCCGTCTGGCAAAAGTGGTGCCGACGAGTGGTCCCTTGTGCCATCTGAGTGTCCTTTCGCAGCTCACTTCCGCACTGCACGCCTAATGGTGGTGAAAAACTGTGTGAAAACTTTTGCCACTACACTTCGATTCCGCCCAGTCGCGGAATTTGGTTGCGTGAAGCAAATTGAGCACTCCGGTCCACTAGTGTCGCGGCACGGTCCGCAGAATAAGGTTCGCTACTGCTACTGAATCGCCACGCGTTGCGCCTGTGTTCGTGACCTCAAAGCCCACGTGTGTGAGTGAGTGATTGCGAGTGTGGAAAGCACGACGCGTGAAAAGCCTTCCACGGGGCACGGAACGGGATACTGACGATGCCACGGGACCATACGCTGGACTTTTGTGTGTGTGCGCGGTTGCGGATGCGTAACTGCGTACCCTTTCCGATAGTTGTCTGTCAACGTGTCAGTGTGTGATTAATCGAGCAAACGGAGAGAGAAAGAGAGAGAGATTATGAGAAAATTCCGAAGACGAGTCGCGATAGGAAAAGGATGCAAACTTTAAAGGAAAGTAAAACAAAACGGGCCAGTGACAGCTAGCATTGTGGGGAAACATTGGCTAAATGGGATCGTTTGTTGCTGCAGCGCACGCGATAAGCAACAGCCCCTGAGTGCGATGCGTCACAGGCTGTCAACAGTAGGACTAACCATTCGTCAACATCGTTTGGAGTAAGAGCCACTGGACACTGACCTGACTATCAGCCAGCCAGCAGCCGGACAGCAGGAGCTGTAATCCCAGCGTGCAGTTAGGACGTAATCCAGCACTCCCCAGAAATGATCCTCGAAGAGGCAGAATCAGGAAGGCCATCGGCCACAGTTGGGTCTGCCAACGAGTTTTTCGGACTCAACAGACAGAAGCCGATCGCCCTCGCTGGAGGCTCAGCGGAAGTGATAAATCTTTCCACAAAGTGCAACGCGCGACCCGTGGAAGCGACAGGCCGGCAAGCATTTAAAGCGAGCCGCAAATCTGTTTCTCGCTTCCGTAGGGAAGGACGACCGAAATAAAAGTTAATTAAAAGTTTTCAGTCTCGCCTCGCTTGCGCCACACCACACCAAGCGGAGCAGTGGCGGAGGAAGTTTTCCCGCGGCCATGATGCTGCACTTTGCTACCGGTTTGACAGAGAGACAGCGAGAGAGAGAGAGCGAGAGAGCGTGAGGGTCCAGAAGGATCCCCGTTCAATTCGGGCAGTCCGTGAGGCAGTAGGCAGAGCATAGGGCAAACAGGCCGAGGGATACGGCGGATAGTGCGAAAGGGAGAAAGGAAATGGAATTTCCCTGTGCGGTCGCGGGTCGCGTTTCCCGAACGGGAGCTAAGGGGCCCTACTACACCGATAGTTAGGCCAAGTTCAATCCAAACTTAGTGATTAGTTTCATTTTATTGGCACATGGCGAGATTTATTGGTCGGTTTGCTCGGTGTTGGTGCGTGCTGCTTCACACTCCCACTGAACCTCATCCTTACTAGTGGTAGTCAGAGATGCAGCAGACTTATTCAGCTAGCCGAAGCCCGAACAGCGAAGCAAAATTTGCAGGATGAAACTCTCAGTGGTCGGTCTCCGTATCAGCACGTATCGCCGCACACTGCCGTGTGCCGTGAAAGTGTCAGCCTGCCAGCGTGTGTGTATGTGTGAAAAACACGATAAAAATACATCCATCACCATGCGCCAGGAAGCGCAGAAAAGGAAACAAAATAACAGTGACACAAGGAGCAGAGAGTGATAAGAATCGCACGGTGGTAGAAAATTAAATTCCCAGAAGTGAGCGAAAGGCGACAGGCGACAGGCGAAAAAAAACGCGCTTCCGAGTGACCCCGTACGGATGGTGGCCCTGCACCACCCTGTAACGCGTGCGAGAGAGCGAAAGCGATAGAGACGTGTTGCCTTCCCCACTAACGGTGCGGCTGGTGCATCCTGCAGGTCCCCCTCTCGTCGTCTCTCACTCTCTCACTCTCTCATTCTCGCTCTCTCTGTATTCTCCACGACCCTAGCAAGAACCGTAGCACGGAGCAGCCCTTTATCAGATGTACGCGTCACGCACGGAACGGTGCTCTAGCTTCGTCCGCCGCGCTCCCCAGTGTTGCGGTGCGTGTGCAAGTGTGTAAGTGTGTGTGTGCCTTTCAGTGAGCAGGATACAAAAATAAGGGGCAAAAAATCCTAAACGTGAATCCGTTGCCCGGCCCGAGAGGAAACTGCAGCGACAGTGGACACCGAAGGCAGTCAGTGCCGCCAGGAAGTGTGGATGCACGCGGAAGTCCGTTAAGCGGTGCCCCGAGCCAGCAATGGCCGTGGTCCAGTGAAGGGCAGGAGCGTGACGGACCCCTCGACGGACACGGACTAGCATCGGAGTTTTTCCCAGGGCACCGTGCAAACCGAGCAGGTTAGTTCGAACGGGGCACGGGTGACAGTTAATTGAAGCCACCGTTCCTGGCCCATTGTGCGAGATAAGGGCTTGGGTCGGGAGGGGTCACTATGATGGGTGAATGAGCCAAAGACACGAAGCTGGTGCTCGTGGACTGCAGCGGGCCCCATTAATTTGCCCACTATCACCGAAACTGTCAAATGGTTTGTTTCGTCCGATGGCCCGTGCCCGTATTTCGGCGAACCACCGGGGAAAGACAAAGGCCATGTGGCCAAGTTACTGTGCCCGGGCCATCTCTTGTCCAATTCGTGACTATTGCTCGTGTTATTTATGCGACACGGCAATTTATGGCGAGCCTGGACCCGCCGGTTTGCGCGTTCGCGAGTAGAGAGCTCGATGGACCCCGCTTGGATGGAGTTCAAAATTGCAATCATTCTCTGCGGGGTGGCTCGTCCGTAGATCATCCGTCTACATTCGTTTCAAGCCCGGCCAGGGTATTAATATGGGCCCAACCATGATGCTGACAATAAACAATATGATCTGAGTAATATTCGCACTCATTTCCCACTCTGCTCCCGACACACCTACACAGAGTGCGCGTCAATGACAGAAGCATCCGGGCTCGATTTAGATCTTGAAAGTTCAAACAGTCCGCGCCCACACGCCCTCGGAAGCGCTGCTAAAGGCGAAGGCGTTGGCGTGATTGATGTGCGGTTCCGTTGAGCACTGAAACCCACTTGGCGCCTCCATCCGGGCGCCAGATCTCATTTTAATTACTTCTACCCTCGGCCAGCCGGTAGAACGCAAGAAACGCATTAGTGTGAAACGCACTCCGCGCCTCGAAACTAGTTCCTGTCGTGTGCCACCCGGGGAGTGGGATGCGAGCGAGTGAGAGGAAAGCGAAAATAATTGCATATCATCGCGTGGAGGCGCCTGGTGGCTCTGTCCGTAATCGGTTGCCGACGCGTCGGTTGCCGTGGAGCAAATCATCTGTCAAAAACTTGTGTCATCAATCTCTCAAAAAAGTGCAGCATCCCTCGCTCTATCCCACGTCCCACTCTCTCTCGCTCTCTGCGCATATCTCTTGGGGTGGCATTCGATGGGTGAAAACCGATTTCAATATTAAGAATCGGCTAACGGGGCAAACAAAAAAAAAACGAAGCAGCCACCACATAATGGGCCAAAGCGGGCACTTAAAAGCATCATCCCCATGGGGTGGCCCAGGGCGCCCGGGAAGGGAATGAAAAATCAATTAATTTTCGCTCTCCAAACGCTCGCGGTGCATACGGGACGGGCAACTTTTGGGCCATGCACTCCGCTCGGGTGCCATTCATCGGGTGCGACGACGGAACGTGCTAGAAGTGACGACAGTGGTGTGGCTGAAGAGGTGACCCATGTGAGGTGGCCGTGTGGGTGATTTCAGGAAAGCTGCCCCACTCACTTGGCGTCGTCGTCGGTTATGGCGTGAAAAGTTGAATGAAAAGCTTCCGACCGGGTGCCACGACACGAGAGAGCGCCCTATCGTTTCTGGGAGTGAGTGGCCGAGCGCCAGGAAGTTGAGTGTCTGCGAAAGGAGGGCGAGTTCATTGCGTTCTTCATCAACTTGACAGGGTGCAAATGCGATGGACAATCCTCCGGCTCACTCACTCTCTCTCTCTCTCGCGCCCATCAGCGTTGCGAATGGACAGCGGTGACTTTCGAGGGAGCAACTAGATGGAATGCGTTTCGTGAGTAGTGGGCTGAGTGTTCCACCATGGACACCGCGTGTCGGTGTGTGCGTGAAATGGGCCACAGCGCTCCCCAGTGCGATCTGCTCCCGTTCGTAGCTACGAGGTGGCTTTCGAACGGTTAGTGGCTGCCAGTGGCGTTCGGTGCCACCAGTACAGATGTGACCTTCCAATCCGCACGGGGAAAACTCCCTATTAACTGTTCCGACGGTTTCACTGCGCGCTGGCTGGCAGCCCGTTGGCCATCCGCCTTTCGCCGTAGCAATCGTTCGTTGTCTAAGTTGAGCCGTGTGTCGTGCGGTGTGTCCAGCCTGCTGAAGGAGTCAGCAAAAACCCGTTTCCGATTGTGTTCCGATGCGAGAAAGTTCAGCCGCTGTGGCCAACGCGTGCGTTGTTACACTCCCCACACAGTGCAAAAGGATCTAATGTTGGCGGTCAAACTAGCCACTGTTTAGTCATCCTTCCCGACCGATCGCTCGCTGTTCCGATTATTTTTGTGTTCCGAACGGGGCCACACTTTTTTATTGTCCACGCCGTGCAGCAAGCAAGCGCCTTCGAGTGAGGCTCGCAGCGTGGAAGGAAAATTGCAGACACACACACACACTCACAGGCACGGTCTGCAGAACGGTGCGGTCCGTGCGCCATCTTGAATTTTCCCTACGTCACGTTCCCGCATGTAGTGCGCCCCGTGCGGAGGGAGGCGGAAAGCAGTGACGGGTGGGGTGGTGATTTGGTCAGGCGAATGGACAGTCTTGCGAAGCGCTAGCTCACGTGAGAGCTTTCTTTACTCCGTCGCCATCCGTGTATGTGTGCGTGAATGAAATAAAGCGAGTTGGGAGCCAGAACCAGAGCGGAGATGAAACGTGCTACGGTCATACTGATGGTCGTGCCGACTAGTCGCAGGAGCGGATCTACTACGTGAGCGACTTGGATTGAGAGCGTGTGAAGGTAGTGAGAAGCTTGCTTCCTACGGAACACAGGAACACACCACGGCGGGAAACAGCGAGAGAGCAAGAGCGAGCGCACACAGACGGCCCGCATGTGTGAGTGAGGTCCTTCGTCGGAGAGGCCACTAGCAGCGACAATAAAGTGAGCAACCGCAACACGACGCGCTGTCAGTGAGTGAGCGAGAGCGAGATTGGACGGCGAGCGAGCAGTGAGCGCGAAAGAGTGAGAGCTTTGACCGCGGAGACTCCGTTTGACGACCACCGAATGCGTCCAGTCGGTGTTTTTCGTTCGAAATTATAACAAAACCCTTGCAATCGTTTATACAGGTGAGTTCGCAGGTTGGGAATGACCAACGGAGTGGGCGAGAAGTTGGTTTGCGGTTAGCCCCACGGACCCGCACCGGACGACACTCGGGCTCCAGTAATACCCGCCAACGCGGCGGCATTAGTCAATTATTCCGGCAAGTCCTGTCGGTCGGTCTGTGCGGTCCAGTAAACCGTGGTGAGCAAAATCGGACACGAAAAACGAGACAAAGGTTACCCGGGAATCTTCCGTCCAGGACTTGAGCCGTCACTGTGTGGCCGATTTTGGCAAGAATGTGGTTAGGCTGTAGCCGACTGTACTGTAATCTCTCACCGGAAGTTCCACGTTTACTGCACAGCAATTTAACCTGACTCTGTGCTGTGCCATCCATTGTTGTTGCCTCCGGAGAACAATGTACGCTCTGGACTCAAGGCGAGCTGACCAGCGACGGGGCTTTTCCTTTGGGGGTGGATAAAGTTGCTCAGGTTGTTGCTGCGGTTTTCTACCAGCAATCCTTCCCGCATGGGGGAGGGGGCGGTGCAACTAGTAACGTAACCGGTTGCTGGGGAGTTAGTTAAAAATGTTTTATGCTCCAGCCACGGCGCAGGAAGCAGTAACAGCAAAGAAACGGCCACCGTATGGGGTTTCCGGTGTGAAAGTTATAAACGGGGCTCGGTCGCCGCCGGTGGCCACCAGTTGGCCGTCAGCGAGGCCGTTGGCGAGTGCACAGTGAGCGGTGGACAGTAATGTGCAGAGCACCGTTTCTTGGCACAGCGCAGCATTATGATAATATGGACCTGGGGCGGTATAATTGTTTTGCCAAAATAAGGGTTTTGACGGTCTCCTGTTCTTTAATGTTTATTCTCCACCCGCATTTCGCTTCTGTCAGGCTGGCACGCCTCAAGTTATGCAATACCCATAGCATGCTCTTTATTCTGGATTGTTTTCTTGTTAAAACCGTCGGGACTGCTGGCAAAGCTCATGATGACCCTATGAGGTCAATAGTAGGTTACGTGTCGATGGTGTCGATAATTTACTACTTGTTTACAACTCCTCCTTGCCCGCCTTGCGCCTTGTGAACCATTTCGCTAGTGTGAAACATTCTTCGGAAAAAAGGCCTGGGGCTTGGGAATCGAAACCCGAGATCCACTCGGTACAGCGGTACAGAAATGTGTGCCCTTCTCACGTGAAAAGAAAAAGGAATTTCCCGGAAATTGCCCCCTTTGTAGTGTGCGTGAAACGAAATCTAGGGACCACACGATAGTCCCAACACATTAGCCCGAACAGTCTTCCGACACGTGACTGCCGGGCGTCGGCCGGGCGAAAGAAGTTCCGGAAGTGAGCACAATTAAGCGAGCGGTCTGGATGGAGAGGACCCTACGGTTTCGCCGTTCGGCACTGCACTGGTTCCCGGTTTTTGCCGGTTCGCATTTACGATCGTTTCGCGTTTGCAAAATGCTTGCCATTAATTCCCGTTAACCACTTGTCCATTTCCGCACTGCAGCACTGCCGGACCCGTGGCGAGTGTTCGCTTAGTATCGCCGTCGAACTTATGCTTCCAGCGCCCCCGACGGCATGCCTAGGACAGGGCAAACACCAAGAAACTGCTGCGCTAGGCCGAAATCCGGTCATCAGCGCAGTCTCATTTGGGGAATGAGCCGGTCATGACCGGAATGCGGAACACAGTGCCTGCCGGGTGGAGCTACCGAATTTGAAGTGGCACATTTTAACGCCTGATTACATTAGACCAGCGCAATGCTACCCGGCTCCCGGAGTGAAATGGCACCGCCAGCACATCACTATGGCCCTTGTGCTTGGGAGCATCTCCGTTCCTTGGTCGCGTGGAACAGGTTGCAGCAGTTGTGTTACCCAAATTAAAACTTGCCATCGCTTGGTAGGAAGTTTGTCGAAAGTCGAGGGTAGCGATGGTCCCTTGTCTTGGTTTCCGTTTGGTGCTTGCGATTCACCCTGTGGTGATTGCCGGGCGAGCATAGCAACCGCCCGAAAAGAAGCTTAAACTCGTTATACGGATGCTGCCTTTTTGTCTAGAATTAATGAATGTTTGCAAAAGAGCACTCTCTGTCGATGGTGTTGCTTGGCGTCACGAACCTGCTGCTAAAGTGGCCAATTCAATTACCGGCGCCATTGTATTTTAAAAGGATCCACCGCCGTGCAACGAATAGTCGAATAGTTGAGTGTTCATTATGGCTTACACATTTCTAATGACCGCACTCAGACGTCACGGCATCCGCAATGCTTAGAAACAGCTGTTTTCCTGGCACTTGTACAGTGTTTTCAGTGTGTTTTTATCAATTCATAACTGAAGCTGAAATTATGCTGAGCTTGCTTTTTGGTGGGTTGTTATTTTTGTATGATAACCAACAAAAAACCTTCGACCTATAAAGCGAGACCGGATGTGTTGAGAAAACATCAGCAACAACTCTTTGGGAGCGTCAAAGTGCACCTTTCACGACCGAGGAGTGTCACCAGGCGGCGCTTTGTTGTGGTTAGTGTCGGTGCACAAACATGTGGTAGAAACTCGACATCAAACATGTCCGAGTTGAAGGGTGTTAATTGATGCTTGCCGCAGTGCGCGTTTGCGTTGCCCCTTTGACGCTACCCGGCACTGGATGTGGTCATCGGATGGTTTATGATTTTTCTTTTCTGGCTCTTCCCTTGAGTCCAAAATGGCAAAACTATGGTTATGCATGGCACCACAGTAAATCATGCTCGGTGTTTATTCAGTCACCGCTTTAAAGGAATTCAAGAGAGGGAGATAGAGCATGAAAGAGGCTGGAGGACCATTGAGCTTTGTTGTCCGAGCTTCTCGCCACGGCCGCTGATGGATGATATTTATTTCTAATTTATATTTATGTGGAGCGTCTGTCTGCCCAATGCGATACCGGCGATTCGGGTGAAGAAGGTGACTGCATCTGCAAAACTCGTTAATATACGGCACCGAGTTTGAAGGAATCTTGACACAGTTTTCCACAATGGAGAAAATACCTTCAAGACAGGCCTGTCAGCGTGTTGATGCGTTTCCAGCACGCCAGAGAATGGCCGTCTCGCACCGTGAAGGCATTCGCGGTGGACCATCGGACCTCGATGATACTCCTCGGATGGCCGCCGGGCCCTTTTCCGTTTTCCAACGGTTGACTGAAATCGATGTGCGATGAATATTTCATGCGCTTCAGTGACGATTATGCTTCGTCTGCCAGCTCGACATAACCTCGCTTCCGGGGTCCGCGGTCAGCGCAAACCGTCCATGACGCTCGGCGCCTGGTCACCAGGCTCGGCTGAAATAAATTGCGCATGAGACGAAGCCCGAGCTCATGAACTACGGCCCCCGTGGCTGCCGGGGTCCGTAGTTGGGTCCGGCTTTTACTTTGCGAACTCCTTTCAACCTTTCCACTTTTTTTGTGTTTTATTTTATGTCCCCTGTTCCGATGTGTTTGCCTCTCCGGCAGGCGGTAGCCCGCTACCTTTTTGGGCCAGCCAACAAAGTAGGCCGACCACAAAACCGACTGACGCAATGGCAACCAGATTGGCTTTACGCTCTAATTGAAAGTGGCTGAAAATAGCAGCTTCGATTCGAAATGGCGATGCGGTAAAGAGGACAACGCACACACAGACACGCGCCCGCGGGAAAGAGTCGTCCGAGAGGACGCAAAGGATGCGGCCATAAAAATAGACCCCAGAGCCGCGCTGGGGGCCGATATGAGAAGAGCTCCAAATAATTTAACCATTTTTCTGCTCATGTTTTTCCTTTGGCACCGATCGACCGTTTTCTCGGGTAACTTCGATTGTGGCTCTGTTTGTATTTTCTCTTGCACTTTTTATAGCGGCCGTTTGTTCGCAGAACGTGGCGTTTGTTAAAAGTCCGTGTATTCCCATTTCTCGAGTCCCGTTTAACTTTAATTTATCCTCAGCTCGGCGTCGTTTCTCCGGTTGTGGTGCCATGTCGGGGATGCAGAGCTTGTTTTGTTTGCCATATTTTCCCCTACATGGCGTTATTTGTGTATAAATAATTAACCTCAATCTAGCGTATCGATTTACGCGCTAGCTAACCGTGGCCCGCAGAGGTGCAGTTTGCGCTACGCTACGGAGCAAAATTGCGACGCAAAGGGGCGTAAAAAATGAATTTCAATAACTCGAAAGAGTTGGCCCCGTTCTGAGAAAAAGGTTAATATGCGGATGATTTATTAAAATCAGTATTTAATATGCGGCAATCGATGGAATAATAAGCGCGCGGCACAGTCAAGGCAAAAACGAACAACATCAACTGGAGCTATTATGGTGAAAGAAATGTGCCGGCGAAATGCTGCTCATTTTCCGACCCTTTTTATTCGGTGCAGGGCCGTTTGTGTGAATTATTTTGCTCGGTGGAGGTAAATTTTTATATTATGTGAGTTTAATACTTGCATGCACGTGGAGTTCCATTGGAAAACCAAATTGTTGCAGTATTTGAGCACTAGGCAAGGTGCTGCGGCAATGTGTTGCATCCATTGAATGGCCATTTAACTATTTAAAGTTTAAGTTACATTTGAGTGCATCAAACGGAGCAATCATCGGAAAGAGCATCCCGTTCCGTGGGTGTAGTACCCGCAATAAATCGCTATTATGTTCACCAATCGACCACCGGAGCACTTTTATCCAATCGATACTCGAAGAGAATGAAATGTAAATTCCGTGAAACCTAAATTCAGCACATCGATCACAGATTACGGTCTATTTTCTGCTGCTCTGATTGGAACGATTTCAAAATGGAAGGAGGGTTTTTCTGGGGCGGGAAATTTTAATATTCAACTGACGGGACGCTTTGTTGCAAGTGTTCTGAACTGATTCTCCCAAAGCTCCAAAGAAAGCAAAAGGCGCGGGAGCGTGTAAAAATCATGCCATTCAAAGTTGTGGAATGAAAGGGCAACGAAAAACTAACGAAGAAGAAAATCGGTGATTCACTAGATTTATCTAAAAATTGCAATCGCTCAATTTCCAACCGGTCTGCGCCTTAAAACCCAACGGAAAAGGTCGAGTGGAGATGAACTGAAAGCATCTTCAAACCCATCAAGTTGCCTGCAGATTAAAGCTACAGCTCCATTTTTTTTTTTTAGTGAGACTGCTTCAAACCGCTTTACTCGGACAAGGCAATTGTCTACGATGCCCCGGCAATTAATAGTTTGTTAGTTATTATTGCAATTTCTCATGCGTTTTTACTTCCACCTTTTTTGGCAAACATTTTCCCGGCACTCATAGTTCGCACCAATCGAAATGACCAACATCACACCGGTTCACACCGGTACGACACAATCTTTCACAAGGATTTTCGCACGAAATCCTTACTTTTCCATGGTGTGCCCGGTTGAGTGAAGCGCACGAAGGACACGAGTGTGCGCTTACGTTTCCATCCTTCCGGTGTTCGGTTTCAGTTTAGGCTTCGAACCGGGCGACGGAGGGACAGAATTATTTTATCACAGCCCCATTTATTCTAGTTCTTTATGAACCCTAACCGTTCCCGGGCTACGGTGCCGCACGTCGGGCGGCGTAGTGTGTCGTGTTCGCCGTTGTCGTCGTCGTCCACAGACCTTCGAGTTTCGTCCATCGATTTTCTTCCAATCCAGCCAATACCCTTTTTTGCGGGACTTACCATGCTCACATCCCTGGTTGGCTGGCTGGCTGGGTTGTGGCTGCGTTTGGAAAATGGAACGGTTTGTGATGATTCGGTTCTATATTTAGTCGGCGCGAGCCCGTTTGCTACGAAACGAGACCCCGTATCGATTCGACGAAGAGAAAGGCTTAGGCCCAGCCCGCAAGCAGTAAAACTTCGGGATCAGCAAAAGGGCCAAATCATGGCAAACATGGCACCGTTCAGTGGGGAGAAATTGGTGAACGTGTGGCTGTCCGACGCTTGTAACGGACCCTAGCTTTGAATGCTGTTTTATTGCGATTTCCACAAAGCTGGATGAAACAGAGTGGGTCAAGCGGAGAAAGGAGAAAAAGCAAAAATGAAAATACCGATGAAGTTGATGAATTTGAAGTAAAAGAAAAGAACAAATAGTTACCTAGAGATTAGTGGTCTGATGGCTACAGACCAGATCCTGACGCATGAAACCGACTTTCGGTCGTCTTTCGGTAATCTGTGCCTGCCGACGAAGCGGATCGGACGAGCGTCTGCAACCATATGTCATCGAACGGTCCACGAGGAAAATGGCCAAATCTTATTCCGATCGAAACGCTCTTCATCGCCCCGTGCTACGGACGGACGAGCGGGTCCCGTTTTGTCCCAATAGTCCGCTCGGCTGGACAAAAAGGGCGAAAACGTTCGCATAAAATCGCAATGTGGCGTGGGAATGATAAATTTCTGATATATTATCAAACGTGAGCAAAATGTCTTATGCTGACCGCCCGCCGGGCGCAAGATTTTCACTTAAGACCAAGAAGCTTTCGCCCCCTGTGCGTGTATATGACGAGCCCAACGAGCCTGGTCTGATGTCCTTTTCGGCACCGGCAAACACCTTACCCAAGTTGAGGTGGGCGATCGGAGCCGACCTCACTCCGGGTGCCCAGGAAAATCACGTGGACCCTACAAAGCTCATCGCCGGGCCGGCCGGGCGGTCGGAAAAGACGTTCGCCCACGGCGTCGGCGTCGTCAGGCGGACGACGGGAATAGTGCCGAGCACTCCCGGGGGAGCAATTGGAAATTAAGAATGCGCCCGAAGAAACGGTGGCCACCTTCGTAACGATGGCGGCATGTTGCTAGCGTTCCGGGGCGGGCGTCGTGACCACGGGACGATGATTTTATCCACAACATTATGGCACTTTTAATGGTTTTGACAGCAATGGTAAAATCATCACCCAAAATCCAACGCCCACACACACACAGAGACACAACGCAACGGCTTTGGCAGCGTGCCAAGTCCATCTCGCCGGCCTTTTTTGCGCTCTACTATCCGGCGCTCCGGCGAATACATTTCATTCCGTCTAGGGCTCTCTGTCGCCTAGGATAATGAAAATTATGAAAGACATAAACTATTCAATAAACTTGTGCCGTTTGTGTTGTTTTTTTCTTCGTACACCATTCCGCAACCCGGCCCGAGGTCGAGTAATGGTCGACATGCGGGAAATGGTGACACCTTTTTTTACGGCCGTGCGGTTATGTCTAACGCAAAGAAGCATGAGAATGCTGTTTAGTTGCTACAACCCCGGGAGCCGGGGCTGGCGGAAACCGATCATAAAATGGCAGTTGTAATGAAAGTTGCTGTTTTGAAGCAGTTTGTGTTTGAAGCTGGTGAGACCAAACTTTTATTATACGAACGGGAGCGCCATTAGGGTGTTGTTGGAGGTACACTCCACCTCATATAAGACACTGATTGTCAGTTTTTGATCCACTTTCACATAGTACAAAGCAAACCGGTGAGCATCGTAAGAGACCGAAGCAACAGCAATATAGCCATTGCTATGCGGAAACAAGTTTTTCCTCATTTGCAAATGCAAAACGTAAAATAGGTGGTTTTCTTTGTTTTTAACAAACAACGGCTTAAGACAATTGAGTCAAACATGACCCATTTTAACGTAACTTTTTCAGGTATTTGAAAAGCGGTATGAAACGTATCGGATTCCGTTCCAAGAAAACGCCTTAAAGTAGCAACAATGTTTTCAGTACGCGACCGCGACCTCAGCGCGTTTTTTGAGTACATGTCCAATTAAAACGCGTTTAAAAAGGAACATCTCGTAAATGGTGCACATGAGTTTTGAATTCAATCATTCAATTTGTCCAATCCACGGTTTACACCAACCGCCTTTATCCCCGTAATCTCTTTTATCCAATAAATGTGCCGATAAAAATATCTCACCTAATCCCAGCCGGCCGGTGGGCTTTTGATGGATTAGTCTCGCTAATCGATCGCCCACATGAAGTGCAATGCATTGATTTAGTGCAACAAAGTCCCATAATGGGCCCCACAGACCAATGTTTGCACTGTTTCCGGCGGCTTGCCACACGGTGGTGTGCTAGCTTAGCGAAACACCCTGCCAAACACTACGGGCCACCGCGAATCCGGAGCCGGGGCTCGGTAATTTAAAGCGTTTGCGCTCAAGCGATCGATGCCCCGTCGTACCGACAGGTACCCGTTTCTTGGCTGCCGAGTGCCATCTGTCGGCCAAAATCCTTTAATCCGATCGCTTGTCGCGGAAACCGCCCAAGAAGCGTGACAAAATTGTGCTACAAACATTGTAGTGACCACCGAGCTGCCGAACCGATATCGATCTCCAAAGGGTGACCGGACAGCAACGAGCATTATGATAAATTTAACGTCCTTCCTCGTGAGCTGGGCTGGGCTCGTTAAGCTGCGCTGCACCCGGAAGAAATATTGTTGTATCGGCATTTGCAGCATGCTTATTGCATTGTCAGCGGGTCCGCGCTCTCAACCCCGATTGCTCCAGCGCCGGTTTAAAAAATGACACATTTATTTGGAGTGCACTTCCGCCCTACCGGGTCGAAACCATTCATAAAGGCCCTCCCGGTACCATAGTACCCGGGACGTTTACACAGGGCTATTTGTTGCTGCCCTTTTGGTCTGTTTGTCCAGCTCCGGATCGGATGTTCAAACGCGAAGGACGCCGGGCGATGATAGTTTACAACAAATGATGGTCAATATTCGCTCGGGGTAAACACGGCCAGGCAAGCCCGCAACACATGCGCTCCCGAGCGCTCGAGCCCTCTCCGGACCTGGTTTTTCGAGGACCAACAAATCGTACCGCCAGTGCGAAGACCCTGGGAAAATATTGGTGACCCACACAGCAAACCTAATGGCCTTCACGAGCACTAGCAAAAGGATGAACGACGGAACGTACTGATAGTTAATTGAAAAGCGTATATTAGAGATGGGTAGCAAAAATGCGGAACGTTCCTTCCGTGCTG
Source organism: Anopheles cruzii (assembly GCF_943734635.1). Taxonomy (NCBI): domain Eukaryota; kingdom Metazoa; phylum Arthropoda; class Insecta; order Diptera; family Culicidae; genus Anopheles; species Anopheles cruzii. The sequence goes on from NC_069145.1 coordinate 27,858,743, forward strand.
GGGCTCATTTCTTGATGGGCCTTGATGGTCCTCATTTCTAGATGTCTCTTCCTGGCCGCTCTCGAGCGCTGGCCCCGTTTGTTATGCAATTGCTCGCACGATGCAACGGCCGGGACATCAGATAATGGAACCGGAGGCGAATAACAGGCGAATTAATGTGGGCCAACTTCAGCCGAGTAACGTGCCGGTCGCCGGTCGTGTCGCTGCATTCGGGAAGGACATTTACCGCCTCCGCCACAATGGACGACCATCGGAACATCTTTTATGGTTCGTCGGGTCATAAAAACTGTACCATAATCGATGTTGATGTTCGCCCTCGCCTCGATTGCAATGAGTTTAAGCTTAACCCGAATCGCGGCACGGCCACGGCTACTCAATCACTCTAATTGAGTGTAGAGAATGGCCTCCCAAGGCCCGGGTAACCCGGTCCCGTTGGGTCCCGTGAGCCAAGCGTCGTGCAAGTATGTTGCCAAAGCCACCCCGGGCCGGTGCTCGAATACCTCGGGTGGCGTGTAAGGCGAGCCACAGCCGGTTTAGGTTCAGTTTCATTGCTCCGGGTATAGGAGGGCAACGGGGCACTCGTCGAATGGCGCCACTATCTAAGCACCCTCTGGGTTCGGTGCCAGCCGAAGAGCGGGTAAATAGTGTAGCAGTAAAAAAGAAAACGCTGCAAACCGCGAAGGCACCACCGAGCGATGTGTTTGGACAGGCGGCATCATACTTAACGTCCGGTTTATCGATTTATCGCCGTCGCTCAAACGGCACATGCATGATGGATAGGGCTGCCCTCTTTTTTGCACCACCACGGAAAGGATATGTTATCATTTTTTCGCTCTCTCTCTCTCTCCCTCTGACTGTCTGTCTCTTTGTTTGCCCCCAAACCGCGGTGCCATCAACGGGTAAAATTGTGGGCCAGGCCAGCGGAAAAACAGTTGCTCACTTATGGCGCGTAACACACACAAAGCGATTGATTGTTGGCGGGAAATTGCGCGATCTGATCGGGGGTGTCAGTGATTCGCAGATGTAAGCAAGGGTGCGCGATTGAGCTCCTCCTTGCTGGTGTGAGTGCTTTGTGCTCCATACTTTGTTTATTGGACACCCGTTATGAGAACCACTACTTTGTCGCGGAGGGCGCATGAGATAACATTAATGACGGACATCGATATCTCATTTCGTGTTTTGCGCGATAAAAATGTGTCACAAACAGATGGTCGATAGGAAAGGCTACCATATGGCCACACCACTTTGCTGGGTCGCCATGGCTCGGCCATGGCCATCGGGGAACAGATCCAGGCGTTTTGCGCTGACTAGGGTTTTAAGGTTAGAAACTTGAAGGTTAGGATTGGGTTGGAAAGTTGAAATTGCAGCACTTGAAATTCGAGTAACGTTCGAGTTCCGTCGTCATGTAGTGTTGAGGTTTTTTGGTTGTAGAAAAAAAACGCAAAAAACAATTAAATAACTCACTAAATTGAAATAACAACGCACGTTACTGTTTTGTGTACCTCCCCGGTAACTTGATCCGACTTCTCCACGGTGAACTGACAGCAAATAATGCGGAATCTCCAATCGCAAGAGCCTTTGACAAACAAATGGACAAACAATGTAGTGGAATTCGTTGACCCGAATCGCGTTTGCGGCAACACTAATGAAGCGATTGGTTTTATGTGAGAAAAACTCCACACCTCCGAAACCGAAGCCTGTGGCCAGGAAGATATCGGAAAAATACAGTATCATGAAATTTAAAAACCAAATCAGCTAAAGCAGCCGAAGCAACTTTCCGGCAGGTTTGGCGCGCACCATCAAATCCGCACTCCGGGTGATCTAATCAATCTTATCACTTCGTTCGCCCAAAGATCAACTCGTCACGCTCGGCGAAGCATATCTTCTTTTGGAGGGGGCGAGGGCTCGGAAGGAAAACGGACATACGGACATCGTCAGGAGAGAAACATAAACCTCAACTCCGATACCTTCGGCTCGGCACCAATCCGGTAGCGAGCGGTGACCTGGGTGCTGGGTGGTATCGGTCGGTTCCGAATCCGCTGTTTGCTTTCCCGTTCTTCGCTGCACCCACTCAATCCCACGGCCACCGGCGAAAGGGCAGCACTCGACGGTGCGCGATATGATAAGGGTGCCACGAAGGTGTCCCTCGTATCATTCACCTTCGCCGTCCATCCTGCCCGGGTGGCGCATCCCAGCGCCGTGGTCGGGCAACACAAAATAAACAGAGCAACCTTCCGCACCGCAAAACATGACGAATGGCGGTCGGGGTCCACCTATCTCCCGGAGCCCACACACGGATATACGATCTGACCTTTCGAAGGGCCAACTAAGGGGCCATTCGCCCGCTTTTTTCTACCATTTGGCAGGCGGTTCGGTTCGCAGGCTGGTTGGCCTATTGGGAAATATTACCGCCGGCTTTGAAGCGGCCCTGAAGTAAGTTAGAAACGGCATTCCCGATTCAGTCGTCGTCGAGAAAATTTACATCGATTCATTTGCCTTCAGCCGGGGCCGATTTAGCGACAACGGTCTCGAACACGAGTGGTTTTATTCATACCGTTTTTTTTCTTCAGGCGACCCCCATTGCCATTTTTCCCATGTTGCTAATGTCAAACGGCTGGCGCGTTCCGTCGCTGCCAAGTTCCAAGAAGTTTCCCCCGACCGAAACGCAACGTCCTGGCTCCGTTTTGGCGGGGCTTGCGTTGTACTGATTCATCGCACGTAATGTATACCTTCACCCTCCTCGAAACCACTGTCTTATGAACGGTTTGCTTTTATTATTCGGTTTCTTTGCGTTGCCTGTTTTGCACCGCTCGCCCACTCCCCGGCACTTTCCGAAGGGCCTCCTCCGGGGGGAGGCGGACATTTTGATTGGAACATTTTACGTACGTTTTGCCTACAGCCGGCCCGTACTTCATCCGTCATCCACTGGTCCCGCTTCGTCCGTCCGTCCGGAGGCTTGCCGCACGCTTGTTCTCCGCGTCCGAGAGGACGTGGGATTATTATTCGAGGGGTGTTTCCGTCGCCGGCCCCCAGCTTGTCTCGTGCCCGACGCCGCCTACCATTGCTCGCTTCGGTTTCAGTGCCGTTTTTTTCGGTGCCGATTTTCTACTCCAACCGAAACCTGAGGCCCAAAAGCTTATCGAACGGTACGCGTTCCGGTGTGCCGGCAGTTTTATGTGCGTAATGTTGGAAAATATGCTGGAAAATTTCGAAGTGGCCCCGTCCGGTGGCACGCTAGCGCACCGACCGACGGTACGGGCGAATCTACACACGTAACTGGTCGATAATGTTTATTAATTTATGTGACCTCATTTCTTTTTCTATTAGGTGTCGATCGGGCCCCAGCACTGCTGAGGCTGCGCGGCGTCCGGAGCCTAGCAATGGGTCCATAATTGACTAACAAATGAAATCCCACGTCCGTGTGGTGCGTCTAGCCGAGGACTAGAGCAGCGCAACGCGCTTTTCGACTTATTCCAGAATTACTTCAAGCTACTTTACATGTTAGCATTCGGGCAGTGAACAAAACAGCGCAAACCCATGGCTCTTATCGTACAGTTTCACCTCGGGGCCGCAATCATCTTTCCCCACGCTATCAGTTTTTATTGCGCAGTGACGCGGTTGTTGCGTAACTGCCGTAGTACGATTCGGCTGAAGTTTCGCCCGGGAAAATGTCAGTCAAAGGCTCTCTCTCTCTCTTATCGTTTAATCTGCGCTACAGCGCTCGTCGCCTTAGGGGCGGGCAAGGGTTTGATCTACACCACAGCGCGTCACGGAGCAGATATCCAACACTGCCTGACTGACACTAACTACGCTGGCCCCCAATCCAAACCGGCACCGGCAAAGCCCAGTTGGTGTCCTTTGCTTTCGCCGAGCCGGGGTAACCGTGTACGGGGCTTTTCCACGAAACCGCCATCCCGGCCGGCCGGCCGGTCGGTGTTTGAAACTGAGCGTCGGCCGCATCGACCTGACGTGCGTGTGTGTGTGTGTGTGCAGGGGCCTTCATGGGGCAACTTTTGCCACCCATCGTGTAGCATCGTAAACATATCATGGAAAATCCATTCGCTCAATTGTCTATAAATTTGTGATGATGCAACCGGAAGTTGCCACGCCATCCCTCCTCGGGGGATGGCGTCAGGCGCTGGTGCTGTTCGAAACTTCAAGCCCGTGCACAAGGATCGCCACCGGTGACGGCACCGGCGAGACCGGAATGGGGGCAAAACATGGTTCAATTATTTTAACATTTACATTGTCGCTCAAGCGCTTCGATTGGTCGTGGAGGACATCAGCATCACTCTCATCATGCGTGGCTGGCATCGAGCTCCATTTTGATGTTCCCGTCGCGCCTTCCGTGCTATTTTGGTACGTTGGGGTGCGGTGGGGCGGTCTCCTTGAATGAATATTGAATATTCAATATTAAATGGAATATTTTGCGTCGATTACCTTTGCGCAGTAATGCAAGCTTTGCCTTCGCTGCAACGGTGCTGTGTTTGATGCTGGAGTTAATAATAGTAACGAAAAGAATTTACATTTCTTAGACTTAGACTAATTAATGGCATACACAAACAAATTTCCGTTACTTGACGTAATAATTTTAAATTCAAACCAGTTAAAGTGCAGATCTTCCCAGGATTTGTAGGTGCAATCCGTTGCAAAAACCACAAGCATCATTCTCGAAGGATCCGCTTCTACGGCGCTGGGCACGCCAGTTAACGCCCCAGCTCAAGCCACACTCGTGGTAATTCCCTAATCAATCTTCCTGCCGTCGGGGCATCTCATTTATCATTCCATCAATATAAGCCCGGTGTGAAGGGTTGTAGCGAAACACTTTTCACACTTACGTCCACTGCAAAACTCGCCGTCACCAGTTTGCAGGGCCGGCTGAAGGAAAAATAAATAATGTTCCTGGTCCCGCACCCGGCGGGCGGTGTGCCTAGATATGTCAAGGAGCTTACTGACGTTCCGGGTGACCACCGTCGAACCACGTTTTTCTTCGCACGCTCGACCAGCGTAAGCTTCTGCCGGTCAGGGAGCTTGAACGCTCAGGACGACCAGAGCGGGGGTTCGGTGCACGGGTGCTCAGAGTGCTTTTAGTTTCTAGGTTAATGAGTAATAATTTATAACCTAATTCAATTTGGTTCGGAACCCGATCCAAAATGGACCCGAGACAACGCAGACACCGGGACGGGACGGGCCGGGACGCCGGATGCTCCGGGACCGGGGCTGGGCCGAGTGACTTCCTGCCCCGTGCGATCGGTAGGGTTGCAATAATTGAAAGCAATTATTATCCTTAATTTCAAATCACGCCGCTTAGGCAAGGTCTCTTCCGCCGCGGTAAGTGACCCGCACCCTGGACGGACAAGGACGAGGGATCAATCAATTAAGCAAGGGCCAACACGCCGTCCCCCGGACTGTTGTGATGTTGATTGAGGATGCCCCAAACCAGTTGCCCCAGGACTACGACAACACAGTCGAGGGTTAGCTTATGCGAAACATCGCACGAGAACATCACGTGTCAATATTCGGGATGAAAACATTGATTCTGGCAGTCTGCATACACTTACGAGGGTGACTGCAGTGTGTTTCCGACATCAACGTGAAGATGGCAGCACTAGGAAGTGAAAACCAGTGAATTTGGTTGTCAATCTTCTGACAGTTACTCAACCAAATTTCGCAGTTTTGTGTAAGACCGAGGTCACAGTTGCTCAGCGGTTGTCATGACGAAAATCCGTGAAAAATGGCATGAACTGCTTGACTATCTGAAAATTACGCTCGGAGCACAGACATTTTCATCAAATGAAGGGCCAATCACTTTCGTGACCAATTAATTTGAAGAGAAAAAATGCTTTTGGACGGTTTGCAGAGATGGGAGCATCACTGAAAGAAGTGTGTAGAGTTCCGTAAACTAAAAAAACCGAAAAAAATGTCTGGCATCTCTGTTAGGTCGGAAATTTTTCACCTCACCCTCGTACGTAACTACTGTCGGTGAGTTCGGTCCACTCCGTCGTAGCCTGGCAGATAAACAGACTTAAATTGTGTCTCTCTCGAAGCAATCGGCGCAACCTACTGTCGGGGCCGCTTTGCATACTTGATCCCCACCGAAAATGTATTGTTTCTCGAAACGGAGCGGAGCACCCGAACAAAGCGGAGCACGGGCCAATGGAGCAATGAATATTTAACAGCGGCTGGGCGTCTCCATAGCGCAGTAGCCGACATGGCATGCTTTGCATGGCAACACTGAAGTAATTTCCTTTTCCACCCTCTGTTTTCGTGCACCGCTCACAATGTCATGGCACCGTACATTGAGGCAATTAGTGGGCCCCCAACAACACGGTCCGATGTTTGATCTGCAGCAAAAAGTTCAACATCCACCGGCAGTGTCACACAAAACGAAACCAAAATGAGCCACGACAGGTAACTGCTGCTGCTACTGCCACTGCTGTTGCTGCAGTGCTGCGAGTTTACGTGCTCGAGTGTGCTTGGTTTAATAAAACATTAGCGCACTTCGAGGGTGCTCGGTGACCGGACAATCAACCTCCCTGGTGGCTCACCGGATCGATGTTTGATTACTCGGCTGTCGATGGAAAAGATAAACTTAATGCTCGCTCGGGGCCACGATTAAAATGGTGAATATTTTAGCATCGTCACTGTCGAACGGGGGAACCATTGTTTTGAACCCTTCATCCAGTAATGGAACAAGGCCCCCTTTTTAGGTGACAGTGTGCACACGCAGGATCTTAAAAAATCAAAACATCGACGGACAAAGCAAAGTCAATATTTGGCGATGAAACAAACAACCGTTGGAACTTGTTGGAGCGTTAATCTGGTGGCCGTCACTCCTGCGGTGTACGACGGCGCAAACGCATGGCCCAGCCCGAACGGGGCAGATTACTGTACGTCTGTTTAGATACTAACCGAGCGTGTCTAATTAACATTTTCCACAGCATCTTCTACGCATCAACAAGAGGCCACACTCGAGAGGTGCCACCGTGGAAGTAGCACCAAAGTAGGGCAGGGCCGATTTTGGAACCACCGGCACCGGCACGAGAGAGTTTAATGAGGCCAAATTTATTCAAACCCAATTCCGCCTCACCGCCGGCGCGGCGTGGCGCCGTAGGAAAAAGTCATTTCCGGCATCCATTCCCATCTGCAGGATGGGTGTGTTCTAGCAGCAGAGAACACGTACCAGTTTCGGCGCCTGAAATGGTCGTTCTCTAACGTTTTTCTCTCTCTCTCTCTCCGAATCTGTCGTTTTCCGAACACAAGAAATAACCGGTTTGCCCCTTTCCTCGTTTAACCTTCATATTTCCTCTTTTTTGCTCTTTCTGATAATGTCTCCTGTCACGGTGAGCCGCCAACATTTGGGCGTCAGTCCGGGCCCTCGCCTCGTTTGTCAGGCACCAGGCGTCTCCATCGTATTTTATTGTCAAGCACCATGCGTCTCCACTCATTAGTCGCCGTGGGGTGGAAAATGCAAATAACTACGAAACGAAATTCGAGCACAGCGGGGGATGCGAAAGTTAAGAGCGTGAATGCGACAAAATCTTTGGAGCGCTGCTCCGGTTTGGTGGTCATTCGGCATAGCCAAGCTTTTGGTTATCGTTTTTGCTTGCTGGGGCAAGTTTTCGACGATTGTTGACTGACGGTCACTAACTCCATTCTTGCTCCCGTTTCAGACGATGTCCAACGACGCACTGTGGGTGTCTGACGCCATGTTGGACTCACTCAGTATGCAACTTCGGGACGCCGAAGCTCGCCGAGCGGAAGCAGAACGTGCCCATCAGGTAAGCCAACCGTCCGGCCAGCATCGATTCGACACTCGCTTGACCCACATCCCTCCTCTCCGCGTTCCGCGTTGGCGACGGATACACTCTGGCCGAACCGAACGCCAGGCGTGGAGCATCGTAAATCTTTGACGAACAACCCAAACTCTACCACCTGTTTTATCTTTCTCGTTTTCCCTGGTGTTCCTTCTCGCCGGAGAATGCGAATGTCCCATTGGCCGCACTGGCTGGCATTATTCTAATAGGTTTTTGCCGTTTCACGGTATCTCTCCAAAAGCGCACGGCCAACTCATCCGATGCGTGCGGTGGACCGCGCAATTAAGCGAGGCGTAATGTAATTTTTGGAAAAAAAAAGTTGCGAAAGTTGTTCCATTAAAAGATTACGCCTGTCACAGTGGCTTGCTCCTGTGTTAGCTGTTAGCTGACCTGTGGAGAGAAGGGCCGAATGTCAGAAACCTTGAAATCACCGCATCGAACCGAAAGCCTCGCCGATTGGCCACCTGATTGTAAGCGAAAGCGCCGGGTGAAGCAAAATTTACATCAAAATCTCGTTAAGTTCGAGCTTCGACTGTTCAATCGTAATCCATTTCGCGCGTAGTCAACGATGACTGTTGAACGACGAATCGAAAGTGATTAGCATAGCGCGTCTGTGCGATTCGCGTTGACCAACGGCTTAGGGTCGTTGGAATTCAGTTTGGGAATCTTGTGTAACGAGTGTAATTTGTTCCAGTAGCTTGGATTTTTTGTACAAAACACTCATTAAACTCGTTGGCATTCGCATTCGTTTCGACTAATGCGTAGCGACAAAGATCTAACCATGCGGTCAGCGTCTTTAGCTATGATGGCAATAAACTAGGTAGCATTAGCCACGTACTGGCTTCTTGGCCTTAAAGTTGCGAGGCCAAACATTCGTGGCTGCAGCCATTTAAACTGCCATTACCCAACACAGCCCACCGGTTGGCGGATTGGCAATCGATCTTTAATAAAGGGCCATACTTTGTACTCCCCTCGCCCAAAGTACTCCATCTACCGGTTCCTCGAGGTACCGCGGCCCGATTGATTTGGGGCCCGTTTGGCGTCATGCCTGCGGAACGCCACCGACCGACCACCGGTTGGCCGCCGAAGGGCTTTTAATTAAATTTGCCATTCAGATGAGGATCAGCCTGTCGCGCTCAGCCGCGTGTACTCGAGACGCACCTTTGGTGTGGTGTACCACCGCCCCAATTGAGACCCGAAACCGTCGGGCCAAACCAAACCCAGCGCCACCAAACCCACCGTGCAGTTACTGAGCGTCCAGAAATATCCCCATTTGTGGCCACACTCGGCGCGCCGGTCGCCTCTCTAAATCCTTTCCCCCGAATCCGACCACCGAAAGGGATCCCGTGGACCCCTGCCAATTATGAGAACCGTGTTGAATAATTTTAGGTTCAACTTCAGCTGCACGGCGCACGGCACGTCGACCGTCGGTGGCGGGAAGAAAATTGAAAGTTAATTATAATAAGCGACTGTAGCGACGCCGCCGGGGAAAAGGCGAGATCCAGCACCGGCTCCAAACGTGAACGTGGGAAACGTGCCAAACGGGGCCGTTACCGGGCTCAGGTTGATTAAATGTAAATGTTTTCCGTGCCAATGCAAAACAAAGTAAGTGTTGACCACCACCTGAACCGGACCGGGCCGGAATGGGTTAGTTTGCAGCATTTCAGCAGCTCACTCGCGGGTGGAAAAATGATTTATTTTCAAATTGTTGCCATCCCCCCTCACCCGGAGGTGCCAGAGTCTTGGGTTGGGTCCGGTCGAAGCCAACATCTCCTCGCAAGTGGTCTGTGGTGGACTCTCTAAGCCCTGAGGCAGCCGGTACCGGTACGCCGGGCACCGTAAATCAGTCGAATCTGATTGCTCAAGCATCACCGCGCGTTGGATGGCGAATAAAATGTGAAATTGGAGAAATCCGCGCGGACGATTGAGATGAAATATGTGCGCCCGTTGACTAATTATCGCCCGATCCGCCCGGTGTGATTCGACTTGCGACTCAACTTCTGTGGCCCGGTGCTTTTGGTGAGCGATAATTTGCGTGCCCGGCAGCTCTCGGTCGTCCGGTGACTGGCCCCCAACATACATATGTTGATAAAGGCAGATAAAAAATGGCCCCACGTCACGCACTTTGGCCGTAAAGCCGCGGTTCCCGAGCGGAAATTATGGCTCTGCGTATTTAATGACTCCCGGCTCGGATTGCTGGCGCGAGCTCCGGGCGTTGGTTCTCTTTTCACATTTTTGTTGCCCACTTTTAACACGATTGAGTGAAAATTTATACACATTAGGTGAATAATAAATTAGGCGGCGCCTGCCCAAAAATGCTGCGTTAGGGACAAAATATTCGGACGCTCGAAGCTGCTATTCGAACGTGCTATTGTTTGCCGAACGATGCAAACTGTGTGCCTTAGAGGCCATTTCAAGGTCCCGAGTATGCCGCATACCCAGATATTGATGCGGCGACTAGTAACGTGCGCAAAATTGTTTTCCCAGCTCGTGCACACACTTTCACACACAGCCCTCGGTGCCGGTCCTTTGATGGCGTGCTTTGGTCTGGAAAATTAATCAATCACAGTGGCCGAGGCACAGCGCTAGTAGCCACTAGTAGTTTGTCGTCTGCAGACCCCATTTCTAGTGCTCCCGAGGAGATCAATTAGTGTGTGGCTTAGCTAAAGCTCCACGTCTTGCATTCATTACACCGCAAACCAAGGAAGAAAGTGCATAAAAGTGCTGAAAAATGCATTATACTACTTCGGCCCGGAGCCGGTTCTTGACCGGTTCAGAATCGGTTGAGAACCGGTTCAGCATCGTTCAGATGTTGCGATTTGGCAAAGCTTTCGGGCGAAACACAACATCCAACGGGAGCATGGGTTTCTCTGGGAATTGGCCCAGAATGTTTTGTCCTTTAAACGCTGGCTCTCTACTAAATTAGCACTTCCGGCGTACGGGGTCCGGGCTAAAAAAAAACAGGAAAATGGCCGATGAAGATGATGGCCTGCCGTCACAGTGTACACGGCACACGGATGTCTAATTTTCCATCTCACGGCGTAAAGTGGCTGAAAACCCGGAACCGCTTGTGTACCGGGCCGTTCCGTCACTCGCCGTGCCCTGCACGCTAGGGTATGATGCTGCTGGTTGCTTTACGGCCATAAAGGCTTTAGACCTCGGCTCCGTCCAACTGGCGTTGGTAGCCTTTGCTACGCGCAAAGCTATGCACCTGTAGTGTGCATGCCCGTGTGTGTGTGTGTAGTGTCCGCCAACAGACGCACAGCCACACAGCGATAAAAATCTACCTCCGCAGCTCAAAGCCTTCGTGAGAAGCCCACGCAAAGGATGGCGAGCAAAGGTTGCTCGCCAGGCAGAGGCAGTGCGCTTCGTTGAGCTTCGTTCCCGGTTTCAGGGAAGATTATGCGAGCTGATGTTTTATGCAAAAGTACTGCCGTCGCGCGCCTGCCGCCCTGCCAAGGCTGGCGGCAATCGTCAAGAACTCTTCGTTGGAGGCAAGGAAAATTTGGCGAAAGGCTGTCTTCGCCTCTTTTCCTAGCTTGTGGAGCCGGAAGGTGGAGACGGTGGACCAAACCGACTCCGGTCCAAATCCGTTTCATCCGTGGCCGATGAGAAGCCACTCGTGCCGTCGAACCGGAACCGGAAGCAAAACTGAAAGGGTCCTTCGGGGAAAGGCGTTCCCCTTCGCACCGATGATGCTAGGTGCTCGGGTACGCTTTCTTGCGCTCTCTCTCTCTCTCTCTCTCGCTTTCTCTCTCGATCCCATTAACTGCTTGGAAGCAGTTAATCTAAACATCCACGCGCAAGGATACCCGCCTGAGTCATCGGTTGATATCTAACCCCGAGCTTTACTATCGGGGCTGGCAATCTGTAGCCGGTGGAGCAATTTTTAGCCCACAAATTTGTCAAGCACGGCTCGTGACATCCGTTTACTGACAAGTAAATCTCGTAGCCCTATCACACGGCTTTCGCCAGCTTCAGGTGCTCAAATGGGTCCCCGTGTTCTTTTGATTCGCCTCTGGCGGAGCGATATCTGGTTGGCTGAATAAATTTCCAGCTTCCAGCTGGGTATTTGGGACTTTGTGCTTAAGTAACAAGAACACCCGTTAATTGCCGCTCACTAGAAGGTTTGTTTCTCACTCCGACACCGAACTAAAATGGAGAAATGTCTCAACAGAGACACAAGACGCAAAACTTTTGAAAGATCTAATGCATTTCTGGCACCAAAAGAGCCATTTACAACGTTTGTTGCTATTGTTTTAGAAGCGATTCCTGTTCATTGCTCGCCTGAAACGCCCAAAACCGGGCCTTTTGCTGATGTGAAAATCAAGTTTTTTCGATGCCAATTTTGCCAATTTTGTTAACTTGCTTTAAACAAAAGTGATTTTTCATTTTAAGAAGTTGGTGCCTTGAAATACTAATGAAATCCTGCTTGCTGTAGTGTCCAACATTTCTGTTTAGAAAGCATTTATCTATAATTTAAAGTTCACTTTAATGTCAATTAAAAAAAGGGATCGATAATAACTTACTACTTTGCTTCGTTATTAAGCACCGAGGAAATGGGGAAAATACTGTCACGAAGAATATTTTACAGGTTTTCGCTGAACACGGAGTGATTCAGTGATGCAGGACACTCTCTGTCCTTTCGCGATGCGCTCATCAAACGTAATGTGAAGTCCTCGACACTCCATTTTCGATCCTTCGGTTAACTGCCATGTAGCAAACTTATCCTGCCCGACACATCCATCCATCCACCAGCGAGACAGGCTGCCGTCCATCGATTACGCTGTCATACGCCACGCAAACTGCAATTGACCGCTTTAGGCACGTCACATCTCCCGTCCAGCTGAATCGGTGAAATGAAATGCAAAATATTTCGTCTATTCGTCTCCCTCTCTCTCGCACTCGCGGTGGCCTCTGGATGTAAATGGCGACTTTAAGGGAAGACTGCCAACGGCGTGCCTCACTTTTGGGCTCAATTTACAAACATAATTTATTTGCTTCCATTTCGGGCGTCCGAAAGAAGATTTCCCCCGGGTGTCCTTGCCAAGCGGAATGGTCTCCCGGCCGCCCAAGGCGGTGGGGACGGCGACGGCCGCTCGTTCGCCTCGGCCACGGTAAATCATAATTTATCCCTCTCATCATGACAAGACAATTGAAACACGGTTTACTAAAGCTGAGGGCCATTACCGAGCCGCGCTCGATCGATGACCGAGCCCGAGCGCTGAAGAGGACGGCAACAGCACTGAGCGGCAGTATTTTTAGACTCTCCCGAGCGGACGGGCGGTAGGGCAGGTTGAATACTTTGTTGCTGAGCCCACAGCGAGGCGCTTGAAGGAGTTCCCGCCACGACGGGGGCCCCTGACACAGCGGATACAGGGGTACGCGCCGGAGCCTATGTTGAACTTCGATTATTTATGGGCCGTCGTCCGTTACTCATAACTTTGGCAGAACGTGAACCTTTTTAACCATTGATACTCCCACGGTCCCTGGGGCCGTTCTGGGCCGTCTGAGGGGTCCGCAAACAAAAGTGAAGTGACAGGGGTGCCCGGCCGCGGCATAAAAACCGGAAAGAAAAAGGAATTGAAGGAACTCTCATGTTTGAGCAGTAAATTGACTCCGCCGCGTAGTGTGGCGCCCATCGATCGGACCGCTCGTCGCGTGGAGGGTCCGATCGTGGGAGGCGGGGGCAGGGCTCTCCGCCACGATCGGTCTCGAGGCGCGCGCTGCGTACGTCAATAAGTTATGCTTTTCGACACCCTTATGTTGCGTAAGCTCGCAGCTCCTTTTTTGCAGCGTCGGCGAGACGGGCATATCCTCTCGAAGCCCGACGAGCCCACTCCGATTGGAGGGAAGGGAAGCTCGTTTTTTGCATGGCATTCGAACTGCTTTAATGAATCGACGAGCCCCATTATTTGAAAGGGCGGCATTTGTGAAGCACTTAACATTACCGATCGATGCGAACACCATTTGGGTGGCGAGATTTAGCGGAACCACCCACCGCGGAGGATGGTGGCCTCGACCACAATAGCACCCGTTTATTAGCCACCCGTAGCCACCCGTTTATTTATGTTTCTTTCTATTCTGTCACGCCCTCGGGTCAAAGCCCACCGAGCAATCTGCCCTCGCCCCCCTTTCGTTTGGGCGTCAAGTATCGATTTCCATCTTCCGATCCACGCAAGGGTGACAGCGTTTTGCAATCACCCTCGGGCATCCGGGAAGTGTCTTGCGCGCCCCGAATGCCTTCGGCCGATCCGATCGGGCCCCTCCGGGGACCTCCAGGAGGCAGACACCAAATTCGGCCAGAGGCCCGGACGAGTCGCCCCGTTATGAGTCGGTGGCGCTACTGATGGCTTAATAGATTACCATAAAGAGAGTTTAACGATTATTGTTTCCGGTGAGCGAGTGAGAGAGCGAGCATTAACAGGACGCGGATCGCGACGGAACGTGGCGAGAGAAAAAAAACGGCCGACCGCGTTCGGATGAAAAGAAAAATCGTTAATGCGAGTCAAAGGTTGGCTCGCTCGATGGCATCTTGTCAGCGATATCGCATTATAGCGCCCGGTATGCCCGCGGGCACCGAGCAGCACAGCCTCCCGAACAGGTCGAAGAGCCAAGGGTCGCAGCACTTTCGCGTGAACTCGTAAAACACGGACCAATGAAAAGTTTTAAATCGAACCGAACAGCAACCGTTTTGCATAACGCTGTGGCTCGCTTTTTTCCATGATTCATTTCGAAATTCTGAAACGAAATATTGTTTAGTTAAGGAAAGGGATTTTAGGTGGTTTAAATTTCATATTTTATAAATACGCCTAAAGTTATGCAATGGTGTTTTCGTTTGGCTTACTCCGTTATGTTGTGTTCAAATTTCATTAGACCAAACAGGTTTTGAACTGAGGTTGATGCAAAATGGCTTTAATACTTTTACCTTTGACAAGTTCTGATTTAATTTATTTCAAAGACATGAATATTCCACTAAGCTGAGCGAGTGAATGCTTCGACAAAACAGTTTTGCTGGAACAAACGATACTTTAAATACCTCACAACTTACATTGTGCTGGGTGAGACTCAAAAAACAAAATCTTCAGAATTCAGCCACTTCCGAACGGCGACCGACTCCCCAAAAGCAGGATAGCAAAGAAATGAGCAAATCCGTTGCATGTTACGCTCACCAAGTTAGGTAGCTTACAGAAGCCAAAAGTTGTAAAGGCAAATAATTTATGCCACACCGCCGTCGCCCTGCAGCCGTTGTTCGGTCACCGTGCCGGTGCCGACCACCAGCCGCTCCCGGCAATCGGCGACAACATTGCCGCCCGTATTAACGTAAGCCAAAAAAGAAAACGCCCGGAATCCCCGCAACACTGGACAAGCAATAATAGATAAAAGCGTATAAAAGCGTAAAGTTTCCTCCCCCGGGGCGCAGTGGCGCGCACTCCGGCACACTGTCGAATCAATTAAACATGGCCAACTTGCCGTGGCGGTGCCAAGTCAAGCTTGCACGGATTTGCCGTGCCGAGAGACGGAACCAAGTTTGGAGCAAAACAAGTAAAAATGCTTCTCCGTCACACCAACACCCGAGCAGCTGTTGGACAGCGAAAACTTTCGTCCATCGACGTCGTCCTCGAACGGAACGGAAGGACGAAAAACCGGCCGGCCAAGTGGAGGGGGGGTTTGCGCAACTTATGCTCTTGATTTTGGGTGGCACGGTGACCGTGCCGGCCCACCGAGGCGAAGGCGGATGAAACCATCGGAGATAAATCAGATCAGCCGGAGCGAGCTGATACGTGGATCTAAAACAGGGCTCTTCCGGAACCGAACTTTGGCGCGGGGGGGGGGGGGATCTACACGTATCCACCACGGCATCCCCGGGCAGATAATCGATATCCGCTGGTCGCTCTCCACCATGGTCGGTACGCGCTGGCGGAAATCTTACCGCCCGGAACCGTGTTTGCTATCTTTAGCGACGGGTCCGGAGGATGGGCCCCCGTTCGGGGCTGTTGCTGCGCCGCGCCCGTCGATCATCGTCCGCCGCTTCGGTGTCGGTGGCTTTAAATAACTTTGTCTATTAATAAACGAAGCCGCAATCGAGACGAACACTGACGTGGGGGCATTTAGTTCCAGCACTTTTCTGCGGTTCGCTCTCTCTCTCTCTCCGTCGTCGTCCGTTGCTTCCGGTTCCGGGCTAGCAGCGATGCCACGGGGGCTGCACTATCTGTCTGCCTGCGCGGTAGGCAACCCGTTGTTGTCCTTTATTGCTGCATTAGCTGCCCCTTGTGCCGTCGTCCGCCCCGTTCCAGGCCAACCCAGGCTGGAAAGCTTATGACGGTGAGGTGAGGGACTACCTGGCTGCCCTCTTGCCTCACTAATGGGACACAATTTATCCATTATTACACAGCAAACCATTCGTGTGTGCGCGGTGGTTGATGTGGCGCAGTGGTTTAGGGCATGCCCGGCCATTTTCACTCCCTTCGCCGGCAACGACGGCGGAACGACCGGGGGTAAAGCGCGGCCGATGGAGGGCCGCACATGTTAAGGGCACACTTATGACATAAGCGATATTACTTTCCTGCCGCTTTCCCGGGCTTCCGATTAGATCAATAAAAACCAGGAACGGAACGGAACCGCAACGGTGGTGGTGGTGGTGGTGGGCAATGTCAAAGTGACACGGGCCGCGGCGATGACAGTGCCGTTTTGCTATTTTTGCCTCGTAGCTAGAGCACTCTGGCACACACACACTCAGAGGTGCGACCATGTGGCGTAAGGCTTCGAGTTACATTTCTCCATTTCGTGCCGTCCGCCCTGCGGTGGTTGGGAGTTTATTGACCCGGCCTGGTGCTGGGCGATTAAGTTAAGTTGATGTTTTAATTGTCCTATAAACAGTCGAGGGCACTACTTCTTCTTGAAACGGACACTGGCGGAGGCGGCACATAAATTCAGACACGTGTAGCGTAACCGAGCTAATATTCGATCAATCGCTGGAGCGTTTGGTCTTACTTTTATCGCGCAAACGTGAAGAGCGATCAGCAACGTAAAGTTTTGCACTCAATTTGAGGTGCACTGTCCGGGTTTAAACAGGATGTCTTTGGCCAAGACGTCAAGAAACCAACTAATTGGTGCAGCGCAGACAGATGATCCACATCATGTTAAAGTGATTCAATTTAATTATTAAATACTCGCAAAACTCGAAACTTCAGGTATTTTACATACTCTTGTTAGTGATCGAAATCGAAAGGCGTTCAAGTATTTGGTGAAGGCTTCACTAGAGCGAATTGCTACAGACTTTTATCTCAACCTTTTTGGAACCTTCCCAATTCGATTGGATGCCTCGCGTGGCCTGTGGCATCTATTATTTGTTAATTTCTGTGGCGAGCCCAAACGGGCGATATTGAAACATTCGACAGTAGCCGACATCTATGAGGACATACTTTGTCGTAGCTTAGGCCTTCTTAGGTTATGAGTCTGTATGAAGTGCCGAACTAGTCAGCCGAAACCGAAAGAAAAGCCTCAGAGCTGTCTGTAAGTATGCGTTTCCTAGCGTTCGCCTTGTTTCTCGTTTATTTTCCTCTAATAGTAATAGTCCATCCAATAGTCCTAGTCCATCCAATGCACGGTTTGATAGCGGATTTTCGAATGAAGTATTTTCAATTTTCTGACGTTCGTTCGTTTCGTTTCTCACTTCAATATTCTTCTTCCTCTGCATGCATTCTAGTTTCGATTCGAGTGAGACCAGCTTCCTTTCTCTCGCTCTCGTTCTGTCTCTCTCAAACTGACTGGCTGGGCGTCGGCTCCGTCCTTCTTCAGAGGACACCACGCACAGACACCCTAGGTGCGCTGCAAATCGTTTTCGCAACCAATCATTTTCAAACCAATCGAAACCAGCAAATCATTCTCACTCGACACCGACACCACCACCGTCTTAAGGGCTCCATTAAATCGAGACGCTTTCCCGAGAGTTACGAAGGGTTTTCATTACACCCAAAGACGCCACTTTTCTTACCACCATTTCATTACGGGGCACCTTTTTAGGGTTAATATCCGACCGAAACGATAAACATCCTTTGTCATCAGCATGTCGCCCAAGAATAAACCGAAAAAAAAAACAATCGTCCCCATCTTGGCCATTAACTTGGCTCACGACGACCCTCTTTGACACCGTGCGAAATTATGTCCTCGGCGACCCGGGCGCGAAAATCGATCCTTTATCGGTCGCCCCTCCCCTTAACGGAAAAGGATATTTGCACCATTTGTTCAGGTCCTTTCGGTGGCCAAATCGACAAACCCGAAATAAAGCAATAATCGTGCGGTGGCGCGCTGACTTGCTCCCCGGCCTGGCCCGGATGGTCCCCGTCGGTCCGCCATTGACACTGCACGTGGAGCCGGACAGACACTTCTAATCGATCGGAAAAAGTCAAGATTGCTTAGCAGTCGTCGTCGTCGTCGGAGCAGCAGCAGCAGCAGCGGCAGCAGTCGGATCAGTTACGGGTCAACACGTGCCGAACGCTTCGAGCGTCTCATTAATATCTATTCTCCGGCGGTCCGGTGGTGATAGAACTCCGCGATTTTTGAAGTTTTCCGCCGACCTTCTACCATGGCTCTCTGTCTCTCTTTCTCTCCCTGCTTCGGAACTCTATTTCGAATGTCCTTTTTTACCCTCCAAGACGACCCCGATCTTAGCGTTGCGCAGCTCACAACGCAGACCTTAGTTTAAGATGTCTCCTTCTCTCTTTCTCTCTCTCTTTCTCTCCCTCGAGGTGCTCGCATAAGTGCTCTGTCACGCGCGTACAGCCTCCCAGATGGAACCGGACCCAATGATCGGCCGATTATCTTCCTCGGGCCGCCGACAGCCGGTGTTTGATTGATTATTTCCATTGTTGCGAGGAGTGTTTTCGGTGTTTGATTGAAGTTCCGCTTTCACTGTTTTGTCTCGCTCTCTTTCTTGCATACATCAGCCTTTCTCTCCCTCCCTCTCTCTCTCTCTGTGTTGATGGATTCATTCCGTTTCATTGATAATGGCCGATTATTTTCCCTTGTCCTTTTTTCACTACTTACCCAACCACCGCTATTGCATAACTGTAGGCGCTCGGTTCTGTTCGATGGCCCCGAAAACCGTCACTTTCTTTGTGTGGCAAGAAAATCAAACATGATTCGGAAAATTCATCGAACCGGAAGCTCGACGGGTGGCTCCCAAGCTTTGCGTTTAGCGCGATCCAGGGTTTCGCTTTACTATTCCGTTGTCGTTTGTGTTTGTGTAACTTTTGTGACACTCACTTTGTGGATCTGGCTCCCGGGGCCGTGGGCTCGCCGCCTAATTGCATTTCTATCAGTTTTAATTATCTTCCAAGAGGTGGTGGCGCCAGAGAGAAGACGGGAAAAAGCACAGCGCGGAATAAAAAGTGTTGGCGCTTCATAAGCATCGAAAGCTTCTTTAGCGTTTCACACCATTTTTGTGCCATCATCATTTTCCTGAATCGAATTCTTTCGGCCACAGAATCGCTTACCGGCGTTGGCTTCTGCCCCTCGGAGGCTCGATGGGGTGGCAATAAAATGTGAAAAGTGTTCTGCCCCACAACCCCCCGAAGATTAGCGATAAGTGTGCGCGTCGCCCGCCGCCGGCCGCCGGCGGTATGTCAGTGGTAAAATAATTGCCACCCGACGGCAAGTGAGAAAATTGAAAATTCCCGCTCGGTTCGATCGAACGGGCGACGTAAGATTTTGGAATGTTTTCTACTTTTCTTTCCCATCCGGTTGTTTTCTCCGTTTTTTCCCCCAGTCACTCCGTAAACGGAGCCGGAAGCTCATTTCCGGTCGGTATCGAGTTGATTAGATTTACGGTCGCCATCGTTCGGGGGTGACACCTTCGGCGGTCGATTTTCGTGGTTCGGGTTTGCTTTTTGTTTAGCAGGAATCTCTGGCCCCCGTTTTCCGCCCCTGGAGGTCCGGGTCACCCGTGGAAATGGCGGTGAGGTTAGTGTGGCCACCGTCTGGGAAAAGGCGGGACTTTCTCCAACGATGGTACCATATTTTGTGGCAATACTCCGCATCTGTAGTGACGCGTCTTCCTGTCTTCCGTTTCGGTGGCCGCGACGTCGCCCGAACCGATCAATCATGCGCCAACCATACTCACACTGTGTTCTCATTGATTCTCTCTTCACACACTTCATTTACAGGAAGCTCTGGCTCAGCTTAGAGGTATGTCGTCCGGCATGGGTAGGATAGGTGAACCGATAGAAACGTTGCAGTCCAGAGCACGCGAATTGGAAAAGAAGGTCTGTGTTTACAACTGTTTATCCTATAATACTCTCCCCCCGAAACTCAATCTCTCTCTAGCCTCCCACCTCATTACACCATCCGCTAACCGCGAATCCACCAACACCGCAATCAGCACACGAACAGAAAGAGCTAGCAAACATGCAGACGAACCACTAGTCGTCAGTAGAACTCGGTAGTCATTGACTTGATCCGTTTTGATTGCTGTTTTGTATTTATGTTGTCCACATGGGACTCTTCAACTAGAATAGTGACCGTGAAAGTCGTGAAAATGTGATAGAACCGCGGCTCAGCACCGCGACTCTGTGTGTGTGTGTGCCCCCATGTGTGTGTGTGTGTGTTTTGGTAGATGTTAAACAACCTTATCCTGTACCGATGATAAGAGTGTCACTCACTAGCATATCCAAGAAAATCGTCGGAAACGTGTCACGCACGTTCTCGGCCTACCGAAGCTCTGTCTGCAGTGTTTTCTCATTATTCTATCTAATCTACTGTTACTCGAATGCTTTTTTTATCTCAGATTTACCTATCTTTTCCTTACTACTCAACTTCCTTTTTGCTCCTTTTTCGATAGATACGATCCTAATTCTTGGTTCCCATTGGTTGTCAATTATGGCGCATTTGTGTTCGGTATGCATCGCGCCATTTCGCGTAACTTGGAATGTTCGTTCGGAGGTTAATTTGCTTTTAATCAGCCGTCATTAATTTTTCGGTTTTCTGTTCTTTTACACAACCCTTTACCATTTCCATTCAAAGGGTTTTAAGTTGTTTATTCATGCGAAATCATTCACCCATCAAATCATAAGCCAGCGAGCGTAATTACGCTCGAATTAAGATGCTGCCAATCTCATCCCCAGCACCAGCATCCATCTGCCCCATCTTCACCATGCTTCTTCATCATCCCGCTTTAGTGTTAGTGTTAGAATTTGCCTGCAGCCGTTCGGAGTTGTGGGCCGGCCAGCGCCGGCTCTATTAGTTGGCCGTTGAACAGAGCAAGCTCGTTGTGGCTGCGTGTGCGTGTGTGCGTGTGTGTGCGTTTTTCATTTTGTTATCCTTTCTTCACCGAAAGCAAACTGCAAACAGCTCCCATTGAGTGTCCCATTCGGCGCGGGGTGTGCGCCCATCTTTTAAATGGCTTCTGACGACCGACTTCTGCGTTTCCCATGCAAAGTTTCCCGGTGCTCCTATCGGGCTCTCTGTCTCCTTCCCAACGTCAGCCGTAATAACCGTAAAAGCGAACGTGCCGTGCCGTGCCGTGAGTGTGTCTGGTGTTTGTCTGGAGTCTTCGGGCCCACCGATTGGGCTCGCAAGGAAGAAAAGCTGTCAACAGACCGTCCTGTAGATCCGCCACTAACTAGCTCGACCATTTTCCCGACCACTGATTAGCAGCGCCGCGCGAGTTGATAGCCGCTCTTACCTTTGGGGGCCGCGGCAGAATCGAAACCGGATGGCTGGCCGACAGCATCGTCAACACCGCCTTCGCCGCCGGAACGACCTCGAAAACCGGTGAACCGATGCCACCGCGCCGGTTCCGCCCCGTCGACGGCGTCGTTCATTTTTCATTACACAAAAATGACGAAGTAATTAGCGAGGACACTAATGGCGGGCGGCGACGGGAAGGGATTGCCGTTCTCGCTCGGTGCTCGCCACTCGGCCACACCCGGCTGATCAGCAGCTTGTTATGCAATTAAAAGTGATAAATTGCAGACAAACCTCTGTGTGTGTGTGGTTGAGCTCCCTTCTCTTGAGGACTCTGTTGCTGGTGGTGGTGGTGGCAAAGGATAAATGGTATATCTTTTGCATCGGTTACCACAGTCGTGGCCAGAGCCACCATTTGCTCCGCTTTCGCGCTCTCTCCTTGGCGCAGCTTAGCGGAGCGTGAAAACGGCCGTTGATGATGACAATCCCCACCAGAGTGTCAGGTGAACGAGTTGTGTCCTGCTCCATTATTCGCGCGCCGTGGGTCCCTGCGAAATGGGGCCATCGCGGTCGCCATCGTGCCGAGCAGCTTTTAAATCAACGATCCGTTGCTTCAGTTTTAAGATGCCTGCTTGGGGATTGCGTCACGCTTGAGTCGGCGACCGCATCTAGGTCTCTAATTGGCGCACGTCTCACTTTATCGGCCACAAAAAAGGTGAGCAGTTTGACCCCAATGAAAGTGGTCGAGTGAGAAAGGCTGCGCTGAAAGAATTACAAATTGCGCTACCAACTAAATCCATCCGGTCAACCCGGCGGCGGCGGCCCACTTTACGAACACAATAAAAACGTAAATATTTTTAATCAAACATCTTGGCATCGTTTCGGCATCTTTCGGCTTCGGTGCCGAAGTGTCCGGGCCATAATTTTGTTGGCGAATTCATTGTGGGCCACTATTGCCGTCGTGGTTGGGCGGGCCTGACGAGCTTGTCCGTGTGTCGCCCATAATTTCCATAAACATATTTTCGGGTTTCCATCGAAAATGTGGATGTCCCCAGCGGTGGCCGCTGGCCACCCAGTGCTGTGGAGTGGTGAGAATATAATATTTCTCACTTGCGGCCTCGGGCCCACCGATAACGGGCTCGGCGCCCAGCGCCCCAAAAGAATGCCCGAAAGCATTTCGTTTATCGGCAGTACAGGCGACGACAGTTGCCCCTTTTTCATGATCTCATGATTCGCCGAAAGCGGATTAAATATGTTGCGGCGGTGCGGCGTCAGGCGAGACACGGTGTCGGGCTAGGTCTTCGGTAGCATCCCGCTCACGTTCGGTACCGGTTGGCGCCCTCCATTGCGTCAGCGGCAGACGGGACGAAACTTGGGCCTCCGTGCACAGCATGCATTGTTGTCGCTTTTCCCGAACTCTGAATAACTGAATTATTTGAAGAAGAAAAAAAAATGCCGATATGTTGGCCCGGTGGCCCATTCTGTGGGCCACTATAGTTTCCGGCTCTTTCCGGCGGCGCTTTTCAAGTGTGTTCAGAAAAGAATAAAACCTTAGGACATTCTTCCGGTGGAAATGTAAATAAAATCATGTGCGGAATTTGGGCTTGCTGGGTGAGGAAGACATTTTTTACTGTTCGCCGTTCGTCCGCACCTAGCAGATGTTTATGTATTTCACTAAGACACACATCCAAATGTTGGAAGTTGTCCAAGAACATTTAAACATCAAGCAATAAACTAAGCAAGATACACACTGTATATAAAATAGCTGGTTCCAGCATAATAACTGAATAGCTTCTGTGGGGTTTCTATCGGTGATTATTCATTACGTACAGATGTACCATTTTGTAGTTGGTCGACCAGCGCGTTGAACGCAACGAACAACTTTACTCGGCTGAGCAAAGGTTCAATTTCACACTTGTCAAGCCCTGAGACGTTTCTTTACTTTTAACCGCCTTATAAAGTATGGACAAAGCAGCCCATGAAATTGGATTGAAATCATTGCTTGGTAAAAGCTTCATAGAAAAGACATTCGTTTTGACAGTTATCTTGTATCAGTAAGAATGGTACTTAAAGAAAAAACTTAACGAAATAAATTCACGAAAAGGCTCACTGGTACTAAACAAAGCCTATGACTGTATCTTGAGCATCTTGAACAAAACCGGACAACCATTGAGTCATTACTCGAAGGGTTTCTTTGATGCGTTGTAAATCACGCCATGAAGCATCGGTTTTCCCGCATGACACCCCCTGAACTGTCCGAGGCCAACTTATTACAACCAACCCCCCGTCGGACGGAGTAATGGGGAATTTCAGGACTTGGGTGGTGACCGCACGCGATAGCCAAACGCGTCCAGACGTCCCGCGAACTTCATCAGTGTTGTTGGGCCTCGTCAATGTAATGGCCTCTCGGGTTGGGTCTAATGAGCTGTCTAAAAACTGCTGTCACCCGACCCGAGAGAGACACCAACTCTCCGCATCCGAGCAGCAAACTAATGACATAAAGTATCCTTCGAAATGAGATGCGTTTAACGGCAACCTACCCAGCCCCGTTCCGAGTGGAACACTTTTCCTGTTTGCCAACACAACGTACTGTTCGTATGGTTTTTGCTCACCGCTAAGATAACAGTTCTGCCAAGAAACTTGCCAGTAAAGTCGCCGATTTTGTCGGCAAGAATTGACTCCGCTGCACTCGTCGTTGGTTGAATGTTAACGAATCAAATGTTTATCGTAACGATTCCTCGTAGAGTTGGTGTGCTCCGTTGCAAAAATAAAACGCAAAGAAATTACATGCTACAGATCAGGCTTGAAATGGTCGAAACAGTAAAATATAGCATACAGCATTACCCAGCATCAGAGCCGTTGCTGGAGAGTCGGCTTCTTTCGCTCCATCTGAAACGTTAGCAAGTGCCATCATCTTATCATCCGATCGTCTGCAAAGCTTTTCTAGTAGATCTTGCTCTATTTAGTCCGTGCGCTTCGGCTCTGTTCGTTATTGCTACCCTTTTGCTTTCGTTTGTAGTGACGTTGAGTGTGTATGAGTTTTTGCGATTAAATGTTTGTTTCTCTGTTGTGTCTCTAGCGCTAATCTACGTGGCCATTTCACGCGTCGAAACCGTTCGATGGCTAGTCCACGGCTAGCTGCTCAACGGTCCATCGCCGATTAGTCGTGGCGCATGAAGGTGCTTTATCGCTCCGCTCGTTTCTACTCTTCTAAATATCCTTTTTCGTTTCGGTAATGGTAATGTTGTGCCCGCTTCTGTTTACACTCTAATACTCGCAACCCTAAGCAGGGCCGTACTTGCTCGCTCGTCCTCTTTTCCTCCCTGTGATCCACGGCTGCCTTGGCCACGCAACTCGCTCTCTGTGTCGTAGTGCTATTTGTTTGTTTTTCTTCGCCAAAATGCGCCACCCAGTGTTTAGTGTTCAACTACTACAGTCACCAAAACAAAACAGAAACAGCTCACATCACATCCCACAGCCCCGAGCGGCCCAAAAGTGGGGCCCCCACAACGTGGAGCCCTCGTAAAACCGTAAAATGGCAAAGGCCTACGCGTCGGCTTCGGAACAAAAACCGGAAGATAAATCCTCCCAACTCCCAACAAGCCCACACACACACACACACGCACAGAGGCACACGGGCAAGCCACACCGATGAAGCTTTTTAATCTAGTCAAAGTATGAAACAACAGCAACAGTAACTGTCCAATAGAGGGGCTCAACTACGCGTAGCCGCTAGCAGAGTGTTGGAACAACCAAACCGATGCCACACAAACAACACTGCCCGCACCTCTTCTACTTTCCCCACACACGTACACACACACACACGTAAACGCCTCTCTTCCACGGTGGCCAAAAACCAACAACACCGCCATCCACCACCACGAGAGAGAGAGAGCGGCGAGGAGATACAGAAGGCGACCGAGAGAAACAAAAAATCAACTCCATGATTGTTCTATTTTTTCGGCCCCAAACCGCCCCAAAACCGACCGACCGACCGACCGCCGGACCGAATGAATCCTTGCCCCTGGCCATTTTGAAAACCGACCTACCCCGAACCCCACACCTACGCAGGCCGCCCTCGAGACGGTGCGGTGCGAGGAGCTGCAGCTGGAGCTGTCGGCTTCCCACAAGTCCCGACCGGGCCGGGCCACGACCACCGTCCCGGGCAGCACGTCCACGAGCGCCATGCTCAGCTCGCTCGGGGCAACGACCGGCGGTGGGGACGGCAGCGGCGGCCTGGGTGTTGGCAGCTCTATCAACACCAACCACTCGTCCACCATCACGGCTACCGGTGGTGGTGGTGGCGGCGGCAGCGGTGGCGGTCCCTACGGCAGCAGCACCGGCTACGGCCACAGCAACAGCAGCGCCCTCGAGCGGTCACTAGCGGCCACGGGTTATGGCATGAGCGCCGCTTCCGGGGGTGCCCTCGGCGGGCTCAGCACCAGCCTCGGGCTGAGCAGCAGCAGCGGCGGCACCAGCAACACCGGCGGCAGCACCGTCACCTGGGCGCCCACGCCCACCGGAGGACACCAGCAGGGCAGCGAGATTGATAGAATAATGGCAAAGATCGAACAGGCACGTTTATCCATTGCTAATGTATGTGTGTTAAACTAGAGACCTACTACTACTACTACTACTACTACTACTATTACCACTACCAACTGCATTCGTGCCGCCCGTTTCGATTGAGCTCGTTTTTCGTTCCTTTTCCGTTTCCTGTGTTTGTGTTTTTTTGCGCGCATTTTGTTCGCCGTTTGGCCCATGTTTTCGAATCGAATTTAACGCTTCCGTTAAGCTGTACCACAAACAACCGTCCGCCCGAGTTCCGGTGGTGCCCGAGTTTTTCAAGAATTGATTTATTTCCGTTCGGTTTTTTTACTCGGCGCGGCCCAGGAGATGCACCAGAATTCAGTGGCCCTAGAATAGAGCATAGAATAGACAATAGCCCGGTGTCGATAGATCCGTGTTTTTGATCGTTCCTTCAATAGATTTTGTAGTTTCAGTTCCGATGTTTGAGGCGAAGGTTAGGTAACGCCCTTACGTCCGTGTGTTTTGCAGCTGTACAAAGCTCGGTCTCAGCGCCCGAAGGTCATACTTTTTGATCCTCGTAATCATAGACTAGCGATCGTAGAGTCGAGACCGCCGGGAGTTTTCTGTTGTTTTAACTTTGAAATATTTAAAATCGTTAGTTTTCCACCTCTCTTTTTGCTTGCCTTGCGTTTACCGCGTTTTGAATCATGTTCGACCATTTTACGCCACCGGTTTTCGGTTCGTCGCGTGGCACCGAAGCCGCCACCGCGGGCACGAGGCGGACCGAGACGGAGCGCCGGCGGACGGACGGACCGACTGATACCAACCGATCTCCTGTCCTGCTCGCTCGTTTTAGGACAATCGCATACTGGCCGAGCTCGAGCATCCGCGCACAACCGGCCCGATCATGTCGTCGGCCCTCGGCGCCAGCGGGCTGCCGAGCGTGTCGAGCGTCGGGCTCGGGCTCAGCTCGCACCACACGCACCACCCGTCGCACCTGCACCAGGCGACCAGCCTGGCGTCGCAGATCACCACCTCGGCCATGCTCGGCGGCCTGTCCGGGCTGACCGGAGCCACGGTGCCCCTGAGCGGGGCCGGCACGCTCGGCAGTGACGGGCGGGCGGCCATCAGCGCGGCGGCCATGGCGGCCGGCCTCAGCTCGATAACGGGCGGCGTCGGGTCGCTCGGTGTCACTTCGAGCGCCTCGAGCCACGCACTCACCGACTGCCAGTACAGTGCACTGACGTCGTCCACGGGCGGCAGCAGCGGCGTCGGCGGCGGCGTCGGCAGCAGCTCCGCTTCCGCGAACCATCACCATCACTACTCGACCAACGCCAACGTTTCACCACTGCCAAGCCGCGCGAACCCACTGAGCACCACCATGCCACCCCTCTGCCAGGTGTGCCTCACGAAAGTTTCTCGCCCCATCTCACACCGTCTTGTCCCCTATCCTGACCACACTCCAGCAGCAGCCACCAGGCGTCTTCATCCGGTTTACGGGCAACTAGGCGCCTCCATGCCATTTAACCGGTGCCAGAGTCAACCAGAGTAGTGTCTGTCCTTACGAGAACCCCTCACGCGCACACCCTCATTATACATTACATACGTACACACACACCGTAACCCCGCCCCGATTGGCCGATCCATTCCACCTCGGGGGACCTCGGGGCGCGCGCCGTAGAGTAAGCCACCGTTGGCCGTTGGAAGTTTCCTTTCCCGTACGCTGCCGAGTATGTTGTTCCCCAGCGCAAGCGCGAGTAGATTAGCGTATCCCTCCTCCGTCCATCTCTAGTGTCCCAGCCCCAAATGTATTCGTTTGGCTGCATGCACCGTAGTTAATCATGGAACCCCCAACATCAAGAACAACCGTATCCGTAGTTTGTCCGTAGTTGGAACGTTCGGTTAACCATCCCAGTCCATCTCTCGTTCGCTCACTGTCGGAGGTCCTCGCGTTCACTCATCCAAGCGCTCCGAGAAGAATGGGCTTTGGTCTGAAGAATATGCCCACTGGGGCCAGGCCTGGCCGTCCGTGTCTTCGTGGGTATCTTTTAGAATTATATTAAATTCGTTTATTGAAATTGACTTCACGAGCGGCAAGTAAGGTTAACGTCAAAATGAAGCTGCTGCTTGTTTTCCTACCCAGCAGGAAACCACGGACCACCCATTCGATTCGGCCGCGACGCCCGCACCGAACGCGCTCGGTGGCCATCTATTTTTGTGTTGGCGGAGTTTGGAAAATTTCATTTGCGCTCCCGCGGTGCCCACGCTCGCGAAACCAACACCGACCGGCCGCCTACGGCCTGCCAGTTGGTGCCACAAACGAACTCTCACTTTCAATTACCGTTCACAGATCTAATGAAATTGATTATGCCGCACGGGCCTCTGGGTCGCTGGGTTCGATGTCGGGGCTTGGAACGAAAAAAGCGTATTCCTTCTCTGCGTTCAAAAGACTCGCAGCGGAGGCGGCTGTAAACGAGGAAAGTTGGAACTATGAATTTTTAACTCACGTTCCCCATTCGTCTCAATTAAGGGCCACTTCCCTGTTCGGGACGGGGCCACCGGTCGAAGCACCACTCGGGGCGGAATTGAAACCACCGATCGATCGACCCTTTTTCGGTTGTGACCCTTTTGCGGTGATTCCGTTGCTCTTCGGAGCTCCCCCGGCAGCTGGTCAGTTGCGTAAACATGTAAATCACTCCCATCTTGACGCGGACGTTCAAGCCAGCCCGGCTGCCGAAACTGCTGGAGTTTCGGGTCGACCACCGCAAGAAAGCGAACCGGGATAATCAACCGGGTAGTTCCGGCTCTAGATTCTTCTGAAGCGATAAAAAATGAAGCTTTTTCTCAAGTTTTCACCAAAATGAGGTACTTTTCTGCGGCCCAACACATAACACAACAGTAAGCATACACAGGAGGTTGGCCATTGGAAGTTGAAATACTTTTTTTCCTTCTTAGACGAACGAACTGGGCCGTATTTGTGAGTGGAAGCATTTGTTTCCTAAAAAGCCAAATCAAACCATTATTGTATGAAGAGTCTTTTATTTTGGGGCAAGGAAATAATAATCACAAATAAAAGTCTGGCGACGTATAATCTGCTGATCTCGGTTGCCAGTCAAAATCGCCCTTTTTCGATATCAGTCGTCCTGGGAATAATGATTGCAATAAATTGATTGTTAATTGAGCAGCTGTGTGACATGTGGCACCGTTCCGTTGGACCCTTAAGCTTCTATGGCATTTTCACGAACAATTGGCATCAGCTCCTCATTGACGGTTACCATAGCTCCTTGATCGCCTTCCAAAAAAGAGTAAAGAGGCGTCTGTAGGATTGGTCTCCATTTAACGAAAATTGTGCCTTGTCAGACGTGACGACGATTT
Source organism: Anopheles cruzii (assembly GCF_943734635.1). NCBI lineage: Eukaryota > Metazoa > Arthropoda > Insecta > Diptera > Culicidae > Anopheles > Anopheles cruzii. The sequence continues at coordinate 27,888,151 of NC_069145.1, forward strand.
AGAGCTTATTTTGAATGCATAGCCGGAAAAAAATTATCGCGTACTTTTGGAGTGTCCTGTTCCATGCTTAAAACGGTACTGAAATGACAGTACTGACATTAGTCGATCAGACAACTAATCTCAAAGGTACACGGTTGCCCGATGCTTCCACTTCCGATGACCCACCCTATAAATGGAAGAGTTCAATAGACGTGTTCAACATTTTTGTTTAACTTGCAATATCTTTGATAACATCTTAGCAGTTACCAGTTATCTTCACTCATCAACAAGAGTTCTTAAGAGTAATTTAAGCAATAAAAAACTGGTCAAACGTCAAAGCTTACCCACATGGGATGGTAGGATGACTCGACAAAGTGTAAGACAAAGCAGCACCAGCAGCACCTTGGCGACCAAAATTGATTTAAAACGGTGGGTCGGAGTGATGTAACGCCGTGGCATGCCTTCCTTGCCACCAGTCCGAATAGTAAATCATACAGTTCCATGTTATCTACTGCACTCGGAGCCCACGATGCACTCGCTTGTCGCGCAAAACATGATGCCACTGCTGGATGCACCCAGTTTTACGATGCACAGCACCCCAGCCTCCCAGCGGCCGCCGATAGCCGTTGGCGCCAGCAGCGTTGTGCAGGGCGAACGATAAAAGTGTTGTTTGTTGCCGGTGCCCGACGTGTTGCAACCTTGGTGAGGTCTTGATTTATTTATTTTTCCACATCCTGCGAAGTCGGACGACCGAGCACCGACCGACCGGCCAACCAAAGCCTGGGCGATCCGAAGTTTCCAAAAACATCCTGCCTGCCTCTGCCTGCCCACACGTCCGTCCTCCTGTCGGTGTTACTTTGCTCGCCAGCGAAAACAGGATGCCGTTCAGCGGCGGCAACTCTCAACTCTCGAAGCGATCCTCGGGGAGAGCTTCAACCGTTTCGGGGATGGTTGTGGGCCCTGACCGACAGCTGTGGGTGGTCGTTTCGGAGGTTCCATCGAGACACGGGACGCATTCATATCGCAACGGATATCCATCCATGTCCGACACCGCAGTTGAGATGGGTTTTCGAAGAAAAATGATAAAACAAATCGAACACTCGACACCCGGGAGCCGTCCTCGAGGACGACGCCGAGACCATTCGGAGTCCCCATTCGGTGCCGGAGTTCACCAAATAATGCACATGTTATCGTGCACTGGCCAGCCCGAGCAACCCGAGTCCCAGTCCGCACGATGCTTGGAAAACCATACAGCAAATGTGTGTAATTCCATAAATTTGGCATTTATTGTTTTCGGGCTGGCCCGGTCGGTCCCGGGCCACCGATGTGCGCCAGGGAATGTTCGATCACGTAACCGGCGGACGGCAATCTGCTCGATATTGCTCTCGGAATTGGCATCAACAGCAGCAGCCCCACCGTTTGGCTTTTCGGACTACGAGGCTGCGTGATGCGTGGTGTGGCTTGCGGAATCACGGCCACCGCAAGCCAAGAAGCCGTGCATGGTTAACATTCGACCGGACACATTCGAGCGAAGCTTGCCCGGGGGGCCGGCCAACACGTACGTAAAAAGGGGAAAAGGTTTTCTGGTACATACTTAAGATGTTGTTTTAACACTAACGACAAGACTGAAGGTGGTGGACATTGGAATGTTGACTTTTCACGGCCGGCCATTAATTAAAAGCAGACCGTAACAAAAATTAAATCCCTGATGGGTTTAACCATTAAGCCCTGCTACCAATACAGGGGTCAATAAGTTCGAATCTTCTTTTCAAATTGGTTCTACTTCAAACGCTCCCTTGATTAAATAATTAGTACATTAGACGACATTGTAGCGATTCAAGCGGCTGTAACACGCTAATAAACCTACCGACACATAAACGCCCATGATTTTTTAATCTGTCATACGATTTGCACAAATATTAATGCATTTGAAAGAGGAGAACGTACCTCTCAAACTATGTTACTAAGAAGTAGATGGTGCTGGATTTTTGTATCGAAAAAACCTCGCTATTTAAAAGACATTCTGTCCATTGTCACAGATAGACGTTACCAAATCATTTTTCTGGTTCTTTGTACTTCTCATCTTTAAATAGCGCTCCAATTCTATAGCAAACCATCTTTTAGACTTATTGACCCACCTATTAAAAGGTTTGCCTAGCAACCAAACAAAAATTGGCAACTTTAAGACCTCGTAATTAATTTTGGGTAATTGATACACTGCGCGTAAACCCTGCGCGCTTAATAGCGCAATTCATCTTCAAAACACCACAGGGCGCCCCTGAGGCTCTAAAATTAGGCCAAAGCCATACATAAAAACCCTGTTGTTTTTTTATTGGCCCCTCGTTTAAAACCTGCCAACAAATCTCGGAACCTCCAGTAGCTTCCGCTCGATTTGAGGCATCAAACAGTCGATAATTTTATTTCGTTCGCCTTTGGTGGACCCCGTAAAAAAACGGAAAGCACCGAACCGATAGGATCCCACGCCCAGGTTGAATCTGGCACCCGAAATTAGTAGGATGAGACCTCGGCTCGCTCGCTGGACCCATAGCCTTCTCGAGCGGCCATTTGCCTGATGCGTCTTTCTGCGGCACGGCTGGAACCAATTCTGTTTTTTTCTTCTTGGTTCCCGTTCACGACTTCACAGCTTTCAGCGTGATAGGCTTCGTCTGTAGGGCTGATGGAATCATTCGAAACACGACGGTCCTTGGACCGCCGCCCGGTGACGCTCGTCTCGATAAATTGGCAAAGGACTCGCGGAGAAGAAGCAGAAAACGTCCAAAAAACTTCCGAATTCCGCATGACGCACCGCGCATAGCCGACGTCGAGTCGGTTGTGTCCGATTTTTCCGGACGTTGCGTTCGACACTCGAGAGAGAGGACGCGGCATAAAACACCGCTTTTGTGTGTGTGTGTGTGTGTGGATTCATAAAACAACGGGCCACAAGGAGAGTGCGAGCAGGAAGAGAAAGGCGTAGCAGCGGCGGCTCACTAACCAAGCACGCCGCACACCATTCGAAAACGCTGCCTTGGCTGGCTGGCGCAGTGCCTCGCGGACGTTGCTCGGAGCAGAACAGCGCAAAAGTGTTGTCATCGCGGAAAGGGATCATTTTTTTTGCTCGTCATCCCTTTTTTGCTCGTCCTGCCACGTGTCCGAACGGTGTTTCGTTGCCCGCCCTTTGCGTCTGCTACCTGCCAGACTTCAGGTCCCGGTACCGGTCCGTGAGCAACGTTTAATTAAGAATCAACGCTTCTGGCCATTTAGCTCGTGATACAAACGAGCTGCGGCTCGATTCGAATTCCTTTTCATCCTTGCCCCGCAAGAGAGTGTCCTCGCAAGCGCGCGGGTGTGCTCGTGTGTGTGTGTTTGTGTGTGCACGATGTAATCCACCGGAAAGCTGGAGAGTACACACGGAAAGCCTTCGCGTGGTTGTGGTGCGCAGGTGACCCACTGTGTGCCTCTGAGCTCGAGTGGTTCCGTCTGATAAACGGTTCCTAGCACCGATCGCACCCGGCGTGCCGGCCGGTTCTGGTGCTGATGGAAGTCGTTAACTTGCGCCCGTCGTACGCTTGTGGCTTTCGTCGCCGAGAAGCTACCTGATACGGGGGAGACTTTGAATTAAATATTTGTCCACCCAAATGTGCCACCCTAATGAGGCTGCCGAAGCTTCGGAGCGTGCGAGACACTTTAACCGCGCGTGTGATACGGATCATTTGAAGAGAACTTAATGTTAATGCTTTAAACTACTGATCTGAGCCAAGGATGTTTAAACTGGAATTATGTTCGAATATCACCTCAACACTTTCACTTCATTGTGCGAGACATTTTACCATTTTACATTTTGGCAAAAGCGTGCAATGTAATGTTCCATCGTCTTGCCATGAAACTTGAAACCGTATAGCATCAAGGACCTCGGCTAAGAACCAATCCTAAATGAAAAAAGACAAACTTTAAAATATCTAACAAGTCTCACAATATTCAACATCCTAGAAATGACTAACAAATGATCGTTAATTAAATAAAGCCGTGGTATCTCTCGCATCAATGAACTAATTCCACGGTGGAAAAAGGTCAGAACTATGCCATCGGCCCAACTCTGAAGTACACGAGCAATTTTGATACCATTTTAATCATTTACTTCGTATAAACTGGAGGATCCATATCTGCTTCAACTTCAATGCTTAAATTTTGTTGATTGAGTCTCTAAACGTTATCGCAACGGCACCTGATGCTGCCAGGACTTCGGCTACCGATAATATCTATTCTTTGATAGTTCACGAGCACACACTTTGCGAGTGCTCGAAAAACAGCTTGAACGGTACAACTTTATGCAGTGACATTTACGCCTGTGAACCGGTTAAGGCGACGATGAATAACGTTCGATTGAATTTCCATTTGCTGATCAATGACCTTTTCTAGGATGTATTGAACTATAACAAACAATTTAAAGCCAATAACTTCACTGGGTAAAACAATCAAATATACGTTAGTGAGATGAGATTGAAATACCCCAACAATCCGATTGTTAGCGTAGAGAACGTTACTTTACATCGATCGTCCATCTCTGGCCTGTCTGAGATGGAGTCGATAAGTTATGGGTCGAGGTTTGGAGACAACTCCTAATCCAAATTAGGTGTCAGGAGGACGGAGCAAAGCTGCCGTCGGTTGCGGTAGGACTGCGACTGCGAGGAAAACCCTCCACAATCCCCGGGAACTCATGGGAACTCACGTGCGCACACATTGAGTGCCGAATGGAGACGCCTGGTTGGTCTCGGTTCGTGATCGTCACAAACTGTCGCCATCTCGCCATTGACTCCAACTAACCATCCGCCACTGTCAGCTGTGTTCCGGGTGGTCCGGTCTGGTCCCACAAATTCCGGACTCCCTCCCCACCCCGCCTACTTCCCCCTCGCCAAGCCATCCTCCGGGTTGTAGTTTATTTTCGTTCCACGCCAAACCGGGTGCACACATTTCCATATTCATGACGGATTTTCCGAACCACGGCCCGGCGCCGCTGCTCATTTGAATGCGGGCTGGGCCAATATCGTCCGCGGTGTGAGGCCCCCCCTCCGTGTTTCTCGCACTCCGCCCTTCACTACGCCATCGCACAACCCATTCAATCATCTAGCAGGCCGAAGAAAAATCCAAATCCCGGCCCGAAAAAGGGAGCCTGCCAAGTGTTCAGGAGTGACACCGCCCTTCCCCCCTCACACACACATACACACCCCCGCACATGTTGTGTGTCACCGACATTCCCGACTAGCGAAGTGGCGGGGTGGCGGTGACCAAAACCGTTTGTTTGCTCAATTTTCTCGTCCTTTCTCTCGTCCGTCTCGTTCTTCCTCGTCGCATCGCGTGTGTGGGACCGTTCCGGGTGGGACAGAGCACGACCATGCCCGTCCTGTCGCTACACAACACCCACTCGATACCGTCGGGCTCGGCCAGCTACACCCTCGGGTTGAGTGTGGCCCCGGTCGCCTCGTCCTACACCTTCCCGACGCACTCGGCGACGACCGGCGGGCTGGCGAGCGTGCTCGGCCCGTCCGGCGGCGTCAGCGGAGGCATGTCGGGCCTGACCGGGCTCGGCACCGGCCTGAACCTCACCTCGACCAACCCGCTCACCAGCACGCTCGGCACAAACCTGGCCAACTACAACACGAGCGCGTCCTACTCGACCTACACCAACCCGCTGCTCGGTGGCGTCAGTTCCAAGCTCAACATGAAGCCGCTCGACGAGCTGGATCTGCTGGCGCGGTACGGCCAGCGCGGCGGTACCCCCTGCTCGCCCATCCCGCCCACCAACTGGGGCCTAGATAGCTATAGCGGCATCGACGGGGTCAACCCGGCCTTCATGCACACCCAGAACCGGTCGCTCATCGGCATGGAGCTAGACGGTACGGCCGGCTCCAGCCTGGATCCCCGGCACTCAGCCCACTAACCACAATCCTCTCTCTCGCACCGGCAGCGCGGTCCCATGGGTTAACCCTGAACGGTACCGGCGAGCCGCAGGTCGACATGCTGGACATCCCGGGCAAGGGCAGATGCTGCGTGTTCATTGCACGGTTCTCGTACGATCCGCCAGAGTAAGTACCGAGTGCCAGCGAGGCCACGGAGTGAGCCTAATGGCCGGTCTCCTTCTTGCAGCGTGGAAGGGTCGGAAGGTGAGTTGGCGCTGTGCGCCGGCGATTACCTGCTGGTCTGGGGCAACGGCGAACCCCAGGGCGGGTACTTCGATGCGGAACTGCTGGACGGCAGACGGGGCCTGGTGCCCGCATCCTTCGTGCAGCGACTCGTAGGTAAGTGTACTCTCGGCTCGGACCAGGACCCCAGGGTGTTCCATCTTGGTCGTAACGGCGTTCTCTCTTCATCTCTTGCTGTCTCGGACATCTACAGGGGATGACCTGTTGGAGTTCCACCAGGCGGTAGTGTCGACGCTGCGCGATGCCGACGACGCCCCGATCCCGCTCGATCCGGCACCGCGGCCGTCGAGCAACCCGCTCATACCGCACACATCCGAGGACCTGGCACGGATCAGCGAAACCCACACCGACCTCGGTCAGGACCTGGACGATGAGGCCGACACAGGTGAGCCCGCTCTGCCCGTTGCGATGTCTTCCACCCTCTAAGCTCCCTCCTTCCCACTGGATTCTTCTCTGTTCCCCTCTCTCTCTGTCTCTCTCTATCTGAGTCTGCCGTTCACCTTTCTGCCTACTTCATGTGTAGTTCACCAAACCGTAGTTCCTTGAATGCAGACATAGCTCCCCTGTCCCCCCTCTAGTTGTGCTCTGTGTTCTAGCTCTCTACGAGGTTTGTTCAAAAAGTATCGCGACTTTTCAATTTCCGCGGGCTACGTATATCCGATTTCCGATGTTTTTGTGGCGTTGGATTGCTACACATGTCAGTGATTTTTTGGTGAAAAGTTGAAAATTTTTGAAAAATCAGTCAATTTTTGACAATTTTTTTAGTGTGCACGTGTCTTGGCCCATCGTCGATTTTTGTCTCTTCCAAAAAATGGATGGCAAAGAATCTTTATCAAATTTTGTATGAAAAACGAAATAAAGTACTCGGACGCAATCGAAATGTTGATTGTGGCTTATGGTGAAGCTTTTAAGACCAAAAGCATTGCTTATCGGTGTTTCAAATTTTTCTCAGTAGGCCGAGAAGATGTGAACGTCGAAAAGCCTACTTTGATCGATTGCGAACAGTTTTGCTTGCAGTTTTCTTCGATTGCAGGGTCGTGTTTCATCACGAGTTGATGCCAAAGGGTAGAACGGTCAATAAGGAATATTACCTAAAAATTATGTGCAATTTGCGCGAAGCAATCCACCACAAACGTCTGGATTTGTGGAAAAACAAAAATTGGCTTTTGCGACACTGCTAACACATCGTTGTTTCTGCGCGAATTTTTGGCCAAAACAACTCTCTAGTGATGCCAAAGCCACTTTATTCCCCAGATCTGGCCCCCTGTGACTTTTTCTGTTTTTTACTGTTTCCAAAACTTAAATTACCGCTTCGTGGTCAATTAGAGTTTTGGCGTACACAAAAATCGACGATGAGTCAAAACACGCCCAAGCAAAACAGCTGTCCAAAATTTACTGATTACTCAAAATGGCCGAAATTTCTACCATAAGTCACTGACAAGTGTAGCAACCTAACGCCACAAAAACTTTGAAAATCGGATATACGTAGTCCGCGGTAATGGAAAAGTCGCGATACTTTTTGAACAAACCTCGTATGTGTGAGTGTGATGAAAATTGTAGCAAAAGCGCGCGACCCTCGCCGTGGGCCGTGTCTTCAAAGTCATACACAAAACCTCCGGCTCCAGGAATAAACAGATCCCTCGTAGTCCACACACACACACACCCTTTGTCCACCGTGGTGGCCGTCACTTGAAAGGGTGATGCCCGGCAGTGGCATCCTATTTACGCCCACAGAGACCAAGTAAAACCACCCCAAACCTTAGACTCACTCAGAGACCCAAAAGTCCAGGACTCTCTCCGCTGCGAAGCGGACCAAACAAATGCGCGCACACACACACAATGAAGGTCCCTAATCCCGGGAAAGGCCCCGAGATATCCGCTCCGAGCCAGTAGAAAGGCAGAGCGAAACATGTCGTCGACATTATGCGCAAGAATTTCAAGGATCCCGTGGCAAAAGGCATTCCGCCCCGGCAGCGTTCGACCTCGTGACTGGAGTGGCATTCCTTCCCTGGCACTTCGTGGCATTTTTTTGGCCATGGCCAAATTTTGGCAACGCTACGCGCTGAAGACGCCCATTGTCAGAATTGTGAGACGCCTTCCCGAGACCCGGTCCCCCCGGTCCCTGGGGGGACTGCGTTTGACATGCTGCGGTTTGGGGATACGTGGGCAAATATGCAGTGTCGATAGAACAAATTGTCAGACCGGAAGATGGGAACTTCACTTAAAACATTCTTCGGGACTGCTGGGGAGGGTTTCGGTTGAGTTCCCGGCCGTTGCTGTATGTCTTTTTATTGCACGACACAACAACAAGAACTTCGACAACGCCAAGAGTCCCGTGTTTGCGGGGGAAGGTTTATCCAGATTCACACGACGGTCGAATCCAGCTTTCCCCAGCTTCGATTGCGTTGTGTTTGACATTGAGGCGGCCCCGGGAGCCCGATAAAACCTCGATCCAAGTCGTTGGCGAAGTAATGGTCTTCGGAGCGTTGGGACGAGTTGCTTCGGGTTCGGGTGTGACCCTGAACCTGCCCACAGGAGCTTGTTACGCGTCGGTGCCGGAAGCGTTATGCAATAAATCAATATCCAGGTCAGTAAGTTATGCGGATACCCCACCCCGTAGCCAGCGCCCGGGATGGTGCCGCTCCGGGAGTCTATTTTATCGACACGCTTTTCCCTGGCCTCGTACGGCGGGCAGAATGGTGGACGAAAAAGGAGGTGCTCTGGTCTCGGGTTCGGGTGCCACTAAAGTAAATAGCTTCCGAGATTATGATGCTTGACATAAAACGATTTCAGCAGCCACGAGATAAATACGCCAACGACGGCGCGCATTAGCCGACGGCCTGCGATATGTTGCCGCGAATATTAACTATTAGTTTTAATGAAAAGTCCTCTCGAGCGCCGGAAGCACTGTGGAAATGCGATCACGCCTTTCGCTCGACGGCCATAGTGCGGTGTGGTGGCACCTTCATCAACCCGGGACCGGGAATGGCTTCATTTAAGGAACCAATTTTCGTAGCGTAGCTCCATAAGTTCACGCTATAGACGACTCGAACACGCTCCGACACCTGATAAGAACAGTTGGCAAACTTGTCGCTTGGTGACTTGGCGGTAGACTCACACACGACCCCGCGTTGGGTCGTAACATGGGTTCTCCATTTGGAAGGTCACTTCCGCGGAGTTCCTGGCAAGTTCGTCAGCGGCGTCATTAAGTTCGTGTTTTCCCCCCGGGTAAGCGGAGCGGTAGCGCAATGCAGTGCGCCTATCGCGCCTCCGAAGTTCGCTCGCATGTTAGGACCTCATTTGGGACCTCGGCACTACGGCATGCAACGCCGTGCAACCCCGTGCACCGATCTCGCCCTGTTACAATTACAACTCAACTGTTGCCTCGCACCACAACGCCTGAACGCCCTTTTTAAAACCCGTTTGATCCTAAAACAAGTCATTATGTCACCCCATAAGTGTGCCATTGATACATTTACGTGGTTTGTTCAAAAAGTATTCGGAATTTTGTGTTTTTTTTAAATATGGGTTTATTCATAAATATTTATTTTGTCCCCTTTAAAGCAATCCCCATCAGAATGGGGACATCTTATTATACACTCAAGCCAATATTTTTTTACAAACCTCCTAAGCACTCCAATAAGTTTTTTTTTGTGATTTTGTTCAGATCCTTCTTCGATACCGTCTTTATAAGAGTCTTGTAAGAGCTCATGATGCACCACGCCTCTGTATCGAAGAAAACTGTAAGCAAAAGTTTCACATTCTAGGCAATGTTAATGCGATGCTGTTTTTGGTCGAATTTTGCCGAAAGTCGAAGAAGAACCAAAACACGTACCAGCAAAGCAGCTGTCAAAAACTAACTGAACATTCAAAATGGCCGAACTTGTCGGCGCAAGTCATGAGTAGCATCACAACATCACGAAAGCAACGAAAATTGAATATACGTTATCTGCGAAAATTTAAAATTACCGATACTTTTCGAACAAACCACGTATTAACGGCACTCTGTGTGTTCCATCGCTGGAACTTTGCAACAAGCGTAGTGGCGCCGGGTTTTGCTACCCGAGCTGCCATGGGACGTTGTAACAAGTTGTAACAAGTTGTGGCAACAAAAGCCCACGAAGCGCCAACAACAGGAACAGGAACTTTGGTTCCACGGCGTCGGCAGGACTGTAAAGACGCACGCGTTTCTTGTTGGCCTTTCCATCCTTGAACTGTTGCCAAGGCGAACCACCGGTTACAACGGTGAATCTTTCTTGGAGTTACCTTTTTTCCCACGAGCCACTACCCAGAGGACGATGTAACTATTCTCCCGTGTGGTGTCGATGCATCTTTACATTGTTGCAGCAACCGGTTAAAACAAAGTAGCGAATGGAGAAAGCTAGAAAAAATGGCGTAAAATCCCTAGAAGAATGTTCGAGGCGTGGAACGCCTTTGGTAGCCAGAAAAGGGGCGCTGCGAATAGTCACCCGGCGAAACGGGGTCTTAGTTGAAGGTTTTGTGGCACTTGTGAGCCGCACCGAGAGCCGAGTAGACCGATCGTTCGAAGAATAATCAACCCCGCGGTGCATTAAATCCAACCACCAAAAGTCCGCACCGAAACGAAGCAACACCCGACAGCAGGATGCAGCCGTGGTCGTTATCTGGCCGTCGGGGCTGCCTCCCGCGGGATTAAAAGTTCCATGTCGAGCACGGAGCTCCACGGTCCGCTACCCCGATGGCGTCACGCTGATAAAAACCTATACCACTCAGCCCCGTCACCACTTCACCACACGCCGCCCGAGTGCGAGCCCGTCACGAAGTGTTCTTATTAATTTAAATCCCACGTGACACGACCGCTCTCCAATTCACCAGCTCTTCTGCACACGGGCGTGTGTGAGTGTGTGTGTGTGTGCGGGACACGGCTTACGGCAATAAACATTCGGTTTCAACTGGTCCCGGGCAGCCCCACGGCTGTCAGGCTGTTGCACCCCCTCCGCCACGACGGGGGTTCCTCCGCTGCCAAGTAGTTGCAAATGAACGCCAGACAAAGCCCCATTCTGGGTATGCGAAGCGCCCTGCCCTGGGACTGTTTTGTGGAGGATGCGTTTTTCGTCCTTTCTGTGTTTGGAGCACCATTTGCCGCACTTCGCGATGCGCGCTCAGATGGATGATGGTGTGCAATTGTGTTGAAAGGAGCGCGCGCGCGCGCTCTGTCAGCGCACGAAACCCCTTCACTGGCCATCCCCGGAGGCAGGCAGGCAGGCTGTTGACACGATGCTGAGAGGGCTGGGACCCACCACGACTCGTGCTGCTTACCTTTCGGTTTCGCTTTGACATTCATGGCCCATCCCCAGGCACCGGGCACCATTCATCCTGGGTGACCTTCAGCATCCCGTAGTTGGACAAATGGTTACACCTCGCGCGGTAACAATGCCGGGCGGGACTTGAGGCACGTGAGGCCCGCCATCCTGCCTTCCGGTCAAACGGATCGGCGCCCCAAATCCGCAAGCCTTCCGGCTTTACACGAGTACTCCGAGACGACGAACATCGGACTCCGGCAGCGCGTCTGTCCGGCAGTTTCAAAGGATCCATACTCTCAGCTTCCCAGAGGGTGAAGCCTCGGTGACGGCGACGGAGGCCTGTCTAGGACCAAAGGATGAGGAGCACCAAAGGGACACCGAAAGGATGAGACGGTGTCGAAGGCGACATATAAATAATTGGAATTTATACACTCACACCCCACAATGCCTTCAGAGACCGGTACGGCCCAATGGTTTTACTTCCTGAGCACACACACACACACGTGTGTGTCCTGTTTTCTGTTTTTTTTGCAACATAACCCACCCACCCGGTTGCGTCAACTTCTAAGCTTCAGTCTTCTTCTGTCATTAACGTTGCCTTGTTCGGCGGG